>NW_020273628.1:133256-295667 GCF_003268045.1 Sipha flava | reverse complement strand
CCCCCCCCGGACGTGAAAACTTTGTGGCCACGTAAATGTAAATACCGCGCGATGTTTTTTTGGTTTTTTTTTTTTTTTATAAAAATTTCCTTTTTATCTCGTCTGAACCACGCGCGCAATTATTACCTTATTATGCCGCCGTACATTTTTCGAACGCGCGTACGTTTCATCCCACTACCGTACCGTACGTAGTATTCATTTCATTTAGATTGCGAATCTAATCCATTCCGACGAGATCGCGTTTCAATTTGCTTACAATCCGCTTACGGTGGCATAACGGTGTGTGTCGAACCAATATTATTAACAAACGCTCTTCACGTTTGTCCTATGTATTTACGAATAGAAACTATTTTAAAAGTATATTGGTGTATTTTATAATATGAACTGTAAAAAGTAATAATCGTTTTGTTTGGCAGTAGTGGTTTGGTTCAATAACTATTATAACAATCAAAGTTGTACGTAAAATGTTTACTCTAGCAATTACTTGTAAATGTATTGATTTTATATCATTGAGACATGAAGTACTATCAATCAACGGTAACTTCAATCAAGTCAATTTATTTACAACTTAAACTTAATTCGTTTAATTTTAATGTGTTGTAAATAATAACATATTGTACTTGCCTTCAACGTCCTCATTGTAAATGTATTTGTAAATATTTGTGATTGCTGAATAAAAAATTATACGAAAAATATAAAATCGATTTATCTCAATTTATCAACGTGTTTTCAATACTGAAAACAACGAAATTCTATATATTAATCCATTATCATATGGTTAGACCATACATCCGCGACTCACAAATTGGCATTGAAACGAGACCTGCCACTACTAGTAGTTTCCGTTCACGGCCGCGAAACCTACGGGCAAAAAACACGGACAACGAACGGAGAATAGGCGAGAAAGAGAACGATACGGTGAGAAATTATCGGAATTCACGTTTCTCGGGTGTGTTCTCGGGTTTCCTCGGCATCAACGTGGATGCATTATGGGATTTACGTTTTGTCGATAATATTATATTGTTTTGACAATTTATAAGCAGAAAAAACGATAAACATTCGTCGCGTTGTGAGTACGAATTAAGACGAACGTCTACTAACCTTTGACTTAATCCATATTTACCGACGATCCGCCGGGAGGTGGCGAACAACCAACAGCGAGTATTCGTGCTTGTCCTCCGTTCTCGTACACAGCGATTATTCATGAACACTACTTGTCGTATACAAGAGTTGCGGGAACCCCGGTTTTAGAGCTTACGGCCGCGACAAATGTTGATGTAAATTTAATTTTATAATTTTAAATTTTATTTTTTCAATGGTTTATCAATCAACTATTCGGTACACGTAGCGCACGCGTTAGGCGATTTAATATGTAATTACAGAACAATCGAAATTCAATTATTATCCAGTAAAAATAGTTTTCATTACGCTACTATGCCATTTGTAACGCATTATTATCGTTTCATCGCGATCATTGTAGCGGTGACGCGGTAAACATCCGGCCACTGCCTAAGTATGATTCAGAGATTTCAGTCTTCGGAAAAGTTTGAATTGGACGAGAGAAGACTTACTGTCATACAGTACGGGGCAGAAAGACAATGTCAACAAACATTGTGTAACAGGCGAATATTATAGACCACACAAACAACATAAATAAATAAAAGTTTATTAGTTGTGGTGAATGTTCGGTTGCCTATTACACGTATTGGCTGCACCATACAATTACGTTAATTATTTAAACTTGTATTACTTTTTTTACTTGTATTCAACTTGTACAACAATAATACTTATCCCTTGCTTACATTCTGTTCTCTCTTGCCATTATGAACAATTACATTGCTTACATGTCTACCGTTATTTTAAAATTAAAATAATATTTTACTTTCAAAACCATTTGCTCAAATATGTTGATTTGTTATACACACCTACGTATGTAGATCGTAGATATTTTGATTTTTCTCATCGGGATTTATAGCAAAACTAGTCCCTACTTTTTATGCGCTATAAAACTATTGCACTTGAATATAAAACTTTTACGACTGCTGGTGGCTATGTGGCTTTGTGGTCAAATATGCATAAAATTGTTTGAAGCCTGATCATATATTTTTCAATTTTGTTAAAGTGGCTGTAAAAAGTGTTATATAATTATTTTATTCATTTTATTCATGTGTATAATACTTTATTCCAATAACCATTCAACTGCTTTCATCGAATTATTTTTAGTCTTGATTGTGATATCCTCATATAATTATTAATGATATTTCAAAATAATTACGCATTACATTACAGTTATGATTATGCTCTTGAAATCAAAAAAAAATTCAAATTAAATTAAATTTACCACCATATGAATACATAATGCGCTTAGGTATTTACTTTATTCACTCTGTGGCATCAATACTGACTTCGAATGATCGATGAGAAAAATATATTAATCTAAACAATCTCTAAATATTCTAAATCTTTAATACATATGTGGTTTTTGTTTGTTTTTTATATAGTATGAATTGCTTTTCTTGTAAAACTACCCACTTTATTTGAGTGATGGAGTTCATTTTTAGCTCTAGTTTGAAGGCTGTTATAGAAATAATAATTATATATTACTATAAAATAATAAAAATTCGTGGATCCTTAAATGGCACTTGTGTTAATACTCCTTTGTCTTAAACATTCTACAGAAATACTTACTACCAAATTTACATTAATTTTCTTTGATTTATATAATGATAACAACAAGAAATTCATTAAAATGTATTGCATTTTTTTGATAACCCTTCCGAGTTTAATCCTTAGTATAGTTAAATATATTTATATAATAACTTCTGTTATTAAGTAGTATGTTGTATTTTTCTTAGTAAGGGCAGTGCAAACGGGTCGATTATTTCAACTAAAACATACCATATAAAGGCCTTTATTATTAATACATATATATATATACCTATAAATATTAAACAAATGGTTTGCTCTTCTCATTATAAATAAAAAGTATTTATAAAATTTATAATTAAAAGAGCAAATTATTTGCTGAACTTAAAATGAAAATTAGATTAATTTCTGTGTGCTTTCAAATCTCATTCATATTTGTACGTCATGATTATCATTTAATTTTGAATTATTGTTTCATTAATAATTATTATGTGATTGTACAAACAACAATATAGATAAAATATCATTAATCAAATCATAATATAGAAAAATAATTTTGTCTCAAGTATAACAGAAATTAAAAATATTTTACGAATTATTTTTTATTTGATGCTAAAATATACTCGTATGATTAGCAAAAAAAAATATTTAACTATAAAATTTATGGATAACAATTTTAATTCTATTACATAAATTTATTTGAATTACAATAATAATAATAAGGAGTTTTTCTTGTTTAAAAACATTTTTTTAAATGATTAACATTTAACGCGCAATACTTCGATAGATGTAAAACTAAATGCAGATTTGAATCAGTTTTTTAAATTCCAATTAGTATTTTAAAAAAAGATTGGAAAAAAATTATAAGAAATAAGTAAACACATATTAATTTTTATAACTTGATAATACTTTTTTGTCTTTACATAAATTTTTTTAAATTTCATCGTAGATGGATTTAAATCTAAAATATTAAATACCACTACAAATAATTCTGTCAAAATGAGATTTTAAAAACGAATTACTTTCTATTTTTTTTCACATAAGTATAACTATTAATTATAAATGAAAGTAAAACAAAAAAAAAAAAAAAAATAAAGAAAAAGTTATGTTTAACCACGAAGCATATTACAGTGTAAACTTAATTAGTTTTATTAATAACAACTTAAGGAACTAATTAATTGGTTAAAACATATTACGCGTGCATGAATAATAATTGGAATTTTAAAGAAATTATTAAGAACAACAATTTAAAATGACTAGCCTATTTATATAAAAATATGCAAATAGAATCATATGTATAAATATAATCAAACATTATATCAAAACCAAATACATGTTTATGTTTTATAATAAGTCATTAATGAAATTTAACAACTCCCTAAATAATTAAGTTGTTTTACTTATGATGTATAGGATTAAACTATTTAATAATAAGTTATACAATATGAGATTTTTTTCAATACATAAATGGTCTATAAAATAAAACAATACTTAAACTGTACGACATATATAACAATTAAATTAAATAATAATAATAATAATAGTAATAAACAATTTCTAAAATATTCATGTATAATAGTAACTTCAGATTTGAATGATACGTTACAACTTGTTTGACTTTAAATATATATTATATTAATACCTAATACGATGTCTGTAAATAATTAAAAACTATAAAATATTTGTCTAATATATCGAATGCTTTAATTTAAATTAATTTATGTGGAAGGAAAAAAAGTGATTATGTATATGCAACAAAATATAATAAAAGTTTACAGTCGAGGAAGATACAATGATTAAAATTACAATCAAGATTTTGTAAAAAAAAAATTAATTTGAGCAAAGGAAATTTTACGTCAGCACACAAATGCAGACTTAAGCCATTCAGCAAGATTTAATTTAATGTTGCCATTGAGAAGCGGATCTTTCGATTCAAACAAATTGAAAGCAATGCTCAGATGAAGTATGGCAGATACAAAGTCACCAAATCTCAAGGTACCATCCTTTCGCATGTACCTCAAAATAAGGATAGACAACACTTCTGTGTTAATTTGAAAACCTACTTCCAGAAGTGCGTCTTTTAATCGTTCAGCTTTCAAAATACCAGTCTTGTCTTTTGAATGATTCTTAAATACGGTTTGCCAATATTTAAGACTACACATCAGATCCTTGAAATCGTTAAACTTCAATCGTCCACTGCCTGTACTCTGTGTACATAAAACAAACATTTTAAATTTACGCTTTTATAGTTTCTAATAGGAAACAAATTTAAAATATTTATTCATTAATTTCGTTTTATATATAAATTAATTTTGTTTTTGAAAATAAACAATAAATTGAATATTTATATAAATATCAATATTATATAAAAAAAAATATGGTACCCAGAAACCCAAGAACTTTAAATGTACATTATTTTGACAAGTTCGCATTAATCAGCAATTTGTATAAATTATTTCAAGGCGTAAATATTAAATATCACTGTGTAAAATAAACTTATATGATTAACTGTTATATACCTAATATGAACAAATAAATAACTATAATTGTGCCCGTATTATTTAATTATGAAGACATTTATGACCTTTTATTATGAGGACAGTGTTTTTTATGTAACTTATTTATACTTTGTTACATTATTTGTAATTTTTTTATTCATCTAACTGATCCCCACAATCATTTACAGTATTTATACTAAGACTACTAAGTCTATTTAAAACCAAAACTACTTCTCTCTACTATCGTCTAGCTAAATATTTATTTTAGTAAATGAAAGGCAAAGGTAAACATTGTGATATAAAAATACTATGAAAATAAATTAAACACTTACATCCAAGGTTATGACTACTTGCCGGCAGACTTCCATGCTAGCACAACTTTTTATATAATCTGTAATATCAAACTCAGCATTATTATTGTAATAATCACGGTTTAGGTAACTTTGATTTACCATTTGGCAGACAAGCGTCAAGGAGTTCTTGAAGTTCGAATGCATTTACTGTTCTGTGCTCGTCGGCCAACTGTAGGAACACTGATTCATACTGGACAAACGTTTTACCGTCCAAATTAACCGGTGCCTATTATATAAACAAATTAAAATGTTATTAACACTGGAGTATAACCATCGAAAACTTAATATACTAACCTTCATTATTGCTGATTTCAATAGTGAAGGAACAGTGTCAAGTAATCTAAAAAAAAAAATAAAAAAAAAATATGAGTCAATAATAATAATAATAATAATAATAATAACATTAATATCATAACAGTTCAATAACAATAATATAAAGTATAATACAATAACAAAATTGTTTTAAAAACTCACTTTAGTTTTAACGGTTTACTCGAATATACTCTAAGCGTAAATCCTGATTCTTGACCGGGTTCAAATGTAGTAGGAATGATCAAGTATCCACCTTGGTCTAAAAAACATCTGTAACTTACCTAAAGAAACGGATAAAATTACTTATCGATACTTGTAGGAATTCGCCAAGTGACAAACTTATGCCATTGAATAAAATATTCTATAATTTAATCAATGTTTATGGAGTAATATTATAATTATTTTAACATAATATTACTTGTCTGCTGTTGGTGTACTGCGAGTTAACCAACGATTTGTTTTTTTTGAAAAATTCTTTTCCCGTCGAGTCCATGCATGATTTTGGTAATGAGTATGACGTGAAACCGATCACTTTGGGCTCCATAATACTGTGTTGGTTTAACGAAATTACAACTTCTTCCATTTCACTTAGAATTAAATGCAGTTGAGGATTGATGTGGAACGTTTCTGTTGAATACAAAAAGAAAGGTTGAAATCTCGTAGAAGCGAATTCGATAGCATCAACGAACGAAAGCGAAAAGCGAAAATTACATTATTATTTCGACGCTTACCTGGATTATTCCGGCAACCTCCTGCCGTGACTCCTCTCTGCCAAGTGCCTTGGTGAAGACGCATTTGCCACGTCCTTTTGTGGTGCAAAGACGGTTCATCCCGACTGGTGTCGCTATCCAAATGTACCATTTCGACATGGGTAAATGTTTTCACGAATTCGTTATAGTTCATCCTGAATAAAATGCATTTATTAAGTATCTACTTCAAGTCATTAGGTATATTTCATCGGATTTGGATATTAAACCAATAATTATCAAAAGTTTGCAACGTGACTACGCGAGCGTGACGGCGTTTCGTCAGAATAAACCGTACCAAAATTCGCCTTCCATCAGATGGACGGCATTGACGCGTTCTTTCTCCTTGTGCGGAATATTGTCCCAATCTTCCGAGTCCCTGGACCACGGACCATTATATTCGGATCCCGTGCCGCCCGGCTGTCGTAGTTTGAACAATTGAATCGGCTCGTTTTTGTACGTCTCCAACTGCCGAGGATCACGATCGAAACAATAACAACAATTACATTATTGTTTCCGTCAAGAAAAAAAAAACATAGATACACCGCAATTAACATACCCGCTCCACCGCGCACAGCCTGTAATTGATTCCAATCTGAATGCCGTTCATAAGCATTTCTGGTACGCTTTTGTTGGCCTGCGAAACATGTTTGCGCATGATCAGTATCATAATTTATGCCTAACCACAAAACAGATTTCAGGGATTTCGAGGGTCCAAAGCGATTATGATATTTTTGTATGCGTCGTAAATCATAGGTTCACTGTGGATAGAATATCATGGGTAAACTAAAACATTCTATTGTTGGCCTTAACAAATTTTATTAGTCGAGTGCACGCACGCAATACGAATAAATAATACGAACGGTTTGTTTGATTATGTTAACATTCAATATCGTGCAAACGTTCAAAAATGAAAATGTAAACACCAGTTAAGTAACTACGTCTATAAACGAAGGTTATTCTTTTCAGCGTGTATTCTCAAATGCATTTCAAACTAATCGGAAATGTTCGTATATACATTGATCAAGGTAAGCACAATTAATGTAGGTATCCATTTTAGGTTCGCTAAGTGAACTCAATAGCAAGACTGGCTTTTTGAATATATAATGATAAAGGAGCCAATATTTTAATAATAATGGAATGCCTTAAAGTGTTAACGCGGACACGTGTATTATAATTAATTACAGCGGCTTACCCATACAAAATTGTATAAAATACTATCTTATGTTATCGTACTTTTCATTTTTCGTAACAAAATATAAAAGTACCGTTAAGGAATATATAACTGTATAAACAATAATTAATCGACAAAACGTTTTCATGATGTTTACTTAATCTATACTGTGTAAAAACCTTCCTACCAATAGTTTGCTTATGAAAACGTGTTGTTATAACATTCTGTTTAAAAGTGATTCGTTAACATTTTTCTTAAATCGTTGTTGGGGACTGAAATATCCTGAAAATTACATGACTGTATAGGTTCCTTATAAGGTAACGTCTGTAAGCCATTGTTGTTTAATATATGACCGCGGTTAGAGGCTTTGAACTCAGTAAGAGTTTCAGCACCACAATAGGAGAGTCCAATATTTCTTCCAATTATATATATATATATACGAGTATACCGAATATCAAAACACCAATCAAAATAAAACATTGACTAGACAAATAAATAAATAAATAAGTATTTTTATAACGTGTCAAAGACTCTGAAGTCCAATGAAATTATTAAAAATTCAAACATGTTCATAGACGGTTTGTAACATTATTATAACCGTTCTTAGCTTAAATGTTTATCAATCAGAACAGATAACTTAATTATGTTTTCGTTTGACTTTCCTAAAAATTTGTCAATGTTATAACTAAAGCACGCGTTCACTTTTAAGTTACAAGAATTTATCGTCAAGAAATGTTTACATTCAACACTTTTATACATGCCGTATGAATCATCACGTAATTATCCTCACTTCTTAAAAGTAGTTGGTTTCCCTAACACATTAATTCTGAAACTCTTCTATCACCATTGAAGTTTTAAAAAAATTAACATGAATAGTTGAATATTTGTCACTTTTTTAACTGTATTAATTTCAACAAAATAATCATATTTTTATTATTTTACAATAAATTTCGTGTAACAAATGTTTTTTTATAATTTTCAATTAAACGTTGATGGGGTATTTTATGATTTAGAATAATTTATCAATTAAACGGGTTACGCTTCGATATAAATTGAATTTCCATTCGTCTGCGATCTAGCTTTAATAGATGGTTTTTGAGATTATTTAAAAAATACGCTGAAAACCATCTCCATGAATTTATATTTGTGTACATTATTTTTTCACACCTTAATATTTTTACAGAAAAAAATGAAAAGGTAATTTTTATTTCCCTGTTGGTATTAAAATAAAAGTTGGAAATGGCGTTTTTTATGTTGTAAGTGAAATTTGAGTTAATTTCGTGAATATCGCAATTATAAATATATAATAGTATAATAACAATCATAACATCCGAAGGAACCTGTAATTAAACAAATGAAACTAGTTCACTGGTAATTAAATAAACACGGAGAAGAAAGAGAAACTACTGGAACCTATGATACCTACTAAATGTTAATTCGACTAAGAAGATCATTATCGAGGAGGAATGTCGACGCATCGTAAAGCACCTGTGCGTCATCAACAAGAGTAAACTTCATATTGTTTTAAATTAGCACAACTCTGGTAACTGGTATTTAAAACAAAACATAAAATCGAACAACGTGTAATGTATTCTCTGTTTGTATAAATAGTTTATTTTATTTCTTTTTTATTCTAAATTTTAACAGAACTGTGGTATATCTTATTATTATAATATAGTGGTTTTCTTTTCTTTTATATGTAAATATATATATATATTATGTATGCATTAAATTAACACACCAATAAAAATTAATATTTTATGTATGATAATTTTGGTGTTTAATAGTACGTGTGTGTGTCTATGTCTATATAATAGTATTATCTCTTAGAACTCAAGCAATATTGCCTATTATTACTATTGTTATTATAATAACATTTACTATCATCATCATCATCATCATCATCATCATCATATTATTATTATTATCACGCATTTGTAAAAAATAGCGTTTATTGTTACAATTTAAAAAGAATATTTTGTACTTTGAAAACTATAAAGGACTTTCAATGGACTGTCAATTAATTTTTTCTACGCTTGATAGTTATACCAAGCTAATTTTAAATTTATACGTAAATAATTAAAACTATAACAAGAAGTGAAAATATAGAATTTCAAATGTAGTTATGTGTAGAATAAAACGAAACACATTGGCTCGAATATGAATATCAAACTGAAAGCGTCTACTCTATATATTTTTACATTATACGAATGTATAATTATATATGTATAATGTATAATAATGTATAATATAAAGAAATATTGTTCGAAGACCTTGACATAAAAATGATTTATAATATGATTATGCTACATATAAGCTGTTATCATCTTAGATTCGCCCATCAGTAACATTCTTTCGTCTCTTGGAACGCAATTATGTCATGCTTTAATCTAGCAATTTATTCGCAAACTTGAAATAATAATTATATTATCTCTTGCAGTACACATTCGTGTTTTATTTATCAGTAGGGATTAATTCGAGTTGAAATTAATTTACAACCAAGTACCTGAGGTGACGCTGGTTGTACTGTACACGTGACAATAGACGTCATGTCTAACATTTTCGCAATCATTCTACCGCACGTGGTCTGGTCTTGTCGAATATTTATGCTTTCCGTAATTCCACCAGTCAAATCTGCGAGTCCGTCCAAAAGAGTGCCATACTTGAGTGCTTCGTACGAACCGTGTAACCTTTAAACAATAAGAAAAAAAACCAAAATATGTTTATTAAAGATTGCATTGTTCAGTGCGCGTATTTTGATATTAAATAACATAAATTGTATATAAAAATCAAAACATAAATCTATACCAATAATTATTTGACACTAATGAGAATATCTGTTACGCGCTAAATATTATTTTCCAGAGTTTTTATTTTCTATACTATATTTACAAATAATATTTTCGTGCGTAGGTAACGAATACATAATTATTAGAGAAAAAAGTACAAAAACCTATATATCGATATAAACCTATCAATAGTTCAAGACGAGTGAAATTCGATTTATCGACATGGATGGATTTTATAAATCACGCATAGAACAAAATTAAAAATCCAGTCGAATACTAGTTTTGGGTGCGATACAAGAATTGAACAGGCCACTGAGTCAGAAGTCTTTTAATTTGAAAGTAAACATGGCTATCATTATTACATTCATAAGAAGCGATTCGAAACGCTGAGCTAGTGTAACATATAAATTCCGGTTATTGATTTTATACAGTCTGTGTAGTTTTCGGTATAGTTGAAGGGTATCGAAATTGTCTGGAAACAACTAAAAATAATCCTTTTAAAATATTACTCGTGTTCAATTTCACTTTTCTCTGCAGCGGTAAACAGTGTGTATTCTAATAATTGTTTGACAATAATTTCTCTTCGAATGGAATTGGAAAATTACACCAGTTAAAAGAAAATTTACTTCTTACATTTTTAGTGATCCTTACATAAAATTTTTATATTTTTGTAATTCACAATCAATCATAGACCATAGAAAAAATGTTCAAACGATTTCTAAACAAATCCTATTGTAAACGATGAAATGCCCGTTTTTAAATATATTTCCTAAAATATAAATTGTATTTAAATATTCTAAAAAAATGTATTTATTCTTTTCTTTATTTTTTACCTTATAATATCTTATAATTGTTTTTGTTCGCGTAATCGAGAATTATACTAACGAATATTTTCATATGGTATTTTAAACCGTTGCAAATATGTACACTTTAACTGCAGGACATGCATTCGTTTGATAAATGAATAAATAAATATTCATCGAATGATGATGATTAACTATTATATCGCGACGATTATGTTCCAAGCATACGTTGAACTTCAACCTAAACTACTGACAGTGGTCTGCGCGTACTTTCACAACACTGCAAACGGGTCAATATCAAATAACGCCGAAAGCAAGTTGCTTGCCTAAAATATAAGACGATAAAGTACTCGCGTGATGTTGACGGTCAACGGTTAACGGCGACGCATATTCAAGTTCATTGGCAAAACGCGAATCGTTGTCGTTCGTTTTCCAATTTGAATGTATACGATTCGAAAGTGATCGGTTAAAGATATGCAGAACACGATCGTTTGTAGAAGCTAAGGCATAATATTGGCGTGCCCATTCGTGTTAAACCGTACACACGCTGTGCGCGCCTGAAAACGTTTGTATCGCTTTCCCGTCCCGGACGGTACCTATATTATATTAAAATACCGCTTTGTGATGACCGGTAATAATAATTATTGTAAAGCGTAAGTAGAAAACGTAAAACAACGCAACGCGAGTGCGGTAATTACACTTCAACTTCAACGAAGTGAACATAAGTGAACTTTATTACAAGTTAAGCAAAATTGATTGTGTAAAAAAAAAAATTCTAACCGTTATTCATGTGCATAATGGTGAAAAATATTTAAATAATCGTTCCCGTCTGTATTTATGATTGGCAATAAGAAGCTGTTAGCTAAAGAAACACGATAGAAACGATCGTACGTTATATATATCACATTGAATAATTATTGATTATGACATGTTATGTATCGAGCGGTATGCTGTTTTATGAAAACGGGTGGGTTTTAAACGAGATACTAATTATTTTTAATATCATGTCACACGGTAATTTAACGAAAATTTAATGGTCGGTCGATACATTTCATTATTCATACACGGGACGGGGTAAATATTTACGTACACATACCAATAAATAATACTGCACACGAGGAAAAAATGAAAATGAAAACGATATTGAACTCGTGTGTAATAATATATGTTATATATTATTATGGACAACGTTTGATAATTTCTCAGACTTTCTAAACAATTCCGCATCGAGAAACACTGTTAGCCATATCGCTTAAAACGCCATTATTGCACCGTAATGCTAGAACGGTTTTACTACCCGTCGGAATCATCTATTCGTTTAACTATATATTATTTGCATTACTTTACGTACGTTACCCATATTATCGACCCACGTTTATTTTATTTCCTAAAACGATACTTCAAACGCAGCAGCATTTAATTGCAGTTACGGGGTAAGATGTAGGTATAGTATACAATAACAACCCACATCGTTTAAGCCACTTCGACTACACATTATTATTTTTGAAAAATGCGTTTAAATTAAACAAATACACCATAATTATAAATCATTGACGTGAATTTTATATATATATATATATATATATATTGGATATTGGACGTAGGTGGAAACTAAAATAATTCGATACACCTCCGGTAGCTGTAAGCTGTGCAGTGCGCATGAATATTGTACGTAAATAACACGTAGTGTACACGCGTGTAACCGCAGAGTGCGCGTATAATCTACTTTTCACGGAGTAATTTATAGTGGTTTATTTAATTCCCGGAGGTCTTAATTCGTCGCGATCACCGCGCGGAATAGGATAATTACTGTACACAAGTATACAGCCGTGAGTAGATTTCTGCTCCAAAATGCCTTCCGGTTTTTTTTATAGTTTTTCGAAAATTCGTTGTATATTATGCTGTGCTAGTCGAACACTGTCGTCGCCGCCCGTCACGCGGTCGTCGGATCGTCTCGCACGGTTATGGACCGCGAAAGCCTCTACGAACAACAACCGGCCTTGGGAAATATAACTCGGATCGCACAAAACTTTTGGGTACGATGACCTCAGAAAAACAGCAACGAAAATTCTATAGTTTTAAAATCGATTATACGTGTACAATATACATACACGTGCATATATAGGTATACTGTAATCGGAATTTACTTAAGACTGCGTGAGACGACCGTTATTATTATTGCTATGACGGTGCAGCAATGTACGCGTCCCGATTCAGACGCTCTAGGCGCATACCGTAACACGAATTATTATCCGCGCTAATGAAAATCTCATTCTTCAAACGCGCTTCCAGATCACCGTCGTAATTTTAAGGCAATATTTTTATGTTTTTCTTCTACGCACACTCAATTATCGTTTAAATATTCTCCGTGACCCGCGAGTAATGTCGTCCGCGTTTTTGTCTGGTTTTCTATAATTTTCACTAATGACAGCGCGCATACGTGAACCACAGAATAGAACGTCCAGAAAATATAACGTTACCTCCATCCGAAATTAGAACCTTATGCAGTAATATATGATTTTTAATATAATTTTAATACATTTAAGATAACAAAAAAAAAAAAAAAAAAATGTTTCATTTTTAATTTACTCTCAAATCGAGAGTATTTTTTTTTTTTTACGTTTTAATTAAATACGATTACGATTTATGGGTAGGTACGGAAAAATTTTAAGGGTTTTATTGACTTCACGGAGCTCCCTTTCACGTATACGTAACCGACGAACACCACATATGTTGTTATTATCATTCGATCCATTGGGACACTGGATTTTAACACGAGCCTGAGGAAACATTCAAGACTGTCTAGCTTTGCACTAGCGTCGGTGACCGACCGCGGATTCGGAACTACAGATTTCGAAATTATCAACGTTTGTTGTTGATGTTTACTTCATCGTTTTAAGATAACAGTGACGACGTATGTACGATGTTATCAACAACAATAGCGTATTTCGCTACATTTGAAGCACGCCATTATTGCTGGCACGTTATTCATATATGACACTCGACGGTTTTCACCGACCTCTCGGTTCAACCGCTCGCTTGGTCCAGTGTCGGGGCTGCATATCGACCAACAGGTTTTATAAAATGACCGCAGGAGTTCTCGTGAACTCATATCAATCAGTGTGTCGAGAACCGCCAGATATTCGACGAAGGGGGACGAATGTGCGTGGTTTAATTTCAAGAAGACTAGTTTGATATGGTTATTTTTTTTTTTTTTTTGAGACAGCAAGACATCTTGAGCGGAACGTGTATCATTATAACATTCGTATCGAAACCTTTGATATCCTATAACGCACGAAGGTTGTTCATTGTTATTAAATCCTTTTTGTGAAAACGTAATCATGTATCCGAGGGCGAAAAATCTTCCGAAGAACATTCAACTAGAGAAGTAGAAGTATGTTATGTTATCCAAAATAATGATAAAAACAAACACATATTTATGCGTAACGACGATAACTGCTTTCACAAACACCTATTCGTCTGGTTAGCATGTGATTTTTAAAAAATAAAAATTTCTCTCGTACTAATAATTCTCTGACGAAAACGCGCCAAAACGCGCCAGCCACTGTTTTTCATTGCAAATACCTGAGACGATGGATACATTTCCGGCCTTAAGTCGATATTTCCAGCGTTATTATAATACTATTTGACCGTTAAAAAAATTATATAACCGTTCGCGATCGTCTTTATAGAAACGCTCTTATACACCATAGAAATGATAAACTATCTGATGCGTAGGAAGTTCAACGAGGCTGAAAAAAATATTGTACATGCATGTGCTTGTGTGTTGTAAGTAAAATTTCCTATTGTTAGCGAGTTGAAGATTGTCGATAATGAATCAATCATTACCTGAACCCATATCACATGATATTATAAAGATTTAATATACACAAGATAAGTTTGTTATTGATCGTTTTGGAAGATGAATTATTCGAGTATAATAATATTACTAAATACATAAAAGTAAAAAATATTAAAAAAAAAATTGAATTAATTATAAACTTTTGTTTATATTAATGGTTTCTACTTAAATATGTTGTATTTTTCATTTTTTTCTTTATTTAATATTTTAATGAACAACATTATACTATGCTCAGAACACCCGCTTTCTTTTATTCATCGTATTAAAAAATATGATCATATGAAATGTGCCTTAGATGGCCTAGATAAACTGCAGTGCGTTGTTTTAAATATTTATCCACAATTTGTCGATTTTTTTTAACTGTTTAAATAAAATTAATATAATACATAATCATGACTCCAATTATTTTTCTACCACATTAATTGTGACACCAATGAACAAATAATATGATTTTGAAATTTCTAGTAATAATTTCAAAAGTATTATTTATAATTTGTACATACAGTAGTTAATTACATTTTTCTTGCTATAAATATATGAATAGTTCATTATTTCTCAATTGCATTTAGAGGTCACGTAGATATGAAATCTCTATAAGAAATATCTATATGATTATATATAGTTGGCACAATTCTTACAGTTCTATCATTAGAGTTTATTATAAAATATACCGAAGTATTGCAGGATCGCATAAAATTTTGATTTATTTGTTCGGACTCAGTATTTAAGGTACATTTTGTTTAAGTACCCGGTCTACATTTATACAGTATTAAAAATGTTCGCAAGACATGGGAAGATAAATAATTCAATAACATAGCACGGTGCATAATACCTATTATGAGTTCAAAAACACTAAAATTATAGGCAATTTATTAATCGTTTCCCATTAGGATTTGAGTACACAGTTGACCAACGACACGGGATCACACGGAAAGTTTTTTTTTATTACCTTACGTTTAAAAATATATTTATTTTTATAATAAAACGATTATTTTTTTAATTGCACATGCTTACTTGGCATACGCTTTTTCCAATAATCCCGGCCAAAACTGATCGGTATGTGTAGATTGCAAAAACGCAAGCCGATTGTTCACGGTCGGAAGTCGATCGTCGACCAACACTTCCATCCATTCGCCACACCACCACAAACGAAACCGGAAAACGCCGCTGTATTCTTTTTCGCTGGAGAGCGACTGATCTGCCGGCACTACACGGTAGAACAGACCTTTACAAAGGTACAATACGCCCAGACATGACACCAGCCACTTATCACCTGTGCATAAAAATAAATCCTGTTTATGGTTATCTGGTTTTTAATTATAAACGGTACAAAGTGCATACTTAAGTATTCCTCATTAAAAACGCGTGCGTCTAAACTCTAAATGATACATAAAAAACCTTGAGTTGCATGTGTACACAGAAAAAACTCATTAAGTATTTGCATCCGAACCGTATAAACTGGCTCTCTCATACTATAAATTATATATTTATTCGTCTAGAAATAATGTATTTAATTAATTTTGTTGCACGGTACACAAAAATTATCTTCGGCGGGCCATTAAAAATTTGTGTCGTCACTGCAGTACAGAACAATATATACTGTGGGTTACATAAAATAGGAAATACACGAAATTCTAGTTCCGGTGTTTTTTAGATTAAAAATAAATTAATTGCTTATACAAAAGAGAAATTTAACGAGATTTTTTTTTTTTAGTCTTTTGTCGGATTTAACGTACTCTAGTATCAATGATAATGTAACGTAATCAAAAATTTTATAAAATCTAAGATATGTGTGCAGAGCAAGTATTTTAAAATAGTTCATTAAAATTATTTTATATGATAAAGACAAAAGGCATTGTTAATACAATAAACAATTTAATGCAGAAATCTACTTCTATATTTTAATTTATAATATGTATTGATACTGTACTCTTGTATCTAATATTGTTTGAATATTAGACTATGAATCAAAAAATATTACAAACGTGTGATGAAAAATTGATTCCTTAAAAGATTCAATCAATACCAATCTTCATAACACCTTTCAGCTAGGTGTAACTGAACACATTTAATCTTCTGACGAATACATCAGCTACAAGTGATCAACTCTGTACACTTAATAACTCTCAGAAATACTACAGCCATTGATGAATTATATCAAAACCTTATATTTATATATATATATATATATATATATATATACATATATTTTTGAACTGTATTGTTGTTACTAGGTACCAGATCCGTTCCACGCAAACCACCATAATATAAATAATTCACTATGAAGCACGGACAAATTTTCCAAACGAATACGTTTGTAGCGCCCGTCGCAAGACGTACAGCACAATAAAATATAACGTCTAAAATTGTTCAGCGTTTTACAAGACGGTAATAAATAGAATAATAATAATGATGCGATTTGAACGGTAATCTTAAACGTATTTATTGCGGTGCGAGAAATAGAAAGAGAATCATATTTTTTACATTGTGTTACGTTGTACGATCGTATCGATTCGACAAACGGCAAACGAGTGTAACACAATCATTACCGTCGATTACGGTTTTCCGACAGCATCGCGACGCCAATGTATCCACGACCCGAATGGTTTTATCACGCAGACCGTGCACGGACAATAGCGTGTTGTTTCGCGCCCGGTGCACGTGTGTATTGCTGCAGAGCAGCGAGTGCGATCGAGTGTCGCAGTTTATGGTCCACGGAGCTTGTCCCGGTCAGGAAATGATTTCGTGATTTCCGTTCAATTTTTTTTTTTTTTTCGTAGCACAGCAGATACGTGGTCTCGAAACCGGAAACTTCACCCGCGAAAACGGCTGAACTTGTCCAAAACGCGCGCCGCGCAGCCCCGACTGATCGGACGGCACCGTATACCGACCGTCAAGCGCACCCCGTCCGGCTTAAGGAGGGTTAGCGTCGCATTTCGTTCACGGGAAGGAAATCGGTCACCTCGTAACGGGAATCTCTGTCGTGGATAAATCAGTTGGTCTCCCCCCCCCCCCACCGAGTGATTCCGCCGCAGGACGATCGTGGTAGGTATATCATAGTGACCCATCCAGCCCAAAAGAACGGTGAACGATATATTATCGATATTGCGCACTGCACCACGACTTTGGCTCGCTAAGAGCATTTGATGGTTTACGCAGCCCTCGGATGAAAAATCTCAGAGACTTCTGGGTCACACGGTAATATATCGGTTTTACATTTATTGTTGTTCATTTCCAATCCCCTAAGCAGCACTCCACGAGGTTATTTGTATGCGAAACTTCTACCCCGCCAACGTTTCGTTACCGTTGATAATGGTGCATGATCGTCGTGTGGAAGTCGCAGTCACTCGTCCGAGCGCGTGAAATCACATTGTTCCCACCAGGGCTTATTCTAAGGATTTTTACCAAATGCCCAAATTTGGGTCGTACTGCCCATTAAAATGAAAACGTCGATCAACGGTCGTTGTTCGATTTCTGTCCCGTCCGGTCGTACCAACCAACCGGTACGGGCGCGCGTCGTTCTCCCTCGGATGGTCGGTCGAAAAACTGATGATAGTCGTGCGTTTATCGTATGCAATTACGGTATGCTGAAGGAATCGTACTCGAACGCGCGGTGAGCACCGTTTGTGTAACGTTATAACTATCTTTTTTTTCGGAGGCTTACCCACGTACGATGCCGGGTATGCTCGGGCAACCTCCCCTCCCCACGGGCGGGCTTAAAGGGGTGGCTAAGGGGGTATTAGCCCCCCCCCTTGAGACTAAGCTATATATTTTACAAAGCAAAGTATTATTATATATTAATAATTATAATAAAATATCGTCAATTGATGAATATGGTACCTATTTTAAAATTTTTTTATAAATAAATGCTCACTTTTGTTTTTAATTATATGTATTTACCTATATTTTAAAATGGTTTCAGATTAAAATTGATACCAATAATGTAACTATTTAAACTTTGTCATTATTGTGAAAAAAAAATGACTTACTTATGAGGGACTCAAAAACATATTCTGTAATTTAAAATTTTATATAGATTTAAAAAACCAACTAACTAAATTCTTAAACCTCCATTAGCTCCTCTCTTGGTTAGTGATTAATCCCGTCCCTGCCCCTCCCCCCAAATTGCTGCAAACGAGGACTCTAAGAGCAAGTGACCCGTATTTTAACTGATGTCGTTCGAATCGAATATTTAATTTACTCTAAAATATGTTTGGTAAAAAATAGATTACGTTTCGTAATAGAAACGGTAAAACTAAATCTATATTTTCGGGCAAAAAACTTGTTATGATAAAACAACGGTTACGGTTGACTATAAATATAAAAATCGCAAATAATTGAAGCTGCCTGAGAAAAATATACGAAACTCAAAGTAAACATATTCACTGGTGCTAATTAACACGATATATTGAACACACCATTATATATTGCGTATGTATCGTACATAATTAATTCTTGTTGATATGTTATATTGCTATGAAGTAACTCGTTATAATATTCAATAAAATAAATGAAGTTATATGGGATTGAAAAAAAATTGTATAGCAAAATTATAATTTATAACGAAACGGTTAAGATAAATTACTTATGTAGAATATATATATATAATTATCGTAAACATTCTTTGTGTACAAATCACATAAATATTTTATACAAAAAAGATATACTTTACAAGTGTCGGGACACCTAAAACGCGTTATTTATTTACATAATATATGAACAACTAATGTACTCGTACAGATTCGGATAAGCCTTTTACTTATGTACTTTTCAAAACTACGAATCAACGGACGTCTGAATTTCTACTATAAATGTACATACAATATAATGACTCTTACATGTAAATACAATGACGTACTTCATGTCTTCCATTCGATCTGCGGATGCAGAAACTATTTCGGTGGTGATATTTTTTTACATAACTTGGTCGTGTACAATCAACATAACGAATAACCTTGTGAGTATATATACAGCTTATTAAGTATTTTTTATGGTATTTTAACTGGGATTCAAGACTTTTTCCAAAGAAAAAATGTATTTATATCTATACAAAACATTGTTAACGATTTAAATATATCATATAACACTAATACTTTGTACAAATATATATATATGTTTATATTTGTGAATATGTTTCATTACTTTTTCAAGCATTATGATACAAAATAAAACGGAATTATCGCATCGCGCACAAGGCTGTGACCGTCACGACGTTTTTTTCAGTCCCATATGTTTATTATTTACCTATGTACATTGTACTATAAAAGAAAATTGATAAAATGGTTCATGGAAATGCTGTGTTTTTAAATAGAAAAATTATGTATATAAAATATTCGTACACAACTAATAAAAGAGTGAAATGCACTTGGGTTAGTATAAATATTCAGTTTTAAGGTGTTCCATAAAGTTTAGTAAAAATAAGTACTTAGAGTTGACAAGTTTCATCAACTGACAAGACTAATAAAAATATAATCATCAATTGATTTATTATTTTATTTATTGTGGGATATTATGGATTTAATTGAGAATACAAGATTTTTGTTTCAATTAGCATACATTTAGATTATTATTTTGTATTTATATGAAATTGTAAATATTATAAAAAAAATATTTATTCAATTAGCAATCCAGTTAATTTATCAGATATGTCCTTATCATTACAAATTGTCTTGCATAATGAAATATTGTTGATTATATATTTATAATTATTATAGTACTATTTTTTCTTTTTTTTTTTTTTTTAATAGTGTTAAAACAACTTGAACATAAATTATCTTATTAAATTAAAAATGCATTTATTATAAATAAAATAGTAATTTGTCATATTATTTTTTGCGTAAGTACAATCAACTGCTATAGAATTACAATTTAAACATAAACATACTAACTTATTTTTAATGATCATTATTGTAGATTTGTTCCCTATTATATATGTATAATAAAAATTAAACGAATTCTTAATTAGTTTTTTATAACTATTGCGTTAACAAGATAAACATGTAATAATAATATTATGTATACCTCTACATTTTATTTATTAATTATATCTTAATAACTTATATCATAATTTTATCTTTGAAAATGAGCATTGCAATTGGCTTATTTATTTGCAAAAACTTAAGCGTATCTCAAGTATATACTTAAAGTTTAATTAAACATAGTTGTGGTAATAACTCGTAACTTTTAAAACCTTTTGTATTTTTGATATTGATATGCGATTGAATTTGTGTCGCACACATTTACCATTTATATATTTATTGAAACCATTTATAATACATGAAGTAAAATTACTATTTGTTAATGTTTAAAATAATGTCTCTTTAAACGTTTAATTGTTAATGCTAAAATAAATACAGTTTTAAATGGAAAGTAATAAGATGTACAAATTAATTTGTCATATTAGTTTAAATATCAGGAAAAACAAATATATCGAATATTTTTACTCGTTCCGTCCAAAATTAGGCACGGATACTTTTTCTGCAAATTGATTTTATTTTGTTTTCATTCACACACATTCGCCGAAAAACAATGAAAATAAAAATGAAATACATGAGTTTTTAAAAATTATTAACTTAATATATAGTTGAATGAAATATATGACTTGAGTTTAGGAAAAAAATAATAATAATACTTAATTTTAATTAGAATCGATAGAAAAAATGTTTATCCTGTTTTCCAACCCAATTCTTAACAAAGCCAAAGTGATAATACAGTTTTATGACAAATCATTCGTTAAGAAATTACACTTACCCATTTTTCCGGGACTGATATCGAAATGAGATGTTGAATCGCTAACAAAAACTGGTCTATTACATATTTCCTAAAACAAAAAGTTACACAATTAAACTTAAAGGTATATTTATAAATTATTATTATTATAATCATTTTTAGCAAAATCTGAAAATGTTCAAGCTCTTTGATTCTATTTTTTTATTTTTTTTTTTTTTTTTGAATATTATACAATATTGATATTTTCAGTTCAACCCAAAAAAATTGACATTTAATAATAATATATCTTTGTTAACTATCTAATTTACTATGTAACAAAGATAAAGTAATATAACGTATTCTATGTTGAACAAGATAAATTATCTGATAACCGTCAATTACAAAAGAAGACAATATTTTATTTCACATTCCAAATACACGTTAATTTCAATTGATTACATTTGAATTAAATATCATCTGTATATTTTTTATAATTTGGAAACACAATCTTGATGGTAAATATGCAATTATATATTTATTGGTCAAAATTGGAAAAATCATATTAAAGTATGATTTTTGTGTAAATGTTGAGTCAGGCGACATTCCTTACCAAAACTATGTGCAAGCAAAATTCACATTAAAACTTTCTTAATAATA
This sequence comes from Sipha flava, assembly GCF_003268045.1. Classification (NCBI taxonomy): domain Eukaryota; kingdom Metazoa; phylum Arthropoda; class Insecta; order Hemiptera; family Aphididae; genus Sipha; species Sipha flava. Next base: position 273,119 of record NW_020273628.1, on the reverse strand, counting down.
AAATTACGTTTCTACCTTAATATGAAAATATTAACCTACCTTAAATTCTCTATTTTTCAAAGCCATATGTTGTTATTTAAACTCAAACGTGATATTTATAACTGTATCACTTAATATTTTAAACTATATGTTTTTCACTCCAATTTTCATCTGATGTATATCTATTTGTTCCATCATATCAAAACCCGACCAGTTCTTCGCAAATCATTGGAATAGTTTCTAATAGCTCATAATGGACAATCGTAGCTATTCAGTAGCAATTTTGCATTGTTCGATCATCGAGCGCACAACGGTATAAAATGTATGTACGCACATATATACATTCATGTTGCGTACATGTATACACATATGAATAGAATTTGGAGGGAAAAAAACCAGTAAGAAATAATAATACGAAAAAATTTTTGCCGTTCAATAGACGATTTCGGCCGAGGGACATCATCTCCCGTTTAAAATATTCACAGCCGGTCAGTTTCACTATACGCGCTGCAACGAACACACAAACACATACAATATAACCTACTTCCAATGGTTAGTCAATTTTTCATCGCAAGCGTACGTCTAACAAAATAAATTATACACACACATACATACACCTACCGTACACACATGACATGCGAACATGTAATTTGGTAGGAATCTACCAAATATTTTTTTTCTTAAACTCAAATAGTAGTTCATTTTTTATATTTCAATTTTAAATGCTTATCAGAGGCGACCAAAACGAATAAAATTAAGTGAATGTTCCTAGATGTGTATTATACATAATACTCGGTCATCGTGATCCAACCAAAAAAATGGTCATATGTATATCATATATATATATCATGGAATATGTGTCTTGGTCGCTATAATATGTGTCTACGTCGCGTTTAAAGGCTTAACGATCCGTAACAATGAAAAAAATAAATAAATCATTATTTCCGAAAAAAAATATATACTTAAAGAAAAGAATATGGTAATTGGCCATTCGTATTTATTTGTTTCAGTTACATTTGTTAACTGTGTGATGATGATGCATATAATCAAGGAGCCGGAACTCGACGAAATAGTAATACAGAAATAATTTGTTTGTCTAAGCGTGAGATTATTTTTTTGTATAATATAACTTAAAAACATCGACACTTTATTGCAATAATATTGACCGGAGTTCATAATCATTTTTTTTTTTTTTTGTGTTCTGTCCAAATTCGTCTACCCACTTAAAATTAACTCTATCGGTCTATTGAACTATAATGTAGGTGTGTTATAAAAATAAAACTGATATAAATAACTACTATAAACTGCTACTATAAAATGAATATAAAAATTGAAGTTCTTTCGTCTAGCCAATCGAGTGAGAAATAACATCATTTACACAGTCCAAATTATATATCGAGAATAAATTTCATCTGCAGTCTGCATAACTGGTTATAGATTATTCAAGAGAAACAATCAAAATGTATGGATTAATCTGCTTATGTATGGTATGATACAATAAAAAAATATCACTGCAGTTATATTTTTTTCAAAAACAAATGCAATCCGTAATATTTAAAAAAAAGTTTCAAAGTCGTATAATATATGAAAACAAACTTGCAGTGAAGAATGACGTGCCGTGCAGTGGATTTAATAAAAAATATTATTCAAAGTGCCAAAATAGTGTTGGTATTTATTTGACAATAGAATTAAGTAGGATTTAAGAATGTTCTTATAGAATACTACCAAGTCGGGTCAATTTTACAAGACTTAAAAGGATTATATTGGTCACATGGATTATATTGGTCACATAGATTGGAATATTTTTCATTGTGCACGGGTGTAGTGTATAGTTAATAAATTAGCCGTATTTAATTCGTAGATAAATACGTGGCGAACGATGATGCAGTTCATGTCTAAGACGTGCCCACAAGTTTTAATTGCTACGCACATCGTGCATCCGTTGCCATCCGCTGATGCGCTTTATTATAATTATTAACAACGATAAGGCTTACACGTAGAACAGTACCCAACAATAATAAATATCGAATACTATTCGGTGAACAAAACAATAATACGATTATCAACTGCTCTCGTCGAACAATGCGGTTTCAGCCTATAATGGTGTTGAAGACCTCTCGCGATCGGAGATCGGCCATAGTAATACAGTAATCTTGCAGTTTCTTTGGGTGCAAACGTCAGACGTGGCATTATATCGACATTGGCGACATCATATACTATGAAACAGCACGTCCGACCAGTCGATGACATGAAATGCTATACACGAAATAGACTACGCTAACAGCATATTAATGTAATATTATGGGCGAGTGCTTTTAATACATTTTTTTTTTTTTATGCTTAGCCAAGACTTATTTCAGCACAATGTTATCACTGTGTGGACAATAATGAATGCGAAATCAATTTACATCCCACCGTCTCATCGGGACGGTAAAAAACACAGATCGAACGATTATACTTTTCCTTTAAGTATTATTGATTCCCAGATTCTAATTTAGGATTAACGAACGGTTAATATATTAATAATGCTAAATGTATATTATTATTATTTTTGTTTTTGTTGTTAGAACGTAGCACGCGATCGGTATTATGTTATTACAGCGTACACGCATATAATTATTTTAGAAAATAGAACATGCATACACCGTTTCAATCGTGTGAGTAACTTGCTCTTTCGTTAGCTTCTTTGTCTATTAATTATTCTGAATAATCAGGTATTGACGGGTACACCGGTAGACGTACCACGCAGCTACAGGAATCATTTGCACGATTTACACATGGCGAAACAATGTCCAGACGTCTATTCCAATACCTTATTAATCAGATTTGACGTAATTTTTTATTCATTTTTTTTTTTTTTTTTAAAGGTCGTTGCATCGCCGTTTTAAACACTCGGACCGAGTAGGTGTCTGATCTTCCTACTAACAATTTGATCGCCCACCACCATCACCTGTAGTCCGTACCACGTCGATCAAGAATAATAGACTTAACTCTTAATACCAATATAATATAAACAAGTTTGATTCGGCAGCCTCGGATAATAATCGGCTAAATAATATTGAACACTGACCTTTGGTCTTTTCCACACAAACTGGAATGGAGGCTTTTGATGATAAAACACTGAAGACTGGGTGGCCGGAAAATCGGGGTCCTCCCATAATTCCCCACGTTTTTGACACATCCTGTGGATTCTGTCGTAGTCAGCCATCGTACAAATATATCTGAAAAAATAATTAAAAGCACTATTTTATGTAACAATAATATAAAATATTTATGTAGTATTAAATTTAATCGCTATTTTTCAACACATACTAAATAACGAGTTTATTTTGAATTCATAAATAACGTATTTATTATATAGATCAGATTGAAAAATAAAAAAAAGAATTTTCAAGTAATTGACATTTTATCAAAAACAGTCGCATATTTTATTGATTTTTATTTATAATAAACTATCTTATAACAAAGCGTTTATTTTGAAAAATGTTGAATCGTGCTTGTAGTCTAATAGATTAATTGTACATTTTATAGTTTTATAATACTACTTCGACCGACCAAACATGTTTCATTGATGTACTATGTAATGGGATCTAAAACCACATTATTATGTAAATTAAGAATATTAACTTATACAAATCAAAAAATAAACATTTAATAAATTAACATAAGTGATAATAAAATATAATATTCGTATATATATTTAAAAAAAGAAAGGAATGTTTTTGAATTATTTTTATATTATATTATTGAAATTTTGGATTTTATTAACACACTGGTGACTGGAGTAGAAATTCATAATCATGTTGTAGTGTACCGAGTTCAGATAAATAAGTTATTGTGTTATGCTATTTTGTGTTCAGATATTACACATAACTGAAATTAAAACCAAAATTAAACTCCAATTTATTAATCCTTCCAACAATTGTATTGATCAAATATTAGTGCACAAAATCAGGTCACATCCTGCATTTCCGGATTTAAGGCCCATAGCTAATATCCACGTACGTTTAAGGAATGCGGTTCATTGGACTGTTTCAATATATTATTTGATCCTCGGCCAGCCTCCCCTGGAAGGCATCTCAAGTAAAAGTCAATTTTTGCAGGGAAAGTAGTTAATTGATCAGCTTTATTTTTTCTGTACAGACTGGTACGATGACGCATATATGGTCTGTCGTAGTCGTTGTTGTTGTTTTTTTTTTTTTTTTTTTAATTCGGTTTCTCAGCAAACTGGTACGTAGTTCTGGCTTGACATCATCGACCAGAGTCTCAGGTCAACGTATCGTCCTCCTCCCACGACCCGAGAGACCATAAAACATGGTCATCGTTTACGGTAATTTTTTTCTCGGGTACTGCATAATTTTTTAACAACTATTTGGCACCCAAACTTATACAAAAAATAGAAATGGTACACTGTAATTATACGCATATATTTTTTTTCTTCCGTGTATACATTATAACTTTTATAATAATAAATGTTATTTATAAATTACGTGATTTGTCATGTACAGATCATGTATACAACTTAATAATTATATATGATTATAATTTTCTAACCATTATCTTTTACGTGGCATTATTATTAATTCAATTAAGAAATAACCAAGTGTTAGACGTTTCACATTTTAAAAATGTAGAAGGGGCGTAAGAAAATGTTAATCTCGTCATTTTAAGTTCACAATTGATATAATCATTCAAAATGAATTTAGGTATCTATAAAAATTGTATATTTCTATGTTGAGATAAACACGAAATATCTCTGATATAAACAAATATAAACGGTTTTATACAGTAAAAATAAAATGTGAAGATCTTATAGTCACAGGGTAAATTTATTAACACGCAAACATTCGTGAGATTTGTTGCGAGCGAATGTTAATGTGTCCAGGTACACGTTGAAATGTACTTTTGTGAATTTTTTCAAAGAAATAATGATGTACACAAACGATAACGAGACAATTTAGATCGACGTCGTGTGATGGCGAACACTGCGAATGAAATATTTCGTACAGAATTTGGGACAAACGATGCATTAAGAATGTCCTCCTTATAAATCGTGTCTTGAAAAATCTGATAACTGTTGGGTATATACTTGTTTAGAATTGTACACGGCTACGATATCTATAAGTCAGAAACAAGAGGAAAAGAGTAATAGCTTTTCAATGTACATACAATAATTGCCACACGTGCGTGTTAATCGTTGTACACATATATTTCGAACGTGTTGCATTGCTTATTTTAGCCGTATACATTCGGCGAATATTAGAAACAAAGAGCTAGGAACTTCGATCTGGTATTAAGTCTAAATCAGTTTAGACTATCAATTTAGACAATTTATAGATATATCGATTGTGTACGTAACCGTAAGACAGACATAGTTCAATTGCAGTACAGTAAAATATAATAGTCGGTTTATACCACCGTATGTCACATGACATTTGCATTACGCGCGTTTATGAGAAATTTCGCGGTCCGTATGATAGCAAAAATAATAATAACGTAATACGAAAACTACAACAGAAATGCATAGGTTCAACGTCCCACGCTCACCGGCAGTACACACACCGTTGAGTATAGGTGTTGGTGTGATGTCACCTGCAGTTTGTTAGCAGTCGATTCGCGTTTGTGCGCGTCCGTGAAATATGGCGAATACAATGTACTAGCACTAGTGTTAGGGTCAAATACACGCGATGAATACCAGGACTCACGAATAATTTGGACTTCTCTGACCAGCCCGTATTCAACGGGAACATTATGCTGTTAACGAAGCTTAAAAACAATGGTATTTAAATCGTGTACACATAATGCCGATTACCAACGAGTTCGCAACGAAACCAAATCGTTAAAAAATTATTGAAGTTTGAACACAAATCAATGAAATTATAATAAGCTTGTAAAATATTACTAAAAATATTCACGGTAAGAAACGCGTCATCTTGTACAAGAAAACACCGTTTTTCAGGTTGACTAAATTCATATCTCAGAAACTATTAGTCATCTTTTATTTTGACATGGATAACATTATTAATCTTTTGACAAAGTGTTTTTATATTTTTCATAAAATCCATGGTAAATTATAATATTTTTATCGTTATTTATTTACTAACATTTATCTGAATATCATTTAATAATCAAACGAGAGTCTAAATTTGAATATTAAATTCTTAATGAGTGTATTGTTTCAGAATATAATGATGATATTCAATTAATATTCATTAATTTATGACCAATTATGCTCTTCACAGTTTGTAACTATTTAAATTTAAATCGATGGAATAGAAAAGAAATTTAAAGGATAATTTAAAAATAAATAGGAATATAAGCTCCTCCCTATTCTCCCAGTCTAAACGTTAAAACAAATTTAACTAATTAACTGTTTGTTTGGTATACAAAAAGAATTAGAAAAAATAGAATTTAAAAATAAAATTATGGGTGACTACTTGAAAACCGAAAATACATTCAGAGACAGTTTATTAAAATGATTGTAAAATAATAGGATACTACATGATTAACATTTTTAAATATGTACATTTAAAAAAATCATCTTGTATACATATGTCTATTAGTTAAATTAAATTTTTGATGTATAAATTATCGAAGACATTCATGATGTCTATGTTTTTATGATTAATAAAACACTAAAATAAGTATATTCATATTCAATAAAATCATACAATTCTTAGATACGCTTTTCACTTCTATATTTAATAAATTGTACGGGTAAGTATAATTCAAATTTCGCCTTAAATTATGTCTTATAATTTTCTAGAACATTTTTAGAATAATAGATTTAGAAAAAGTCACTTTTGTGTAATAATAATTTTCAATCTTGAATTTAATTTTTAAATTATCTATAATACATGAGTAATACTTCAATTTTTAGTAATCTAAAAAGGAAATGTAATATTAAGTACACCCAAACTTTTAAGAAAATTAATGATAAAATAATGCATGTGTTACTTTTTACAATATATCAATATAAGTAATGCTTTAATAGATATAATCAAATTTTGCATTAAAAATTAATTCACAAATGTATTACAATCATCAATAATTATATTAATTTCTGAATCCGAATAGACTTAATCTGAGATAAATATTTTCAATTATGATTTATGAGTCATGGTTACAGTATAATCGAATTTAATCAGGACCGTATTATGGTCATAATATATGGGGGGATATTATTTTTAATGAGGCCCTTTCATCCAAAAAATTTCATTTTTCTATTCAGATTTAGTAATTTTTAATAAATAAGAATAAAAATTAGCATATTGTAGTATAGTCGCAATTAATTAATTAAACATTACTCTATATTTGTAAGTCAACTTTTATAAAACACATTGTGGCCCCATTAAACTTGCTATTCCTCTCTAGTCACCCCTTGATTGAGCTCTATATTTATTGCATAATACATAAAAAATAAATAAATAATATATTTATAGATAAGAGAGTGTATATTCAGAATGTTAAACAATTTAAAAATAATAATATTATATTTACTTAGTATTTTTTCTAGATAGCTTAACAACTAATGTCAATATAAAAATAATAATTAAAAAGTTTTCGTTTTTAATTTATTTTAACTATTGAAAATTATAACTTAATATTAAATATTAAATTATATTTTTCAATATAAATTTTATATTTTATATATTATGTATATTATATTTTTACAATATATAAAGTAGAATAATATTTGAAATGTTTATCAGACAGAATTAAATATCATGTTAAAAAGCTTTTAAATAATAATGATGATAAAAAAAAAAATATAAATTTTTTAACAAATAATTAAATATTGTAATTTTATATATAATTATTAAAAATATATTCATTTATTGGGACACTTTGCTTTCGTGTTTTAGGGAAATTAGGTTAGCGGAACAATAATTTAACTCAAAAAAAAAAAAAAAAATCAAATAAAAAACGAAACAAAAAAAAAAGAAATCCATCATCTACAATAGATATGGGAAGTTAAAAAACCACGATAATACTGATGAAAGTGATACTACACGGATGGATGACACTGTACGCGTAGTCTGCTCCAAATGTTAAAATCGTTTAAAATAAACAAAATTGACATACAACTCCTATAGTACCGATTTATAAATTACAAAATCTGGTGCATCCCAAAATCTCTCTACAAAATCTGGTGCATCCCATTTTTTTTTTTTTTGTACATAAATATATATATTTAATAATCACTAAACATTACAAAGACATAAACTTGAACCTGATGCATATTCCAGATGCTTGCATAATGTTATGTTAGTATACCAACAACATTTTACAACATAACAAAATATATGCGTCAGGAATGTGTACTATTCAATGGAAACTATTTCACCTTTGTCTAAATTAGAAATTTAAAAGGTATGTATTAAATAATAACACTTCACAATACTATAATTATGTGTATCAAGTTATCAATAAACAAATTTTTAAACTCACGCTATACAATTTTAGATTTATAGTCGTGTACACCAACTCGAAATTATTCTATGGTCGTTCACTGAATATTAAAAACAACTTGTCGCAATGTAATAATAAAATTAAACTATTAAACACAATATTATATATAAAAAAAAAAAAAAACCCGTGACAGATAGCCGACGCACAACCGCACTGCAGGATGAACACCTGTTGACTGACTCCGCGCGGAAGACTGCGCGCGCTTGTCCAGGATAAACCTATGCGACCGCAGCCGCACTTAAAAAACATCGACGATCATTAGATAATAGAAATAGAAGTGTGGGGCCTAGTTTGAAAAGTAGCTGCAATTTAATATACACGTGTACAGATCTTTTTATTTCTTCTCAATCCCAAGGCGTTGCTATGAAAACATTTAAAAATTATTTTACCAAGAAAAAAAAAAGATGAAAAATGTGTAATATCTCATGATAAAAATAACAATGTTTACTTTCTGATTGAAATCATTTATTTTTAGCATTTTATTTGAATAGGATAATTTTCTTAAAAAAAAAATTAGATTTATTTTTTAGCCTATATTTAACTGAAATCAGATTCTGGATCATAACGTTGACGATGGTGTTTAACTATTTGTCAAGCAGTAATATACACAAAGAATTTCTAATGAATTTCACAAATATGTTTAAAATAATTTGCTATCCAAAAAAAAAAAAAAAATTTTACAAATAATGAACAGTACATGTAAGTGAAAAATAATGATGATTTATTCTTACAACTAAAAAAATTATACTTAAAGAACTTGACAAAATTCTGCCAAATGTTCAAATATTGATATTACCGATATTAATTAAATTCTAAAAAAAACATTTATGCAGTATATCATTGTTTGTTACCGAATATGACGAAAAATATTGAAGAGATACATTCAGAAATCAATAATATGGACATAAAAATTATTCCTAGAAAATTTTTTTAAAATTAATGACAATGGTAAAAATCTGTTTCCTTCTTATGAAAATCCAAAATGTTTAGGTAACTCTGAAATATTTATTGCATTGGAAACATGGAACATTTACTTACAGATCCAAATATTTTACTCAAATGTTTACAATACAGATTTTTAATAATGGACATTATATACCAGTTGTGTTCTATCTTCTAGTCAATAAATCTACTGATACATAAATTATTATTATTATTAAACTATTATCATTATTAGTTACATAATATTCAAACGTATTATCAATTAATATTGAATTAAATGTACACTAAATCCAAAAACAATTGTAATCGACTTCCAGCAAGCTATTCATAAATTTGTTTCTATAATGTAGCCAAATACATTTACAGTGTGTTGGAGATTTTCCCTTACATAAGAGTGGTTTTAAAAAATTCAGAGTCTTGGTTTGATTCAAAATTACAAAGATACAAATTCTGAAATTGGTTTTTGGATTAGAAATACATCTGAGCTTAAAATTTTGACTTCACAAGAAGTTTTTTATAATTTTTTGAAGATTTTATACCCATTATGTCTAAAAGTAATACAGTCTTAAGTATAATGACTATTTATTAGGTACATACATTTCACAAAACGCTATATTTTCAAAACTTATATGGGCAGAATTATCTTTATCGTTTTTGGGTCGTTTCATTCACATTTAAAAAATATTCATTATGTTCTATAAATTTACATTACAAAATATCATATGAAAATAAATCCATGGTGGAATAAATATTTAAGTACCTACTAAACAACCCCATTAAAAATATTAAGTTCATTGTAATAATAATACAATTAATTAGCATGCGTATAATTGTTTCATTTTAAATTTTTAAGTATATGAAAAAATATATGCCATACACAACTATGCATCAAATGTAAATTTAAAGAAAATACCATTTGAAACTATTATATTTTCGTTGACAAAACCATTTACACAATTAAAAATAAATCGAAAATTTAATACAAAACCTAACATTTTTAAAATAAAATCATCTACGTCTAAATATAAATAGCGTGTATATTAAAATTTTTATTAAGAATCTAAAAATCTTTAAGCAGTATTGCATTAATCAATTATAATAGATTTAAATATAACATTTTTTGTATATATACCCTAAAAAGTCATAACGTCAATAAAAAAATCGTTCCATTATCGACTGACTAACACTAACTTTTCAAATTATGTATCACATATTTCATAGGTACTCATTAAATAATTTAATGTGTAGTAATAGTTGATGGTCAAAAAATAAATGATTTTGATTAAGAAAGCTACACACTAATATTAAAATGATAAAATAATTTCTTTCATTCTTTCTTCGATTTATTTTCGATTAGAAATTATTGATTTTACATACTTATTTATATTATTTGTAAAATGTATTTAACTTATATTGTTATCTAGTGGTTTTCTTGTAGTTTTAAAATATAATTTATTATATTTCAATTTAATTCAATACATAATACACATGTCATGATTGCGGGCAGTCTAAAAATAAAAAAACAATTATTTATCAAAACGTACAGACATGTGGTTGATCTTCGATAACGATGAAAGAGACGAGTCGTTTGATTGTACAAAATACAAATATACATCATAATTCATAATTAAGTCGCTTATTAAACTGGTTTTACTGACATGGACTGTGGTATACGAACAAAATCAGTGTATTAATAATTTTAAGGGATATAATATTAATCGAGTTTTATTTTGTTTATAGTTTAAAAAGCGATTATCCTTGGCATGATGAGTAGGGCGAACTACAAAGGTGGACATAGTTATGTTTAAGACAAAATATTTTCAAGCTTTTGATCGCTAGGCTAGACAGTTATACAATTCCAACGTATATATAATACATACCACCAATGCTTGTTTGAATTATTTGATTAGGTTCATATGATTAGTATAGTTATAACTATAGGTGACAAGAAAGTTTTGAATAATAAGATAACCCCCAAAAGCAATGTATAAATAAGTAATATATTTTAAAACTTGAAATTATAATATAAAATAATGTTGATGTATCATAGTATTCATATGGTTTTTGGTATCTCAATTATGAGTACGTTTAACTTGAACGCATACCTACCTTAAAAATACAATTTTGTGTACTGTTTTTTGAACTACTGTTAACTTAGACTGCACGTGTTTTGTTGTAATTGGGCTTCATCATATTGGTAGTAAATAAATAAATATAATTAAATAATAATGATTTTAGAAATTTTAAAACTGGTGTCGATTAATTTTCGAAGAAAACATCGTCGTCGTAAACATGAAAAAAAAAAACGATTTATCGTTTTTCTATTAAATATATATTCGACCCATTCCTCACATTCCTACATCACATATACCAACACCTTTCAGTTATAAATTTTAGTCATTAACCATGGTTTAATAATCGGTCAAATCACTTCTATGTCTCGTACCAATTATATCACTACAGCAATCGGTGAGTTGATCATTCATCAGTAATATATTCAGTATCAAACATTTATTCAATGGAGGTATCATAATAAATAGATATTCTCATGGAAATAAAAGCGTCAAAAATATATGTTTACAATTCGTACACACATTTTGGATAGGACTCGAAACCCCAACAACCGCCCTACACTTCGTGTACATCGCTAGTCACCGACGACTCCTCCCGACTGGTGCAAATCGCAATCGAAACGACTAGTGGAAAAATCACTTGCTTTGCCTAATGTATATTATGTGACATTTCAAGTTCTTGCGACAAGACGACTCGGTCGAGCCAGTTATACAACTAACTGTTCTCACCAAATATCACCAAGCGTGGAGTTACGACGATTTCATAACACGTCCAGTACTTACGGTGACCCTGTATTGTCCGTGACCACTGACCACTTAACAATTTGTTCCGTTCAAAGGCGATCATCCGGTAAAGACGATTTCCCGTTAGCTGCCGACTGCGGATGCAATCTAGTGACCCGGGTTCCCTCGGACACGGTTGACAAGTGATAATCATCGTGAGAGAACGCATTGAGCGAACGCCAAACCCTGAACAGCACCACGTCCTGTTTCGCGTAAGTATACCACAAAACACCCGTAACGCACCGCAGTGGCGTACAATACAATTCATAAAAAACACTTACTACTCTCGACATGTTCGTGATCATTGACGGCGGACGATATCAACACCGGCAACCACGATTTCGTTCGTTCGCCTACCGGGAAACTATATCAAAAGCAACATAACAAATTATTCTAGTTACAGCGGAAGTCAGTGTTTATAAAATAACTTTTTTTGCAATCATCGAATGCTATTGAAACGTTATAGCATTGATTATATAAATACTATTTATAATCAATGGTCTTATGTATTTATGGTTATAGAGCGTACCTAGCTCATAACATGATAATAATGGTGGAAAAATCTATTAAGCTCTACGTAACATTTACACGTTTAAGCATCTGCAGTAAAACAATAACTAAAATAACAGTAAACGGTTTATTTTATATTAAACATTTAAATAAAATAATAGACGAATGTCGAATCAGATTTTTAGAAATTGCTTTATGACTGCGCAATTTTTTATCTAAATTTAATTAATTTTACAATTTTGATGATATGAATATTAAATAAATTGATAAAAAGGTTACTTATCAATTCATAATAAAACAGTTTCGATTAAAGTGAAACATTTCAATAGTTCTTTATCCAGACGTAGCTTAATTACAATAAATATCATTAAAATTCTCGCTAGGTATCCACGCTTGAACCAATCAACTACGGATTTGGCTAAGTGATGCACTAACTAAATGAAAACAAATAACTGTGTACCTACTACCTATGTAGCAATTGCCAATTATAATGGTTTAAAATTTAGTATTTTAACATGAGGAGAAAATATTGTGAAGAAAATTGTAATACAGAGCGTCCACTAGATCGCATGATACGTACCGCCCGTCGTACAGTAATGGATAAATTAATAATCTCCACTATGATTACATAACTTAACCCATGTGAGACCTATTTTTATAATTGATGGCATTGACAACTATTGACCGATAATTACTGTGAATTGTTATAATAATTTGAGATTATGATTATAATATTTATGATAATTATTATTGTTCATATTATAGGTTATAGATTATGACTAAATAAATAAATCGATGTGCTAATAATTTAAGATTTTTCAGACAAAACATAATTAAAACGTAGAAGTATAAAACTGATTATTGGTAAAGTTATGAATAAAACATTAAAATTGAGGTTTAATGTACAATATTGATTAAATATATATGGTAAATATATATGGATATAGTAATTTACTGTTAATCTTCATTAATAATTAATAGGGACCGGATTTATATGCACAAAAAATCCTCAAAATATGCTTCTAAAAAAGCTGTAATATGTTATAAAATATGTATTTATTTTTAAATATGTACTTAAATATTCACTTAAAATGTTGTTTAAAATTATGTACAAACGGGTGAAATGTATTATAAATGTAAAAATAAGTATTAATTAATACGGTATTAAAAAAAGTATAAAGAAGTTTTGTTAAATATTTTTTTCGTCAAGTCGATATATTTATAATAATAATAATAATATGGACTATAAAACTTCAAATATACATTGAATATGCATTTAATAGGTAAAAAAGTTGAAATATGCAAAATATGCAAAATAAAATTAGTGTTATTTTAATAAGAAAGATCTAAATCGCGGACAGTGCTCGTCAGGTTTCAAAAAGCTTATTCTAATACATATATGTATTTGCATATAAATCCGGTCCCTAATAATTAATTATTAAAAAAATAACACTGTAATGAAGTAACATAAAATTTCGATTGTTTTTATCGGCAAATTATACTACATAAATGTATGTTGTGTAGTATTCCAATAAATAAATGAAGTAAAAAAATTACATCCATATTATTATAGAAAAATTAAATTTCGTAATTACTAATTACAACACTATACATTATAATTTAATGTTAAAAATGATTTTTTAATTATAATCTTCTCATTTTTGATCTTTAACCCAAACGCTTAGTTAGTTATCTGAAAAATAATTACCTACCTAATAAATTGTTGTCTCAGTAATATCTAAATATAGACATAAAAGATTTTAAGTAAGCGATATAATATAATATTATGAATGATGATAAGTAAGGCACAAATTTACATGCACTTAAAGCCATACAAATATGCTCTAAAAAATAACAAAAATGTCCTTAAAAAATGCATTGTATCACGAAAATGACCTTAAAAACGAAAAAATGATTTTAAAATGACATACATTTTTTTATTATATGCATTATTTAACACACTATTTAATACATTAAAATCACAAACACGTAATACGAACAACGTCTTCGATGTAATAAGAACTGACTGATTATTTGTGATTTGACCGAATACTGGTGACGCTCCATAGTCTATAATATATTAATATAAGATAAAAACTAAATCGAAAAATAAAGATTGACAATGTGTATGGAAAACCCGATAAACCTACTTAAATATCAAGAAAATAATTTTTCTCTTGATTTTATTTTGAATAGACTAAATTTGTTTAGTATGTCGAATAAACATGCATTAAAAACCAACAAAATTACCAAATAATACTAAAAATGCTCTAAAAATAAAAAAATATCGAAATATGCAAAAAATGCAAAATAAAGTGTGTAGTTTTGTAACCCTCGTTACATGAAACGAATTTTGTTCTTAGAGAGCATTGTGTACAATCAACCAAAAAAAATATGCACTTTGAAT
Organism: Sipha flava; assembly: GCF_003268045.1. NCBI lineage: Eukaryota > Metazoa > Arthropoda > Insecta > Hemiptera > Aphididae > Sipha > Sipha flava. The sequence continues at coordinate 257,954 of NW_020273628.1, read as the reverse complement.
TGAAATCCGAACCCTAATGATAAGTATTATTTATTTTTAGAATATATTGGCAGTGCTAAACACCCTTTTAGGAAATTTTAGCCTATGATAAGCGAGCACAGCGAGCTGCAAATTTTTTGATCATACAAAAAAAAAATGTGGGCCGCTCAAATCTTCTCCACTCAGTCCAAAGTACTCTCAGTCAGCCTCTGATTCCAACGAAGAAATGTATATTTTTCTAGAGTGATTAGGGTTGAATAAAAAATATTCTAAAATGAGATTTTTTTATGCCTTTTTTATTATTTTTAATTTAATAATTATAATTAAGAGCTGCTGTCAATTTATATATATATATATATATCGTTTATATCAACGCTTAATGTAATTTTTTTTTTTTTAATTAACTTAACTTATTAATTGAAGTTAAGTTAACAAAATTTTTTAACTTAATTTTTAACTTAATTGAAAGTGAACTAAATTAACTTAACTAAGTCAAAAAATATCATTAACTTGCTCAGGATTACTCATACCTACGACGAATTGTAAGCCTTTATTGAACCTCACTCATCCCATACCTTTATAGAACATAAAAATATTAAATTATACCATATTATCAGGATCTACTAGAAGTCTAAGAGTTTCAATATTTAAGAATAATTATTCTAAAAATTGTGTCTCTCTTTTCGTATTTTTGGTTTATTTGTTAATTTTTCAGTTATTATGTTCAAAAATACAGTTATTATAGAATTTTAAATACAGAGTTAATAAATATTTACATATAACAACAATCAATTTTTTAATACTTCTATAGTATACTTTGAAGAAATGTATGTTATTATAAAATATAAACCGACAGAAGTTGTTGTAATATTTTTTAATCGAATTATTATTATATATTTTTTTCATCTCAATGCATCTCCTGTGGCTAATTTAAATTATTATTATTATTTTTTTTTCTTTTTACTTATTTATTGAATAAGAATTAAAAAATGTATTTCTATGAAATAGGCTTTAAATTTATTTGCAATCAATTGTTGTTCGTAAACATAATTAATCACTCAGACCGAAGCACTTATCGTATTATCGTCTGTTAAAATCTTATAATTACATTGGAGACCTCGTTAAATCAGAAACGAAGCATATCCATGACTACTCTAGCTTCTTTTTTAATTGATATAATTATTTTACCAGGTATACATTTTTGAATCATTGTAACATTTTAATACATAATTTCAACGATCAATAAACAATTATATTAGTATTCAATGATACTTAGAACATTTAGTTTTTCTCTACTTACTATCGTTCTATGTTGATTAGTAATAAATAATACAGATTTATATAAAATAGGAAGAAAATAGAAATTTGTATTAAGCCAATAAATTATGTTATAAATTGTAGTGACTTCATGGTTTATATACTATTTAAATACAATATTAATAATCTACACTTTAGACGGTTATAGATAGTAAAAAATTTATATTTATTATATAAACTATACTTATTATTATATGTATATTAAAATATTTTCGGTAAAATACGATTTAGAACGTTATTTTTGGCAACACGATTCAGAACGCTGGAGTACTTTCTTCCGACGTTGCCAAATGTAAACAATCGATAATATGAGCACAATAATCTAATGATATTTATCGGACTTTTATCGGATTAGCTTTGAATAGTAACTAAGATACCAGATACGAGAGAATGACAGGCTTTGAAGTCGTCGCACAAACTATTCGTCTATTTGTATTAGATATTTTTATAAGTTCTACATATTTTACAATTTTTTTTATACATATATACACTATACAGGTATTAGATATTTTTCTAAGTCCTACATATTTTTAATTTTTTATTCATATTATATATTACATATTATTAGGCGCTTATTTGTATACGATTATAATTATTAATTTATGACTTTTTTTCAAGAATATTTATTTTATGTATACTGAATTTTTCAAAAGCCAAATACATGATATGGCAACGTTGCACATAAATTCGTTCACAATCGTATAGTTTTTTGAGTTTTTCAGTGGTAAGTTCTTTGTTGATTTTATTGATTTTAAGTTTTCTCAATCGTTCGGCAAAAAAGGTATAACGTTCTCAATCCTTCGGTAGCCAATATTTTTAATGATAATCATAAAATAACATGATATTATACCTTTTTAAATATTTGTTATTACAATATATTAAAAAACTGTTAATTTATGTAAATTATATTATTCTGAATATTCATCATTACTATCATTCGTATAATTTTAGGAATTAAAGCCATATTTTTTAATTTTTTTATTTTATAAATAAAATTTGTTCACTATAAAATAATTGACTCACCAAAATTCAACGGCTTACTACAACGAGTTGCGCAAAAATACGCAGCTAAATATTACACCTTTTTGTTCAATAGATAATGGTTAGTAGATGATACCAATATATCTGTGAAGCTCGGTAAAAAACATTATTAATTGTATAGACTTTAAAAACGTATGAATTTATCTTTATAATATTTAGAAACGTATACATTTCCACTACTATTTCGAGTCGATTATAATCCTTGTACGATAATTGGGTCATTAAATAATATGAGTAATTCATATACTATATATATCAAACGAAAACATTTTAGTTGACTTTTATTTTATTTGGTGGGGACAATTTAATTAGGTAAGAAATAATTACGAACTAAAAATCGCAGTATTTGTTAAAATAATACATTTATCTATTTAAATTATATTTTTTTCCATGAATATAAATACATTATACCTTAAGTTCTGTAGAAAATTAGAAAAAAAATCATTTTGGTCAACTATTTTAATTTTCTAATCAATGTGCGTCGTACTCTTAAATATGTTATTATTTTCGTAAACTAAACAAATTAAATTTTCTTTGCGGAGAAATAGAATTATACAACTTATAAATTTCTATATATTAGACTGGTAAAAATCTGAGTAACAAATACAATACCACAATTATAAAACATGTTCTAAAGGTGTGTGTTCTATTAGTTATTAATAGTAAATAAACTTATCATCTGGAAGTAATTTTTTGCTACTTTTTTTTTTTTATTGATCGAAAATAAAGAATATACATAAATTAAAATAAAGATGACATTTTCGATTATCTATCTCCTTTAAGCAAAGCTTGTGTTGGAGATAGAGAGTTATTAATTTATAGAGGTACTTATAAACTAAGATTGATAAAAAAATATAATTTCTTAAAATATAAGGTATAATGTACCTTATAAGTTTCTTATAATATAAAAATAATATATATATATATATATATATACCTCAAATATATAGTTGATCAATGTTTGTTTTTGCATAAACAGTAGTCAGACAAAAACAAACAGTTCCCTTTTAAATACATTTTTTCTAAAAAAAAAGACTGGCCACTTTTGAAGGTGGTTAAAGAGTTTAATGGCCTTAACCACTATATAATTATATAAAATAGTATATAATAATACAATAAATATTATAAAAAAATTTTTAAACTTAAGGTCACTGTTTTAAGTTGCTTCTTAAATGATTTTATATCCTAAATTTACAGAATAACAGCAACTATAATTGGCATATTCATTTTCAACAATATTAACTTTGATTTTTTAGAAGGACTTTTTATTTACGAATATATTCTGTACCTCAACCATTTTATCATCTGTGGTGTACAAGGACACGGATATCACCAATTCGATACAAATGTATAAATATTATTAGCACTCCATAATTCAACTTTTGCCACTGATATGATAACATAAAAAATAATAGCCAACGTAAATCATAATTATGTACTATCGCGAGATTATTCTTGTTTAATAAATGGATATTCCTGCATTTTTAGTACGGGACACCATGAAAAATGATTTCAAACATTTTATTAAAGTATACATAAAACGGTCATTACACTCTTCGAAGATACATGTTTTTATATTACATAACGAAACCTGTTTGTGTCAATGAACACTTTATACATTTAATAATATAACGTTCATTTAAAGATCGGTTTTTCCTAACTCGAAGTAATGCCGTATGCTTTTTTTTCTTTAGAAAATACTTTATGTATTTCGGTTATAACAATTCTGGAATAGAAAAGACAATTGCGAATAGTTCACACAAACAACGATCAACTAGTTCCATCTATGAAAATATTTTCTACTAAACCCGTACACAAAATATTAATAAAATTACCAAGTAGGCATACCTATATTCTTAAGAGGATGCGATGCTCAAAAATGTACCGCAGGGTAACGTTCCATAAACCTACAACGCTATATTACGGCCGCATACATGCGAGTGATTTGTATTATGGGAAGCGCAGTTAACTAATTTACTGGGCGACATCATTTTTACCTAGAAGATAATATCTTTAATCACTGGGCGATAACGATGGTTTGGCAAAAATGAAGATATTATTAGTTATTTTATAATTTTATGTTGTAGTCATTTATTATGCTTGGTTTTGTTATTTGTTTATCATATCGTCTGACGATTTGAAGTTGAAACATTAATTATACTGATTATCAGAATATCTACAAATGGAAAACGATAAAAACCATACTACATGTATTATATTGTATTACATATACCATTACGAGTTTGGATAGTGTTATTAGAGTTTGTAAGGTATAATAAACTTTCTAACACTGACATTATTTTTCTTATAGGTTTTTAATAGTTTGTTGATGTTGATTTTATCGATTTTGATTATATGCATGGAAATTTTTTTTGTCGCCCCCAGAAAATTTTTTTTAAATATTCACAATCGTGAATATTTTAATTTTATCACAGCGTGATTGTGATCATATTTGCAGACCAACTATAAATGGAGTGATCATTTCTTTACAACTTTTGGACAGAATAAATGTAATGTGTGAGACAAAACTGTTCAGAGTAAATTCGTAGTAGAGGATCCCTTTTATTAGAAGGTAACATTATCTATGATTTAGCGTTTTCATATTTTGGGTAGCTTATCTCCAAAATAAATTTTCATAACTAAAAAAAGAACTTAAAATTTTGAAAATGTAAATCTGTGAATTTAGTTATACTACTCGAAAATAAAAATACAAAAACTGGACCCACATTATAAATTTATACTGAATAAATTTGTACTGTATAAAACATATTTTATGGTTAAATTATGAGTTTTCCTCTCAACAAAAAGAAAAAAAAACACTTTAAAAATGTTATTATCACTCTTAGATATATAGTTATTGAGTTTGTATGAATTAAAATTTGATGAAAATTTTTTTAAACCAGTCTGAAGCTTAAGATATCCATGCAATTATTTTTTTATCTCTGGTAAGAAATACGAAATCTATCATTTTACCATTTTATTGAACCTTGAAATTCTGTCAAAAAAACCTTAGTAAGAATTTACTCAAAAAATTGTAAAGAATATAATATAAGAAAGAGTTTATAATATTTCTACCATTAGTAATATGTGAATGTTAAAAAAATATTTGGCATAAATTAAGGGAATGTAAACATTAAGACATCTTAATGATTTCACTTACATTAAAAAAATATCAGGTAACACATTATTTATTTTATTGGTTTTTGATCTAATGCGGAACTTCAGAATTCTTGGAGAAATATCAATAATTTGTACTGTACAATTTGGCGCAACATCAATTGGTAATTGGCTTGTTTTACATTATCAAACAAAATAAACTGTATACAAACTAATATATTTTATAAACAATAAAAATGTTTTGGTGGTATCTTCATCGGGACCCAGTGTGTTGTAAAGGTATGGTGCTCAGGTATGACCAATTTTTGTCGAGCCTTTTGTGTGTCTCTGCATTCTGTTATAATGTGTTTGACAGAAATTGAATTCTTAGCCTCGTAATACTACGAAAGCATTATAGTTTTCTGCTATAATATTATTTTAGTCAGCTTTTTCTTTATGTTTTTAAATAAATAACTTTATAGTAGTAGTATATACTACACTTTTGATGTATACGTTAATCTGTCTTTATTTTATTGATCACTATAAATACAAATCAAATACATAATTGTACAATAATTTATAATATGGTATTTATTATTTCCTATATTGTCATTTCCCGTTGTTCATTTATTATTTTATTGTAGTAACATTATATGTTACCTTGAATGGTTTACATAATCAAATAGTTTTGTTGTTAATATATCTAATACAACCTTCTCTTGAACTCAGATACACCATACTATACCTTACATGTGATTAATTAACCTTGTTATTTGTAAATATCAAATTATATTGGGGCTTATCATTGTTATTTCAATATTATTTTACATTATTTTAGTTTGTTACTTTAATCTATATTCTACTTGCCATATATTCTATGACAACCAATCATTTAAATTTAATCTAACCACAATTCAAAGTATCTATAAAATTATAGCTTCGTTAATAATATGTTATGAAGACAAAAAAATTTTAAAATCCTAAATTTAAAAAATCCTATGACTCAATGAATGAAATATCAAAAATATCAAATTATGAAGGTAATTAATGGTTGGTTTGACCACAAACCGATTAAAATATTAATCAATGTACTCGATTAATCAAAATGAGTAAACGCTAAGACACGTTATTTTGATGATTTTTTTTTAGTACGTTTCACGACATCGATGGTTTTAACATTGTTTTCTGTTTCATATAAGAATCTGGTTCGATTCGCAGATGATATTGCTATGATGGCAGACAGTGAACAAAATCTAGAAAGAATGCTTCAAAAAATGAATATCACACTTAAACAAAAATACAATATAAATATTAATAAGACGAAGACAAAGATAATAGTTGGCAGCAGACAACAAGAAGACACCAACATAACCATGGATGGTAAGTTGGAAAACGTAAATAATTATACATACCTCGGAAGCAGAGTCAAAAGCGACGGGAAAAGTACCACAGAAATAAGATGTAGAATAGCAAAGGCTTAACAAGCTTTTTTCAAAAAGAAGAAACTCCTAACTAAAAATTCAATAAATGTAAAAATTAGAAAAACATTAATAAAAACACTTGTATGGAGTGTGGCGTTATATGGAGTTAAATCGTGAATAATATTAAAAGCGGATCGAAGAAAAATAGAGGCTTTCGAAACATGGTGCTGGCGAAGGGTCTTAAAAATCCCCTAGATAGAACAAGTGACTAATGAAGAAATGTATAAGAAAATAAATGAAAATAGATCAGTATGAACCAAAATCGTAAAGAGAAGAAAGAAGTGGATAAGTCTTTTCATAAGGAACAATACATGGATAACAATAATTGAGGGAAAACCCGAAGGGAAGCCAGGAAGAAGAAGATTTAGGCAGTCATATGTTATATAAAATAAATTATGCTGGATATAAGAAGATAATCATATAGAACTAAAGATAGTCGCAATGAATAGAGAAGAATAGAGAAATATTTCATCATTCAACCAATTTACAAATTGAAAAAAAAATAAGAATTTGAATATAATGTTAATCTATAAGTTTAAATTGTAATGATAAAAGTTAGAGTCACAAAAGAAACTATCGAACATTTCAAAAACTAGGCATATTTTACACTATCTGTAGGCAAAAATTCGAAAACCGTAAATATTTGTTCGGAACCCTGGGTATGCGAGTGTAAAACTTGTACATGACCGGATTTTAATAAATTAAAGCTTGAACAACATAACAGACAGTCCAACATACAATTACATATATAAAATATTTAATACTCACACAGTTGAATGTAGGTAAACTTAGCGAAAAATTAAAATTTTCACAAAGTTATCCAATAATTTCATAACCACTACACGTACTTATTTGCACAAAAATCATAGTTACGAAACAATATGAACTAAACAACTGAAAATCCATGAATAAAACTTTCTTTGAATTATCAAAGCATCACGTACTTTCTTAAAGGGACGTAATAAACAATATTGAACTTAATATATATGTAATAGTAGTCATTCTCGCTGATTATAAGTCATAAACATTCCAAGCACAAAATATTATTCAAAGAAAGGGAATTCCCGAATTCGCCACAGAATAAGTAATGAAAAATTCCGTACTCTTTTCACGCTGTTCGAATTTATAGTTGCGTTAAAAATATGAAATCGTTCAAATATTTACGAAATATATTTTATTATTTACTATGAAATTTTGCCGCCAGGGGCGGCCCCCCCCCCCATCACTATACCACTGGTAACCAACTCGTATTATAAATAATATTAATATTTTTAAGTCTGAAGGAAATACAATATTTTTTGGAAGGAATGGTTTCACTGATATTACATACAATATTTACAAAACTCTAAAATTGATCAAGTTTTGAAGTTGAATGGTTTAAAACACTGAATAAATTATTTGTAATGGATTGTAATATTTATTTATTTCTTATTTAGAAAAACATTTATAAATTATTAATCATGTGCGATATTTTTCTACTGCTGAAATGAGACCATGAAGACATTAATAAATACATAGTACAAACATAATAATTAACACAATTTAACATAAGTTTCTCAAACCATATTTATTACAAAAAAAAAAAAAAATATATATTTTAAATAGAATTTAAAAAATATGAATTAGTTATTAACAAAAAAAAAAATTAAATACAATGAATGTAATCTTAAACATAAAAGGAAATAAACAAATAATAAGTACTTTTAAGTCTTACACCAACAACACAAAATATTTTCAAAAGTTAAATCACCCAGACGATTTAGCAATAATGTTAAAACTTGACAGCATCACTAAACAACCTTTCTACGGGTGCTCATGAAGGAAAAGTTGTATTGTACTTTAAAAATATTTTTTTGATAACAGGTTATGGTTTAATAATTCAAACTATTTATTTTTTTTTAATTCTATTCAATATTTGTAAATTCATTAAATTAAATTAAATTATTCTATCTTAAGCTGTAAATTATAATCGGATACATCGAGATCGAGTGCAGACAACGCTCTTTGTGAATAATCTAGATCAGCGGTTCTCAACCAGGGGTCCGCGAGTAGGTATTAGGGGGTCCCCGGAAAAAAAAGCATAATGGCGGAAAAATTGAAATTTGTTGTAATTAATTGAAATTACTTGTGAAACTAGTAGTGAAATATTGTAAATGTTGTAAATAGGTTTTTCGTAACTTATACGATTTAGTATAAGTGTATAATAAGAGTATAATACTGGAAAATGTGTATTGAGAATAACCAACCAGAAATTTTTGAAGCACTGCATGATTTTCTCAGTGAAACTGATATGAACTTATCACAAGGCATCAAACACCAAATTGTTCAACATTTGAATGAGCTTAAAACAGCTTTTGCAAAATACTTCCCTAAATGTGGAAAAGAAGACCACTGGATTATGTTCCCTTTCAGTGAAATTTATTTCAAATCTGCAGTTTTATCAGCCCGCGAAAAAGAAAAATTGATTGAACTGAAAACGGACTCTTCACTCCAAGCAGCATTTCTTGAAAAAAAATCACTGATCACCTTTTGGGCTAATGTGAAAGACGAATATCCTGAGCTTTCTTACAAAGCATTCAATGTTTTGCTACCGTTTACGAGCTCTGTATTAGTGGAAAGAGCCTTTTCGTCATACACATTTATTAAAAATAAGTACCGCAATAGACTCTCGGTGAGTTCAGACTTACAAGTTTATTTATCATCCGTGGAGCCAGATTTCAAAAAGTTAAGTGCTAGCAAACAAGCTCAAGGATCACATTAAAATTACATTTTTAACTCAATATTATTTTTTATTATTTATTTTTATATATACAATGTATCACGCATGTTGATCAAAATAAATCAAATTTTTCATTATTAAACTTATTTCGTAAATTCATATCTATCTTATGTAAAAATATATGACAAATTGGCATTTAGGGGTCCGTAAAGTAGTAGTGAGTGGTCAAGGGGTGCGTGAATGAAAAAAGGTTGAGAACCGCTGATCTAGATAAACGTATCTAGATAGCCATAATTTTTTGTTTTTATCAAGTTAAGATAAATATATGAAATTATTATCTATATGAAGCATCTAGATAAATTTAACTAGATCAATTTTACTATTACACAACGCTGAATATATATGTATATTTATAGTTAAACTTGCTTTTATTCGTCCACAACTAATTACTAAAAACGAAACACTTATTCGACCGAAGTTTTTAGGGTTGAAAATTGAGACCTCTGTAAATATGCAAGTACGGTTTATTTCCCATTTGTTTTACTAAACGAAACAGTGCGCGAACACTACCGAGCGCCGTCTCGTGCTGTGAAATATAAACGAACAATACATTAATTTGCAACGCACTGAAATCTGTATTCCCTTAAACTATATTTACAAAATATTTTGTACCAGTGAGTCAGTCCCGACCGGTGATTACCACATCGGTGACCGGTACCGTACGCAAGCGGAGTGCTTCGTAATAGATCGACAGATTGCCGGTCGTCCGTCCACTCGCACATTAGCAACAAGCCGACAACGATGGTCCCGAGATGACTGACCTACGCGGACGAGTCGCTTGACGGTCTTGAAGAAGACCGTTTTGTTATGTCCCAAAGGAATCGGAAGGTGTTCGGCCGGCGATTGCTTTCCGTTGACTGCTGTGCTCCTGGTAGAATGCGGTTGCCGCCTGTTATCACGGCTCGTCACTGTTGCCTTCGTTGCCTTGTCTTGTTTGTCTGCGTAATTTGTTGAAAAAAGCATTTTTTTTTAGTGACCTCTCGTGTGTATCCATAGTGGCCTTCTCATTGACGGAAACGTGACGGTTGGACGTGCGCCGCTGCGCTTCGGTCACATATATTATGGTACAGAACACTAATTGTTACATATTTAATTCATTCTGAACATCCATAGAATAATTAGAATATTTCCGAGAATGGTGGTCCAATCAACATTCTCATTATAAAAATCAAATTTTAATATTTGCAAACGGGATTTTTGTATTTTGTTCACAATCTATAAAAATAAAAAAAATATTCAAAAAATATTATCGATTCCATGAGCAATGCATTTTTTAATATTTTTTAATCCGAGCTGATTGGCTATTTATGTAAAATGAAAACAAAATATATCTTATAACTAAATAGAATATTATTAAATATAAATATCAAATATAACCAAATCCTGAGTAGTGATTTCTTAAAACACGATATCCAATAAAATATAATCTTCATTAGATTTTTGATACATAATTTATTCGATGCTATTGTGCATATGACATCACTTCATTCAGTCATAGATACATCCTAAAAAGATCCTACAATCATACAATATTTACTGGATAACTTTTTTTTTTTTAATATTACTACAGAATTTATAGTCAAAATAGTTGTGGAATACTTATACCAATTATGTTTTAATCAAATATTTGTAAAACTCAGCTCAACTTCCGTGCGGATCTGTTTTAATTACAAACACCTCAGTTATAAATGGTAATCAGTATTTTTATGACAGTATTATAGTTGAGATCACCAAAATATTTGATTCATTTTTTATGAAATGGTATCATGTTAATATATAACACTTGTTGTTGTTCTGATTTGCCAAAATCAGCTTATAACATCTATCCGCTTACCATCAAGTTATGGATTAAAGGAAATATGATCGAAGAATAGATCGTTTTGTGGTTAAGATTAAAAAACAAAAACAAAAGCAAGGCTAAGAGTACAGTGCACAACAGAGTACAGTCTAACATTCCTACAGGTGGGTTATGAGAAGAAAAAAACCGTCGATATTGTATGACCTTGTTTTTACCTTGCCATAACAGACGATGACCAATGGTTATTCGTGGGTGCTGGTGTGGTATAGACGTTTTTAAAATGTTGGTTTATATAAACGTGATATATATCAATCGACACAAAGGTTTAACAAATTTTTAATGATATCTTATAGTATAATGTACACAAAGTATACGTTCATACGTATATTATTATAAGGAAGAAAAGAACAAGTTTCAACGCACATGCACATAAAACGATACAGCTTCAATTCTTCGACTTTACATCGAATGTTTAATAACATTTAATAGATAAAATGATTAGATACAGTCATTTTTACAACTAATTTTTAAGTATTATATTTAGTCTTATTTTATTTTATTGAAACAGTTGAATAAGTTACGTACATTATTTTTGTATAATACTACTTTATTACAATACTATAAAAATAAATATTATACTAATTAAACAGAATAAAAAATTGAAATATAAAATCAACGAAGTATTACATTTATACAGAATATATATTTTTAATAAAATGTATTTATAGGATCTTTTAAAATAAATTATTTATCATTATTAAATTATTCAATAAATTATTACTTAGATGAACTTGTAGATAGAATTAAATGTTTTGTGTACAATAGTTTTGTTCTTTAACATATAGTTATAACTTTAAGGTAAAAGTTTTAGTTTATGTTTTAGCTTAAAAGTTTGAAATAACTACCCGAAAACAGTTAAAAATATGTGTAAAACAATACAAAAATTAATTATTAATTGTTCCATGTGATGTAAACTATTAAAGTATTACAATTATTAGCCCTACAATTATTTAAGTATTGTGTATTAGATATTGTATAATAAATGAATGAACAAGATGCATCGTATATATTTCTTATATGAATATTTAATATAATTCATTCATGAAAAAGCAGTTTAATTTGTAACGATTGCCTATTTTTTATACGGCATAATTTAAACTATAGAAAATGTATATATATATATACATATAATTTCTTATTAATAATTATAACTGTAAGACAGCTTACAGAAATGTTTGTAATTTTTTTAAAAATGTATAGTAAAATACAAAAATATAATATAACGTATAACAAAATTATGCACTACGAATAATATGTTATGTTCCAATAAAAATAGTAAACTTTTTTTTTTTACAATTTTAACCCCATATTGATCAAACTACAGGACGATAAAACGAATTTTTCTTTGGTGAAAATAATTTAGCTAACGATTTTTAACAAAGGAAAACACGTTATCCTTAATATCAAGTCCTTGTGGCTGGACAATGGGAGTGTCGGTCGTATAGATTTTATAAATAAAGGGGCATATGCGCTGTACACGTATATTATACGACGTTACATATTATAAACGTACCTGAGTCATACTCAATACCGAAAATAAATAACACGCTGGCGTACAAGATTAGGAGCACGTATCACCAGAAATAACTGTACAAAAAAAAAAAAATAACTATAAATTGGTTCGATAAAATTACAATGAAAATATATCTACGCAAACTGGTTCATCATTGGTAATAGCGTAATATCATACACATGTTTTCGAGCCAACCGCTATTACGCACAGACCTCTCGCACTACTCATCAGTATCATCACTTCGCCAGTGTCCTCGAGTTATGATGAGCATACTATTGAAAATCTTAAAATTTAAACAACGTGAAAATAACGAAGAATAAATTTAAATAAATTTAAATAAACATTTTCAAGCATCGATTTCCTTTTGCAATAGACCTTATAGTACATTACGTTTTTAAGGTAAGAATTTTTAACGTTTTACCACAGACATTAATATATATATATAATAATTGATCTCTGATTTTGCTAAATATACGAAGAACATAACACACACACACACACAAATACACATATATTTACTATTCAATTATCTGTTTAAATAAATTTAACCAAGCTTAGAATTTTAAAATTCGTTAATCGCTTTCATTGCATTTTAAATCTTTACCAATGATGATGTATGTGTATATATATGTATATTATGGTGATTAGTAGAGAAGAGGACATTTAATTTTATTTTCAATATTTTAGGAAGAAAAGGGAATCATGTAGAGAACTTGATAGATTTCTACTTGAAACTATTTAAGGATCATCAAAATTCCAATCATTCGAGATAATTATTAAAAAAATTAAATAATTGATAAAATTAAAGTTGTATTTTTTTAATTTCTACCCAAAATTAATTTTAAAATATCATAATTATTGTTAATAAAATTTTAAATAATAAATAATAATAAAAATACAATCTTACTCTGAGAAAAGTAGTGCTAATTAAACTCATTTGTAGACTAAATAGTTAATTTTTAGTTTTTGAAATTGTTAATAAAAAACAATTTCTTATAAAAAATTTAATTTTGTATAAATTTATAATAGTGATGTTACAAAAACAAATAACACATGACTTACTAGTCTGTTTTACTCCATTATTATAACATTTTATAGAATATAATGGAATTAAATTTTAATAGATTTCAATACAATAATATTTAATAATCATAAAGGTATATCATATTATATGAAATACATATCTACCAATTTCTAAATTAATTATATGTGCTACATAAATTATCAACTAATCAACTATAGTAAAACAATAAATTCCTCGTCACTCCACTCATAAACAAAAAAATTTAATTAAAATTCATATCAAAGCATCAATCTCATTCTTACTCAACTTCTATCTCTACAACATGGTCATTTTAGAGTTTTAGAGAGTAAGGCAAAATCCCTCTAGTTATTTTAAAATCTTATGATCCAAAAACGTTTAGGTTAAATTTAAATTTGTTTTTAGTTTTTACAAAACTGTATTTAGGAGTTGATTATAAAGTCATATTTTAAGACTATTGCCAATTCTCTATCTAGATAATTTATTTATATACTATAGCTTCAATACATATTAATTCATAAAATAAATTTGAATTTATCAAATCAGAATAATTTGATAAGAAGAATTAAAATTAAAGTTATATTTTCTAAAATGAAATTTTCCATGTACATAAAATTTGATTTAATAAGATTTTAATTATAATTAGATTAGTACTCTATACAAATAACAAAATTTTATCAAATAAAAATTAGATTGGCTTCATAATAGCTAGACTTCACAAAACCAAACGCGCTATCCTTAAGTATTCCTTTGTTAAAAATTATTAAACAAATCGTATCAGTAATAATTTGATCCTTGAACTAAACCGCGAAACAACAGAGCTCCGAGATCAGTATACCGATAACCACCACCGCGTGCCGAATATTATTAGTAAGTGGTTAACGTTGAAAGGCGAAACATAAGTTCAATCTACTTTGAATTAACACTGATACCGAATGGTAAATTCATTCCATTATCTTCATTATTAATATAAGGTAAGGAAATTTATTTTATTTTATTATACGTCGTAGGTTTTGCAAAAAATAAACCTATGCATATATTTATAAATTCGATTACAGCTATAGTTAATAAAAATATTTTAAGATATTTAATTTAATATTAAAATTCATTTAAAAATAGAAAACATTACATAAATTATTAATTTTTTTTTTTTTTTTTTTTAACCAATTTGCTAATGAACTAAAAGTTTAAAAAAACGAATCGTTTTTTTTTTTTACGCATTTATTTTGTTACTATTTATTTTCTCAAAATAAATGCGATTTATTTAAGCAATGCTTGAGTTTATTTTTTTTGAAACTTTAATAATAGTTATGTTTGTAATTTAAAAACAAATATTTTTATTTAAATTCTTTTTAAATTGATCCAATAGACTTCGAGTATTTTAGATTTTGTACATTATTAAGGTATAACTGAAGTTTTTATTTTTTAAATTAATTATACAAAACATTTAAATTTCATTGAAGTTTATCTGTTTTTAAAAAATGCATGATAAATTGATTGTATAAATACTTTGATAACAGTAATGCATAAAATTGTGAAGGATATTGTGAGTAATGAGATCGTTATAAATATGCATATGAAAATTGTATTCGTATTATTAACTATAAATCTTTAAAATTAATTTTGTATATTTATAATTTTTTAATAAATTATTTCATACTAAAAATGTGAAACATTAATAATTAATTTAAATTTATACAATATTTTTATAAACTTAGAAAATAGTCTGCAAAAATAAAGCTATATAAAACAAAACAAACAATATAAAAGGGGTAACAATTCAAATATTAATTATTTTATTATAAGATCTAAATTTCTCTAGATCTGATTATGAATAGCTTAAATATAAAAGTGTATTTTAATTATAACCAAATGTTAACAAAATAAATATAAATGCATTGATATCCAGAAAAAATTCCAACTATGAAAACGTAAGTATTTCTTTTCAAAAATATTATTTGTGTTTGCTTTTAACTTTATCTATGAGATATTTCTCAATATATTAGTGGTTTTTTTTTTTTGTACTTAATCTTAAATGCTTGTCATATACATTTTACAAAGTGTATTTTTTCTCAAATTAAATTAAGAATAACAATATTATTATCTGTTAAGTATACTTACTCTTATTTTAATTTTATTATATCATTTCTTTTTTTTTTTTTTTTATAAAAATGACTTGTTCTATAAGATAAAAATAATTTTTAACTAAAATTTAAAGTGTAAATATACCAACAGAAACTTAACAAATCTGAACATGTCTATAAAATAAAAGCATAATTATAATAATTTTAGCTAAATAAATATGTTTTTGTATTCAAATAAAAATAAATACAATAAATAGTATGACTCTGATCTGATTTACAGTGATTTCCAGTTTTCTAGGAAAATCCCATAATTTTAACTTTATAATAACACCTTAAGTGGTTATTTTGTATATACATACGAGTATTTGTTTGAAATTATGAACAATATTAGTCATTGCATTCGAAAATGAATTTTAAGCGAACTTGAAGGTCGGACTGATATAATTATATGATATATTTATATAATTATCTCATATTTTATTTTATAATTCTTACTCAAAATGAAACATTTTTTGTTTAATCAGTCTTAAATATTAAATTAAATAGTATCTTATAAGAAAAAAAAAACATAAACAAAATAATTTTAAATTAAAAATTGTGATGTTATGATAATGTAGATCATCATTGAATTAGAATTTGAATTGGATTTAACTATACTTTTAAGATAAAAATGTATTTTCAAAAATTGTCTTAGCAACCATTTATATCACAATTTTAATCAAAACGTTTATAATTAAAATAACTGATTATATTTTTTTATCAAAGGTGACATTTGTTATATCATAATAAAGTGTTACACTTTCAAGCCTTAAAATACTTCCAATACTTATTTTATCGAAAAATATTAATACGGCAACCTTTTTTAACTAATGAAGTAGATTTTGAAGTTTTTTTGCACTAGCATAAAATATAAACTTAGTAAATAAAAAATGTAGCATTTCTATGAAAAGTATAAAGTACATTTCAAAGTTTATTTCAATCTTATCAGCATGAGAAGCTACACAAAACAAATTGTCAAATTTTCATCATGCATCCATATAATATAATATACAGATATTAATTAACTTTTACGTCTGTATTATTATATTTTAATTGAATCATCCAAGTTAAGCTGATTATACACTACGAGTCTTAAGTGCTAGTGTACGCGTTTTAACAACGCTGAAAATTAAAACTGTATGGTTTGCAGGTGTCCCTTCTATAGTGATTACGCGTATTATCGTGGAACCGTACGTGTTTATAAAATCGCGTTCCCTAAATACTAAAACGCGTAGTGTCTAACCATCTTCATAATTATACAAGTTTGAGAAGTATAATATTACAGTATATACTGAGCGAAAATATATATCAAGGATGAGAAATCTAATGTAAATTAAATTAATTAGTTTAATTGCTTAGTTTGATCTTTTTAAATAGTTTAGTCGCAAATTAGGGGCTTAACAAAGAAATTATAATTCGGGTGGTACATATTAAAATAGTCCTTCAGGAAATCCTTGGAAATTTATACTAAAAAAAATATTCGACAGTTCAAACGACTGTAAAAATAAAAATCCTATTTCCAATCAATTAGTTTTTCCTAATACGTTTGAAAATAACTTAAAAACTAAACAATTCTAAAACAATTTTGTACTAAGGTATGTACAGTCATATACGTAAAATATATTTAAATTATTCTCACATAATAGATTTAAGATACAAAATATTCACTATGTTTTTAAAATCTCCAAACCGGTTATACAGGAAATGCGACCCACGATAAACGTTTGTGAATTATTGTTTATCACATTTACACATTTAATAGTAAAACTATTGTTAAAAATTTTATTATTGCACCAATGTAATAGAATTATTTTTACATACAACAAAAGAGGATAAATTATTAATTAATTTGTTATCACTTAACGAATTCACTTAATAATATAAATATTAAATTAATACTAACCAAGGTTATGAATGCAATGCAATTGCATGTTTTTTTTGCTACTTTTTATAAGAAAATGAGTTCCACCAACATTTATTTTACGCAACTTATAAATTAAATAAGAAATCTGATCTCAAATATTTAGAAAATATTGCATATAAAAGCATATTTTCATGAACGTTTTGTTGTAATGCTTTTTTTCAATATTTTAGTAAAATATATACTCGTAATTTTATCGGTCAACTTGACACGTTATTGAAGAATGTTTTTGTTAAAATGATTTTGATTGCAATAGAAATGTACATAATTTGTGTATATTTCATAGTTACATGTGGAGAATCATTCACTCATTTTTGAAAGCATTACGACTATAATATAGTATATAAAATATATACATAGAGTAGTATTAATGAGTATAAATTACTATCCAATAATAATCATTATTATTCTGATACCTACAAATTTGTAATCTGTACCTACCCAAATTCATTGAAAGTTTTAATAAATATGAAGTACTTTCAATCTCAAAAAAAATTTAAAGTCCTACAGATTAAGGTAATTTTACTTTTTTAAAATAAAACTTTGAATGTCTTCCTGTGGCTATTACTCGTTTTAAATAGTAAGACATTGCATTGTTAGAATCAATACAAATCATTCAAAATATTTCAGTTCAATAATTTAATAGGCCAAACTAGAAATATTATTCTCAAACAATTGTAAATATAAATATAAATAATTTAATAGTATAAACAGTGGCGTATTTACGGGAGATCCAGGGGTACTGGACCCCCTCCCCAGAACCTCTCCAAAAAATAAATAATAAACTAAAATTCTTACATATTTGCAGAATTGGCTGTTAAACATTCACAGGGAAGTTGAAATTACTGTTAATGAAGTGATAGAGGAGTTGGCCAAAAAATCGAGATGACTGGAATTTATTTTATAAGAATACTTTATTATATATAGTGCTAAATACAATATATAATATAAAAATTTTTATTTTCTACTATTATTTTTACAAAATTTGAATCTTATACACAAAGTGGTGAGTCTTATAACTGAATTTTTTATAATATATTTGGATATGCCTGGACCGTTCCAGACGACTTTGAGTCTATTAAGCGACTGAACCTTGTATCCGTGAGTCTTGTAAGCGGCGTTCACTATAATTGCTATTTTACGTACTATATAAAAAAGTTATAATATTGTATTATTTTTTATTATAAGCATTATTTTATATAATAAAAATAAAATAACTTATTAATTTCTTTTAATTTTTCAAACATAGTTTTTAAATAGCTCTAGGTATATGTACAAAACTGAAGTACTTATAAGAAATTCATTTGAGTATGAAAATAAAAATTTATAATTCTTAATTATCGTAGGGGTGACTACGTTGGAAACAGCGTCTATTAAAACAACTATTTTCTGTAATATTGATGACCACTTTTATTACACAAAAGACCGAAAAAGATTATCAATAGGTCCTTTTTATAGATTTTGATTTTCATGATTTTCACTACTTTGAAATTTATATGCGGTGACAGTAGGAAACATTTGAAATCGCAAGAAGAACTTATAAATTTATAAGTATTTTTTCTTATATTTATTCAAAACATTTATTTTATAACTAACTTCGAATTTGCATATAATTATGATATAAACATCTTAAATATAATTTAATGATTTTATACTTAAAATTAGCTTCGCATCAAATAATTTAAATTTTAAATCCTCCAAATAATTTATCCTAAATTTTAACTATTAATTAACACATTAATAAGAGACTTTAACGCACAGAATTACATAACTTTATTTATATAATTCACAATGTATTTTATGATTTTATTGAAAATTAGTTTTATTTAAAATTTTATAAAGATATAGTAGTAATAAATAATCATAGGAAAAGTAATCAACAAATACCTAAAGCAGTTACTTTAGTTTTAACAAAGTTAATCGTTTTAACATATTTTTGCAACCGAGAGCACCATTTTAGCATATATTACAAAAAAATAACATATCAATGTAAATATGATTGTGTAAAAATGCCATAGAATAAATAAATGTGATAAACGTAAATGTCGTGTCGGATTTGGTATCTAATCTGAGTATTTTTCATAACTGACATCCACTGTTAAATAAAAATAATCGTTAAGATTTCGCAAAACTAAACATTATTTTAAAAATCCAGTATCACCATTTAAGAACACCATTCAATGATATCCAGTCATCTAAAACTACATTCCGTCGTAAAAATCTGTTGCTGAAAGACTATAGGTTGGTATAATATAATTAGTTAATAATAAATATTTTCCTGGTCTTTGTAACACAGTTTTTTTTTTTTTTTTTTTATCAACAGACACTCTTTAGTAAAACAAGTTAGATGTTTAGCATTTTTGCTGGTTTTTATAAATCCTCCAATGTCACATTTATACCAAAAACATTATGAATCTACTTAGCTTAGATGGGTAGGCACTGGAAAATCGTTAAGAGATCATTTAAATTAAAAATGATTCTATGAGCTTACTTTAGAAATTCATAAAACGTGATTATATATATATATATATATATAATTAAGAAGTAATAGTAATGCTACACTAAAATATAGTTGAGCTATAATGAACGCATAATGACGGTAATTTTATTACATTTCTGTCTGATATAGTGAGGAAATATTGTTGGTTAGTTTGAAAAACTTTAGTCACGATTTGAAAAAACCAGTTCGCAAATGCACAATTATATTTCAATTACAGTGTTTTAATATTATACTGACAAACACTTAAACCATTAATAATAGATAACCAGTACAGTATTACGAATTCATAACATCAGTATCTAATAATAATAAAAATTACAGTTTAAATTTTAGCATATGTGCATATTATTTAAAATTAAATATTTCTATCAATAGCCTTAAATCAATAATTATATTTTAGAACTGTTGTTGCAATATTATATAATTTATAATAATAATAATAATATCTGTGTAAAAGAAACAGATAAACATTTAAAATAAAACAGACCATATTTTAAAATATTAATAAACTTGTAGTCTTAGTATTATTTATAATCATCGCAACGATAAAATTTGATTCGTATTAAAAAGTTTTCAGAAATATTTATGGAAGTAGAAAAATAAGAAATAATGGTAAATACATTTAACTTAAATTTGTATTTTTTATTTGTAATATTCTCAACAAAGGTTTTTATTCTTTTATTTGTAATATTCTCAACAAAGGTTTTTATTCTATAAATTGTAATTTTATAACCAGGGCTATAAACTTAAACTATTAACTGAAAACTATAAAAAAAATTGTTATAAGCGCTATAATATGATTTAAAAAATATTCAAATGAGCGCTTAAATATAAAATAAAAATACTAAAATATGTGAAAAAAATATAAAATATATAACATAAATATAATATAATATAATATATAACATTATATATAGTAAAATAATAATTTTTAAAAATATTCCTAAAAAACTCAATACAACGTTTCATTTGCGTTAATATTAGTTAGTTCGATTAATTTCAAATATTTTCAAGTAAAAATAATTATGGTTAAAATGTATAACAAAAATAAGATTTCATTATAAACCAAAACTCAAGTAAATATTAACGAAAATAATACTAATGGTAATTATTTCGGACGTAAAATTAATATTAAATTAGCATGATTATAAATTATGATAAAAGATAAAAATTGGTATCTAGGGCTATGTGTTAGTCGCTTGGCGAACACAATATTTGATAGTGTCGCATTCACCCTAAATATGGCGCTTACCTTTAAAACAGTTCTATTAGTCAATATCACTTTTACCGATAAACAAAAATTAAATATCCCGTTACAAATGGAATGCTTCGAACGTCGGTTTGCCTTGTAGTGTAAACCATGTTGCTCAGTGCCGAAATGTCGCTAATTAAGCTAATTTTTCATTTTACTAGTCGGTATAGCGGTGGTGGTGCGCTTCAAGACGGCAACGATGTTGTTAAGGACATTAAATTTTGATTAACGGACGCGGACCGCACGACGAAAACGCAACCGACGTGAACCGCGGTGGATTTGCGCAAAGGTCATTTTATAGGTATACCGTTAAGTACGGCCCTCCGTATTGTGCTCGCGAAATATAATGCGAACAAGCACAGCAGGGAATCATTGTAGAACCAATAAATAGCAGCAGCAGCTGCAGCGGTAACACGAAAATACATCCGTGAAATAAAAACGTGATCGTGCGCTGCTGCTGCTGCTGCTGCTGCTGCTGCTGCTCTCGGTCGGGTTAACGGACCAGAGTTGGCGAAACGTTATTCCTCCACCACGGGCAGCGTATCCGGTTCGTCGTGCGGAGATACCGTCTGCACCGGAATACCGGTTAGTACCCGGTAGAGTACCCGTCCGTTTTTGCCTTGAACGGGTTAAGGCTCGTTTCACACCGGTGCGACGCGACGCGACGTCGAAAATCGTCTGTCGGACGTATGCAATTCACATACGACCGACGGACACGCACAATCGAACGATTCGAAAATGCGAACAGTACGATTGCGATGTCCAAGAAAACTTATGTCACCGAATCGTCTCCTTTATTATTCCGCGTTATGCGCGAACATAGACACGTAAAGCGAATGAAAAAATAAATTAGTAAATAAAGGATAAACGTTGCGGTTTAAACGTAAACGAAGTGTACCGGCACCGCGTAATATTACCGAATATATATTTTACTCGTAGTTCATATTCTAGTTGCATAGAAAAAATGTTTGATTCAGCAAACAAAACGGTTCAACAGAATTCCAACGAGAAACGGCAATGGGACGTTTGTCCCATTTGTCCTATTCACATTGAACCGGTGCAGTCGCCGTCGGACCGACAAAATATTCCGCTCGAAAACGATCGGTCGGTCAGCGGTGCTGGTGCGGTGTCGGTCGTGTCAGTGCGAATATCGACGTAGGAATACGTGTTACGATATTTGTTCGTGTCGTGTCGTGCCACGCTTAGTCGTACCGGTAGGAATCGGGTTTTACACCGCGTGCACGTTACATCAGTTTACCGTCTAATGATGGTCCGACTGAACATAAAAAATTACAATGACGCATATCAATATTTTACTGGTGCCGAAACCTGTCCTGAACGAGAGATTAAATAATTTAGTCATGCGGAACCGTTAAGAAATACTTTTTACTCGTACGCTCATCTACTGTGATATAAAAAAAAAAAAAAATTGTACGTACAAAACCTAACCGGTACCTTACGATTATTATCGTTCGGCTTCCTCAATGTTTTCGTTAGCTCAATATTTTTTTTAGTCACCGTTAATCATCGCGGTTTGCTTTCGGCTGATGAAAAACGAAAATCCAAAATAAAATATTTAATCTTATTTTATTTTCTATTCGAAAACATGACAAGTCCAATGACATATTTATAGAAACATATGTAACAACAAATAGATGCAGTTGCATAGATATAATTACTTATAACACGATTATTTCAGAACTGAGTGTGATAATAAGTAATTAAAACTGAAATAAAGGATAGTTAATTGTTATTTGTAAGAAGCGAATCATAACGAAAACAATGTCTAACATACCCATTTATGTGAGACTTATAGAAACTATTTTTGATTAACACAGTATATATCTATAACAAAATAATAATTTTATTATTTAAATTTTCATGATTAAAAATTTTAAATATTCATGTCTAAATCGTATTTATTTTTTTAACTTATCATATAAATATATTTTCATAATGTGTTCAGAGATTTTTTCAGTAATGACTGATAATAAAGTTAATTATTTTAAATATAGTACCTTGGTGTTTTTTTTTTTTTTTTTTTTAATATACATTTTCAAATTAAATAATTTTATTCAAGGTTGAACTTATACTTTAAGTTTTCACATTAATAAAATAATGAAATCTAAATCTTGAATCTTATCTAAAATTACGTGTTTACACGATAGTACTGATTACTTAGTTGTCGTATACATAATTAAATAAACACACAAGACAAAACTAGTATTTATGGTAACCTAATAAAAAATTTAAAATTTAAAATTTGTTTCAGATAGCTGAAATTCACTAAGGATGCAGGACGTTAATCTCGACGACGGAAATTCAAACATAAATAAAGTGAATTTATCAGTTAAGATAACTAATGCTTTTAAAGCATACAATCCGACCACAGTAATATTAAATGGGTTCAATATGAACGTGGAGGAAGGGACAATGTAATTACTACTTGCTTTTATTTACGTTTTTTTTATTACCTACGTGTAAAACTATTTACTATTTTATATTTTTGATCGTGGTGGAAAATGTAATTTTATCCTTGTGTACAATAGTTATGGCTTGTTGGGACCAAGTGGATGTGGCAAAACTACGTTACTATCTTGTATTGTTGGCCGAGCTAGATTAGACGCCGGACACATTCAACTCTCTGTGAAACATAAAAAAGAGATTGGTTACATGCCTCAGGTAATTGATAGCAACACTTAATCAGAATCATAATAATATTAGTATGCGAATAACGCATCTAAACATAGAGTATGATAACAGATTACATATGATGTACGGGCAGTTGGTACACATTATAAGCCGAAGTCACAACTCACTACCTATTGTATAGAATTAAAATCATTCAGATTGACGTCATCCAGGCGAATTATAACCAAAACTTGTTCTTTTAACCAACATAAATATAAAAACCAACTCGTTCTCAGATTAACTTTATATTGTTTTTTACTTTTTTATTTTATCAAAACGCTATAATTTTATAAACTTATTATGAGTATTATTATTAGTATAGGTGTAAGTTAAATTAAATAACAGAGTTAAAAATTAGCTTAGCGGGTACAATTCAAAAATATACATTATTCAATATATGAACAAATAAAATTCGATTTTATTCAGTGATGTATTGCTAAAATAAATCATGGATATACGTCTTATTTCATGTAGTAACTATCATATGAAAGGAACCAAAAAAACTCACTCATGAACTATACATTCTTAATTATGACTGATAACAAAAACTTGTTATTAAATGATAATAAATTTGAATTTTTCATTAAAAAAAAAAGAAAAAAATAATAATAATATATTCGATACCGAATCACGTCATAAATATGACCGCAAGTTATGTTAGTCAAGGTATTATGTAGTTATTTGTCTAATTACAAGATATACGCTAATACGGACGTATACCCGCGTATCATCAATTTCTCATAAACTATACGCCATGGATAAAAATAGCGTATTGGGTATACGCCGTATACCCCCGTATACTCTCCCATACCACACTGATTATAATTGTATAATATTTCATGCCTTTCTATATAATATGTCTTAAAATTTGATTTGGAAAGGTTTTAAAACAATTTTATTAAGTAAAATATAACTCATAATATTATTATCTTTTTTAATAAAATAATGCAAAAAAATTCAAATTTTTTAATTTGCTGAATACTTAAATAATTATTGAGCTATAGTATTAGTTTTAGAAAACTCTAGTAAAAACTATTCTGATTAAATAATAATATAACTATTATTCTTTTTTTTTTAATTTAGGAATTAGCACTATACAACGAATTTAACATACTAGAAACGTTGCACTATTTTGGCTCATTGTACGAGATGTCTTTTGAAGATATCAAAAATAAAGGAGAGAAACTTATTAGTATAATGGAATTGCCCCCAGCTAAAACTCAATTTGGTTTGATGAGGTAAATTTAAGATTAGAAAAAATTATTTACTTTTAATTTTTCATTAATTTTGAAATGAAAAATAACTTACAGTGGTGGACAACAAAGAAGGTTTTCGCTATGTACTGCTCTTCTGCACGATCCCAACTTATTAATATTAGATGAACCAACTGTTGGACTTGATCCCATTATTAGTGCTAGGTAAGATATAAACTTGGCTAATCTGTATGAATTATTAATACATTTAAAATAAATAAAATAATTTACAAGTGGAAAAATGTGTGAATATTTTAATAATTTACTACTTACATATTATTTATATTCTATAAGCGAATGTAATAATTATTAAAATATTATAATATTAATAAATATTTATTTTTTTTTGTCTATTATCTAATCATAAACTTTAAATTAATAATTTATATTCTACACTTCATAAGTGAATTTGTATTATTTTCAGTATATGGGAATATTTAAAAGATTTGTCGAATTGTGGAAAAACAATAATTATTACAACGCATTATATTGA
Source organism: Sipha flava (assembly GCF_003268045.1). Classification (NCBI taxonomy): domain Eukaryota; kingdom Metazoa; phylum Arthropoda; class Insecta; order Hemiptera; family Aphididae; genus Sipha; species Sipha flava. The sequence goes on along the minus strand of NW_020273628.1, from coordinate 231,615 downwards.
AGAAGCAAGACTTTCAAATAAAGTAATTTTATATTTAAATGCTTTTGTAATTTTCTTACATCAATGATCAATTGAAAATTTCAAAAAATATTTACGATTTTAATTCAGATAGGTTTAATGAGAAAAGGAATTTTACTATCTGAAGCTAGCCCCCTAGAAATCATGGCATCTTGTAATGCAGATACACTTGAAAGTGCGTTTTTAATACTCAGTCAAATGCAATCTAATGCAGTAAAGACGGTAATAAGGAATTAGTAATAGATCATTAATTTCCGTCTCATCGAATATATACTTATGTTTTAAAATTATTCTTTAGGAAGAAATTAAAACAATGTCTACACAACCAGGAACAACATCGTTAAAAAATACGTCGTTTTTTTCATTTAAACGTTTTAAAGCTCAGCTATTGAAAAATTGGTACTGGAGTATCAGAAATTGGCCGTAAGTACCTATTATATTATTATAAATATTATATACACTCATTATAAACACTTTTCAATTGATCATCTCAGTTCCCACACTGATAAAGTAAATACATGAGTAATATGCTCGAAGAAAATCAATATTATATTGCAGTTAGCTATTAATTTCCTATAATGTAGCAAAACCATAATTTTTTTTTTTTTGATTCTGAGTAAAACGATACATGTTTTTTTTAAACAATAATAACTTTTATAGTAATTTTTTTTTTTAACTTAAGTCACTTAATTTTAACTAAATTATAGTTGAACATATTTATACTTCCTTGTTACCTCCAGAATCATCAACATCTTCAGCATCGGTATCATTAGAACATTGACCTATTGAAACAACTCATAAATTCAGCACATTTTGCTAATTTAAACAAATTATAAATTATTTTATTACTCTATTATGCCTACCTAATTATATATTTTATTGAATAATATATAATAAAAAAAAACACTTGTCAAAACAAAGATTATGTTGAAACAGTAAAATAGTTTAAAAAAAAAAAATAATAATATTTTCTTCTACCATATAACTTATCAATTTTACTTAACCAATAACTTTAATTTTTTTAAATAAAATTATAAATTTGAAAGAAGTACCAAATCAATATTAGAATTATAATCAGTGAGATCCGTGACAGATATTATGCAGCAAAGTAGATAATCCATCGTTAGTCGGCGAGCTTTGTTCAAGCTACATTACTGATAACTAATACTCAAATGACCAATTGGATAACCATCCACTAATTAACGATGTTTGAGACATGATCCTTTACCCAACATATAATTGAGTGTTCCAAAATAAAAAAATTTTCAAGATATAAATAATTCAGATGTTTAAATTACTTGATAAACAAATAATTCCTAACATATTGTACATGTTTATTTTCAGAATAATCATGTTCATTTATTTTTTGCCGCTTATAGTCATTGTAACGTTTAATTTAACCATTGGGCAAATGCCAAAACCTATTCATTTAGGAATAATCAACAGAGAAAACTCTACACATTGTCCACATCGATCATTTGATTTATGTGATAATCAAATTCCTCTAAGTTGCAAGTACATAAATGAGATGGAAAAACATATATCTTTGGTAATTAATACATTATATTAAAATACAAACAACCTAAACTGATAATAAATTATTCTTTGATAAATTACTAACACTAAGTGTATAGCACAATAATTGCAACATTATTCCTACTCTGATAATATTTTTACGAGATTTAAATAAATATTAAATACATTTTATATTGACAGAAACACTATGATGAAATACAAATAGCAAAAGAAGATACAATGGATGGTTCTATTTGGGGTTATCTAAAATTTGAAAACAATTACACCGATATGACCCAACTAAGGTACGAGAATCCGAGTGCTATGACTTCAGAAGATTTGAATGAATCTGTGGTGAAAGCATCATTGGACATGTCGAGTAATTTATTGAGTTTTTATTAAATCAATGAAATATATTTTTTTACAATAACTGCGTCTTTTGTTTCAGACTATGTGGTCAGCAAATTAATTCAAGGAAGAATAATTCAAAGTTATAAAGATCTCAGTAGTGCTTTTAAAAGATGTAATACAACTACAGTGACAACAGTGAATTCAATTCCTTTAAAGGTTTAACAATTTGTGTAGCTAAATATTTAAAATTTAATACTTAGAATCAATCGTATTTATTGTTCTATATTATTAGTATTATAATATTAAACAATTGTATCAAAAATATATATTATTTAGATGATGGAACCTGTACACGGGACATTTGAAGTTAATGTAGCTAATTATGGAGCTGCTGCAGTAATATCAATGTATGTACATTTATATTATTATTTATTACTCATAATTCATTAACCATGGGAACATATAGTTGATATATTACTGGGTTAACTGATCGAAGACGGAAATAAAAGTATTATCTATTCTTGATACTGAATTTATTTAAATATCTTATTAATAATTAATGAACTATAAAATATAGAAATTCAATATTATTTTTAATTCGTAAAATATAGCATATCTAAAAAATATATTTTATTATATTTATAGGTATTATATAAATAGACAAGTAGCTATTATAACATAATAATATAATATACCTAATACTTAATATTGTTGATATTTTTTATTGTCTTTATTGATTAAAAATATTTATTCAGCCATATAGGTATTCGACTTATTATTACTAATACGTATTAATGGTATTGAGATATCGAATAAAATGGTCTAACATAATCACTTGTTGCATCTTTTTTTCATTTTATACCAGCAACCATGTATTACATGTAACCTTCGAATGGTATTTATAAAATAGAAAGTTTTAAAGGATATATAACACATTTCACAACCACAAAAATAGTATATAAACCAATAAATTATAACGATTTGAAAGAATTATAACGAATTACAGCATATTTGCCATCATTTTTCTAAATCAATGGAATTTCCATGTTTTGTATACATGGCATAAGCTTTTTAGTATATCAACATTAACTGTTTCCTATTTTATGTTTTAGAGTGGAATTGTATCTGACGTTTATGTTTACAGCATTATCTATCAATATGGAAAAAAATAGCGGTTTGATTGAAAGGAGTCTTGTATCAGGTAATTAAATATTAAAACCAATTCAATTAAATATTTTCATGATATTTTCATTACGTAATCAATTGAATTTATGTTCAAATAGGACTCACTGTTTTTGAAGTTATAATTTCGCAGTTGGTAGTACAAATGATAATGTTAGTGGTTCAAGCAACTACCACATTTATATTTCAATTTGCCATATTTAAACATTCTTTTTTAAGTTTTTGGATTTGGCCATTTTCATTAGCAATCTTACAAGGCCTGTGCGGTTCATTTATTGGTTAGTAAATTCTCTTTGACTATATCATGGAAGGATGAATTAAATTATTAAAGTATTTAAATAATACATATGTTATTTTCGGCAATTGTAATCTGAGCCCAGTGCACAGGTAAAGACAAAATCGTATATATAAAACTACGCCCGAGTTATTATCAAATGAAAAAAGGTGACAAACAAATTGCACCCGAGTTTTTATCTAGTGTAATAAGGTTACATGTAAACTGCACCCAGGTAAAATTTAAAAAATAACTATATTTTTACAAAACTAAACAAAATTATAAAATTACAATTTTTAATTTATAATTAATTAGTTACAGTCATTTAATATGATTGTTAATTGAATAATATTAAAAATTAAAAAATTTATATAATTTTAAAAAATATAATACTTAGGATATATAATAACATATTTTTGATACATATTCATAAATTGGAGTTTAACCTCTATTATATTTATTAATTCAATTTTGTAAAGTCTTAATAAGTTTAAAGTTTTATATATTTTACAAACGGAATACAGCTTAAGTTATACCTAATTAACATGAATAAAAAATTGAGGATGACAAATTACATTGTACCTTTTCAACAAATAAAAATTAAGGCGCTGTATTAAAAAAAAAAAGGTCATTTTGTCGAAGTTTACGTATGCCCGTTATTTTTCTTTCTAATTTATCATTAAATTATTAGAGTATTTTATGCTACATTATATCTACTATCATTATCTCTGTTATAGGTCTTGCAACAAGCATTATTTTTGACGACGAAAAAACTACTACTTTCTTTGGAATTTGCATGGTTTTATCACAAGTGTTTTTAAGCGGTAAGTGTTTATACATAAAATTCTGTATTATAATGAAAATTTATATTTAATTATTAATTTTATTAAGGTATCATGTGGCCAATAGAAGGCATGAATCCGTATCTGAAAAAAGTTACTATGTATTTACCATTGACCAAGTCTATTGAAGCAATTAGATCGTTAAATGCGAGAAATTGGGAAATATCTCATCCAGTAGTTTGGCAAGGATTTATATCGATATTAACTTGGATAGTTGTTGCAATTTTAATTACAATGTTAAGTCTCAGATTGAAGCACGGTATAAAAGCAAAAAGATGAATACTACTTGTCTAGTATTTTAAAATGTCAACTCTTTTACTATGTAAAAACCTACAAATATATATATAAATATATATATTATAATGTAAGTTTTAATTCCACCATATTTCAGTTATAAACATACACATAAATTACGTTTAAAGGTCTATTTACACACATCAGTAACTGATTCGGGATTCCCGAATGAATTAATACAGAGCCTATATGGTTGTTAAATAATAAAACATTAAATAAAAATTAAAAATTATTAAATTAGTGACATACAAAAATTAATATATAAATAAATAAATAGTTTTTTTTGCAAAAATAAATGCTTAACCAGGATTAGTACTAAATTTGAAAATTACGACTGGTTTCAAATAAAAATTTATCGTCAGGTATATACATAAATCAATAAAACCACGACTATAGTGGACAATATAAGAAAAAGTAGACTGAGATAGTTTAGTCATGTTATGAGACGAGAGGACACAAATGGTGTAAGAGTTGTTATGAAAATGAACGTTGAAGAGGAAGAATAAGAGAAGAGTAAGTAAAGAAATGGTTGGATACGATCGAGAATGAAATCAGGGTCGATGGTGTGTGCGAAGGAAATGTAGAAAATTAAGATGAGTGGAGGCTTAGGACTAAGGTGGCCGATCCCAAATAGTTGGGAGAAAGGTGAAGGAAAACAAGAAAATATATACAGTAAACTCGCGATATGACAAATTTCAAGGGATCGAGCAAATAGTACATTATATCGGAAGTTTGTTACATCGAAATTCATTATATAAAAAGCATAAATCAACAAAATTTGTTTAAACGATATTTAAAAGAAAATTTAGAGTTTATTAGATTTTTATAATTACATACTTACCTACAATATTAGATAATTATTAAATGTTTTATTTGATACATTCATACATTTTTGTTTATTACATACATACTTCTTTTTTTTTTTTTTAAAAAAATCGGTTATTTTTTTTTTTTTTTGTGAATCCACTTGCGCTTACGCAATTAATAGTATTGTCCAAATTTAGAATATTACAAAATACACTGTCGTCAATATCATGTCTTAGTAAAAAATTTAAGACGGCTCAGCGACCTAATTTTGCTACATTCAGACTTACGCAGGTTCTTTGTCATCAGTTTTATTCAAAATCTCATCATCATTGAGAACTCCACAGATATCCAAATATTTGTCGATAGCAACAAATTTATATTTATATTTAATACGAATTACATTTAACAGACGTGTATCATATAAACAATACATGAACATTATCTTATCGCATAATAATAGCCGAAACAAACTCGTAAAACATGGAGTATCAATCTCCAAAATTGTAAAAATTCGTTACATTGCGTGAATTTAGGCCAAAAAATCTTCCCTATATCGAGGGTACCAAAATACATTTAATTTTTGGTTATATCACGAGATTTTCAAGGGTCCGACAGTTTTATACGTTTCATCGAGGTTTTCGTTGTATCGAAATTCGTTATACCGCGAGTTGATTGTATATACATTCGTCCGATGTGTGACCGTTCAATGACACACGCTCAAAGATAAATAGAGGTAACATATAAAATGGAAAAATACCACCCACACACCAAATCACTTCCAAAAAGAAACACGCATAACTTTTATAATATAATATATTTAACTATAAGTATAATATTAATAACATATTATATAAGATATTCAACTTTTTTATTTAATTTTCAATTTAATCAACATAATATTAAAGTATTGAATATTAATATAAAATTAATAAGTTAATAAGAAAATTAATAGGTTCTCGAATAAATATTTAATATAATTATACAAATTAGAAAATTTTCCTTCTATTGGCCTATTCAAAATTTATGAATCTACAATCGTTTTTTAACTCTTTAATTTTTGTTCTTCATCATCCAAAATCAGATTAACCGTTAATAATTCGTTTTTTGAAAACACAGTCATTTTGGCTACAATCTGTAGACCTAATAAATTATGAATGAAACACTAGCCAAATGCGAATAGAAATTACGGTTAGGGAAATTTTGGAACGGTCACAGCACTGACACGTCACTGCTGTGTGTAAATAGATCTTACTCTGTAATTTGGTCAAATTTTAACTGACTTATTAAATAATTCTAGAAAATTGCTAAATACTATAATGTGAGTTATGAAAATTCAGAAAACGAAAGAGTCTCAGACCCATAGCAATAATCAATGAATCGGCAATAACAACTTTATAGCGCTGAAAGCAAAACTTAACTGTTGTAGTAACAACAAATGAAATCAATGGTAATAGTTTCACTTTTAATTTTGACGAATATACCAGGGAATTTGGACATGATGCATACTTTCTACTGATAAAATAACAATATTTGGAAAAATATTACGTGAAAAGTCAGCTAAACTCGTATTAAAAGTCAAAAACCAAATTACAAACTAAACGTTTTACAAGCAACTCCTGAACCTGGATGAATAATGATAAATAATACAAAATTTATTCGTTTATTTCAAACTAAATTTTAAATATCCACGGATAATTAACAAGGCACCTAGTCAGTGCGAATTATTTATTTATTTGTTTGTGTATAAAACTGTGATTTACACATTATTAAATAAGTCATTAGATATTTATTATAATATTTTTTCTAGTAATTAAATTAAATATACTTTTAGTTTAATTGATATAACATTTTATTTCTATATTAAATATAACTTATATCGATAAAAACATGACTATTAAATGTACCTACTTAATTGTGATAATTTTTATTTTCATCATCATCAGCTTCTAAAAACCAAGCATTGTTAACTTCAGTGTTAGTAATTGCATTTAAATATACTTGTTTATGATGTACAATGTACATGTATGTATAGCTAATTATGAAAAATAAATTAAAACAATTTTCATCTTTTTGTTTTATCTAGATACATATTTATTATTTTATCTTTATCTAGATAAAATTTAAGTTATTTTTGCTCAATACTCCTCGTGGACCAAATAAAAAAAAAAAAAAAAAAAATAGGAAAAAGATACAAAAATATAGAAATTCTCAAAAATACTTTTTTATTTACTATTGGTTAAGTTTGTAACTTTGGTCTGAGGGTTGGTTTAGGTTTATTTATATTTATTAAAATTACATGGCCTGAATTGAATGTGTATTTTATAATCTGTGATATTATCACTCAATCTATTTTATATTTTTTTGTTGTTGTATTCTGCTGTAATACAAATATTTTATGCAAATAAATATATTAATTAAATTTAAATTGACTTTTAGTAATATGGACCATAGAGCATATCAACTCTCTATTTCAAAACCAGACTTACTTAAACAAATAAATAAATCACAAAAAAATTTAAAAGAAGAAAATGTTACAAAAGTTTTGGTTGTTTTTTTTTAATAATAATAAAAACAAACTTGCTTTTGATAATATTCCTTAGTAACATAATGTTTACAATAGGTTTCTTAGAATTTATAGAAAATTTTATTGAAAAATATTCAAGAGCATTAATACAATTTACTGATGTAAAACTAAGACAATTTAGATTTTTAACCCAATATTATCTAATTCTATGTCTGATTTCAAATTATACGTAAAATTATTTAAATGGTTATCATTACTATATTGTTTGGTTTATTCTATTTGATGCCAATGTCAGTTGGTTTTTGTGCAACCGATGACACAGGATTAAACATATGTCACGATGGTGGCTGCAATTACATTCAGTCTAATAACATTAGTCAAAATTGTGAATGCAGTTTCACTAATAACATAATGCATGGAAAATACTGCGGTGTTTATAATGAACAATGTAAAGGAGAAGTACCATGTGGGTTCAATGGAACGTGTCAGTCTGGCATTGGTCATAAAATTTGCACATGTCGAAATAACAACTTTGGTATTAATTGCCATATAGATATGAATCCAAGTAAGTCCAAAAATTAATTTGGAAATTAAAATTAACATATACAAATTAGTAAGCAAACCAGCGATTAGCTACAGAATTCTTTCAAAATCAAATCCAGTAAATAATATCTAAAATGAATTAAAACATCTCAAAAAATAAAAATAAAAATTGAAGTTATTAGAAAATAGCTATTATTATATAGAATATTTTAATTCAGAACACAAAAATGAATGGTTAACAATAAATTACTCTAGTTCATGTACTCTAATTATTTTTTTTACTTTATTTATATATATATATATATATATATATGTGAAGGTTAGGTGATATTTTATAAAATTACCATGTTGCGTGTAGGGTAAGGGTGCTTCCAACTTTAAATCATGTTGTTCCAACAAAAGTTAGATGAAACGTATTTTGTCCCGTTTTTTCAAGTTCAACCCTTATTAACCACTATTTTTCATTACTGTTATTGCATAACATATTACACTATAACATCTCTAATTTACAATATTATTTTTGAGTTGTTTGATCATTTTAGCATTAATATAGATATAATTATTATTATAAAGTTGTTTTTGATATAAAATATTAAACAAATTTATAAATTTATTTTGTTGTTTGAATTTATAAAAACCATATTAAAAAAGATGCTGTATTTTTTTAGTTAAAATATGGTCGCTCTAAAATACTTAGAATCAACTAACACATGAAATGACGTATAGTTTCCACTGAAATCAATTTCTACCAATAGTCACATAGATATTATTTTAATTACCATTTAACAATTATTTAATACTATTAATTACAACTTCAAAATGTCTATATTTTTTTGTATTGGTTTAGTTAGAATACTGTTACTATGTTAATAAAAAACAGGCAATTATCGTTATTGAATAATATGATTTATTATTTCTTTGTCATTAAGTCATAAAAATAATGCTTCTCTATGTTTTCTGAAAAATAAACCCTTTTATTCATTGTAACTGCCTAATAATATACTGCATGTAGCCGTACAAAAGAAAAACTTAATTTTAATTTTTAAATATTATGTTATATTACTATAGTATCCATATCCAAATATTTTTATGAATGTTCATTAACATAATAACATTAATTATTTTTTAAGATTACCCGTTCGAAGTAATGACTAGACCGTCAATATACTATCGAATAAAATCCAAACAAGGACAAGTATTATATATGTTGATCGTTTCTGATACATTTGGTAACGATACATATGATGTGCATATAAAAGGAGTATTAACAACCTTTCGCTTTAAATTGAATAACCATAGAAATAGAATGAAAGTTTCGGATGCTGTTAAATTATGTTTAAATAAACTAGATTCAGAATCATTTAAAACAAATAATTGCAACGGTCCCGATAATGATGATTGTCAAAATATGTGCAATTTTATCCCAAGAACATACGGTAATAAAATTAAATGCATGCAAAATATCATGAACCTATACCTATAAAACCTTTACCAATACAATTTGAAGGTAATGATAATGAAGTAGATACTGCACTAGTTGGCCCTTATTTTCTTTCAAAATCTCTGCTTGGAAGAAGCGAGGAGTTTTTCGACCGTAAAAATAACGGGATTACAAAACAAATGGGTAGTAAATATGTACTATCAATACAAATTATATCTCAAACCCATAGTTTCATGATTCACCATATATCATTCGTTCAATTCGTAGTTGAAGATGAACTATACAAATGCTTACCGTTTATTGAACATTCGCGTGATTAGTAAGTTGTCGTATGATGAAAACCATTTATAAAACATTATAGCAACTTTTGGGAAAATTTATTTTGTTTTGAATCATTGAAAATCTACTATATAGAATACAATATTTGCACTAGTCTTAAATGATCAATTCTAAAAAAAAAAATCGTGATTCGTTCATTTTATTCATCTTATGAACCTATGCGTGGGACTTTCTTAAAAATCTAAATCTAAATATTTATTATTTGGTAAGATATTATATCATAATTAATTGAAATACGAATATTGAAATTAAATTAAAAAGATAAAAAACTGATAACACATTACGGAAACGATCTTTATTCTAATGCAATGAGAAGATTATTATTTTTAAACATGGTCTATCCTGATGCTCCTTCAAATACTAATTCTTTGGATAATATTATTTTTTCGTTCTAAACAGCCTGTTTACAATGTCGAAAGGCTAATATAAGTAAATTCTCATAAATTAAAATTAAAATTAAATTATTTTGTGGTCAATACTCTTAAAAATAATAAAATAATATTGTATTATTAATTAAATATATGAATAATTAATTATTAAATATTTCTAATAATATCAATACAAATATTTATTAGATTTTAATAAATTACTTGTTTATTTAATAGTTAATTCTATAAAAAATATTATATTTAAAGGTAAGTTTTAAAATACTAACAGTTATTAAATCGTATCAGTTATTACTAGGGCTCGGAAGTTTATGCACTTTGCATTTATTTTTTTGAAACTTTTTAGCAGGGACCGAAACCTTGATGAGTTGTAAGATTCTAGTTCCGGTTCGTTTCCAAAATCAGTTCTTTTAGGTAAGGTTACAGTCACTGCTTTTTAGATAATGCTCTCCTGGCCACAAATGTGTTTAATTAGCATGTGAATCTGAATAACTAATTTTTATTTTGCATTTTTTGGTGTTTATTATTTTTAAGTCATTTTTTGACACTTTTAATAATTTTTTCCTGATTTCACATTATTTCACTTCTTATCGTTTCTTGTCGACCATTATGCCAATAGCTTAAGACTTGTCCCATTTTATTTCGTCGATTATATTCATGGTAGTCGTATTGTAGTGAATATTATTATAACTACATTTGATTATTATTTCCTAATATTCGATTAGTATCCGATTTTATCTCATCGATTACAGTCATCGTGTCATTGTCATGTTATTGTGAATAATACCCTATTATATCTAAATTTTATTATTTTTTTTTTGTAATATTTGTGAAATGACAAAAATTAAAATGTCGGTTAGTGCTCGTCTGTGTGTCCCAGTCACTTCAGTGGACGTGGAAAGAAATTTTTCCAAATGTAAATATTTATAAAAAGATAATCGTCATTCATTTATTTTTGATAACATCAAATACTCTATAATTGAATAATGCAATTATTTTGATTTTTGAGTAATTTGTAAGCTTTGATAAATTTATAAAACAAATATTTGTCATTTATGAATTTCATATTTTAAGGACATTTGTAAGTCTTAATAAATGTATATAAAATGTTGTAGTAAAATAGAGTAAAATATTTAAAATAAATATTTGTAATTTTTTAGGTTATTTTTTAAGAACATTTTTTTATATTTTTATATCATATTGGCATATTTTTTTGGGTCATTTTTAATATTTTTTAGGTCATCAACTTCTGAGCCCTAGTTATTACCCTAAAATACCTAAAATAACAACATTTACTATCATTAGAAATTTTAACTATCGTAATCATATATTATTTTATAAAATTGTAGTGATGCCATTTTAGATGATCATAATATTGTAGAACAAATAAAAAGAAATAGTGAAAAATGGTTTGTTAAAATCGATATAAAACAAGAAAATATATGTACTAAACCTAATTATAATATCGAAGAACAGTCGGAGTGGAAAATATTTGACTACAACAAAATTGTCCAAAACTATATAAGTAATTATTCAAATCTATCAAGGTAGAGTGATGCTTACTGAAATTTGAATAGGGCTAGCAAACTCAAACTAGTGACTACTACTACCTACCCCGAATAGGTGTTTTTTTTAATATGGCAGTGTAACCCCTCGCCTCATTACCAGGGTGTAAAGTCTGTAATCTTATATTAAATGTTACCTAAACGTTTTATATCATAGAATCATTTAGGTACATTTTAAAAAATAGAGTAGACACAAAAATTAATATCCAATTTGAACTGTCTATTTAAATATTACTACTTTCAACTAGTATAATAATTATCACATAGATCGCTTCAAAATAGAGACGTAGGTGGTATTTGCTACTTCTGAACCCATAAAATAAAATAGTATGAGTCACTATCAATGTGTAATAATAATATCACCTGATTATTTTATTATCAAGATGACGAAGGATTTTTAAAAGTACACCAAGATAATCCTGAATATTTAAAATTTAAATTACCAAAAGGTTTTTATATAATGTACTACCAAGTAATGATAAAAGACTTAAACACAGGCTCTAAGTCATCGAACTTTTATTTAGTTAGTATCTGCAGTTGTACTTTAAAATTATTTTTAAATACTTATATACAAAACATTTAAGTGTAAATAGCGTTATGTAGAGGTCGAGTTACTTCCACTAGTGGCAAAAATCACTGGACCGCCGAGAATCGTTTTAGAAAATCATTTTCTAACATTGGTTGCATCAGAATCGTACAATCCGAATGAAAACGAAGGTGAAAGCAAAAAAAATTTGGTGTTTACCTGGGAATGTGATATTGAGGCAGATGATATTTGTAAAAAGTTTTCAACAAAAGGTAACTTTAACATGCTTGTTAATATTTTATAAAATTATAAATAAATAATCAATAAATTGAATAACATAAATATTATTAGAAAATGTAAATTAATAATTTAAATAAATAAAATTAAAATAATGGCTGCTAAGATCTATATTGTTTTATGGTACACTTCTTCTTCTGACAAAACTTAAGTTGTGTGGCTAAACATATTTCGCTATATAATTGAATAATTAACTGTTAAAATTGTAAAAATATTGGTTTAATTAATTACAACACTAAAAACCAATTAGAAATTGTTGTGTTCGAATTGTTGTTACAAATAATAATCTTGGCGTGATCAATTACACATCTGAATTAAATGAGAAATCCGAGAGCGCTGATGGATTTCATATTAAACGATGCACTATCCTGTGATTTGCATCTCTTAACCGTAACCCAGCCTCGGAAGTACCAGCTCGATTTAGGCAGTGACAAGACGTCCAGTGCTGAGAAAAACTTTGCAGCGTGATGCTGTGAAGCGGCTACTAAAACATGTTATAATGCAATAATGTTAAATTTTTTTCGTACTTATATTTGATAAAAGTGTAAATTACGTTGTATTTTAACGTTTAACAAACACCACTACTTACATTACGTATTGTGTTATAATAATTGCAGAATCAAATGCGACATTGAACTTCAATTCAAAGAAATCGGATTGGTATATATTTACATTAACACTAAGTGTTGACAATGATTATTCTACAAAAATTGGAATTCCGAAAGAAGGAATAGCGAAAGTTGTTGTCGAGCCGAAATTTACAACGACAACATCAACAACTCTAACATCTACACTAATACCAACACAGACATCATTAAAACCAACGCAAACATCTCCTATTATAACACAAGCAACACATTCAACAGAACTGAACGTGGAGAAAGAAATAAGTATCGAGTAATAATATACTTATTATAAATTACATTTTAATAAGTAATATTTGAATGAATCATAAATAAAAATATCACTGACGTATACAAATACGAATATGACAAATATAATAAATGTGAGATTCTGTTGTAGGTTTTTACAATAATAGGTAGATGTTAGGGTAAAATTTGAAATCTGGTTCAAAATTACCGTTAAAAATATTCACTATAATGTATTATAATTTACAGATACGATATTGACGATGATCATAGTTTATAAAAAATTTATTAAATTAGTTCAAACCTTTAAAAAAAACTATATAATATGACATACATACATAAAAGTCTTTTTTAGATTGGATTCAACTTTTGGTCCACGTCTGTTCGTCAGTCTCCGTTGTCAGTCATTCTATAATCTATATTATCCTGACGCAGGGGCGTATTTAGACTTTCTCCTAAGGAGGGGGCGACTCAAATTTTTTCCTTTAATTCAGGTTCAACATTTACTACTAAAATTGTTGGTAATATTTAAATCAGGTGAATTCCTAATATTTGTGGTTTTCTTTTTTTTTTAATCTAATGCCGGATCCACTTAGAGTGGTCTTATTTTTTAACATCTATCTGTGTTTTGAAAGTTTCGCTTGTATTTTGTCTGATTTTTCACTAAGCATGGACCAGGGCTTAAATCAAAATAATATATATTATTTACCGTTATGGGACATTTAAACGTAATAAGCAATTGAACGTTTAACGCTATAAATAATTTAAACGTTATTCAATTTAAGCGATTAAACGTTTAAAAAATTTCCATTTACCGTTATTGACAATTAAAACGTAATGAACAATTTAGCGTTTTACGTTATTTAAATTAGTGTAAAATTTGAAACGTTTTCAAATATAGTATTTAGCAATTAATACTATGTAAAATAACATTACATATTTTAAATATTATATTATATATATATTACCTTTAACCAGTGGTATATTGGTAAATATATTTGTGGGTATACGCACTAAAAATATGTGGATATTAATCCTAAAATAAATCTTCTTGCTTCGCTCGACAATTGTTTTCTCTCGCTACGTTTGCAAAAATTTAATTAATCTTTTGTCATTACATGTTTATAACTTTTATTGAGACTTAAATATAACACCACAAAATATACATTTGCAGCGCGTTATAAATCGCATGATGCAGATTTAAAAACAATGGGCTGAATGTTTACAACCCATACTATTTTATTCAATGTTATTCACTACAGTTAACAAATACATTGAACACAGCGATCACTGTAATATTTAACAGCTAAATATTTCAATCATTTTCATAGTTCATAACAATTTTTTTTTCCAATGAACTATTAAATTATTATTAGTTTTTTTTTGTTTTCGAGTTATTTTAGAAACGTATACTCGTAGGATAATATTTTACATTAGGTATACGCCGAAAATTGAAAATCTGCTGATGTGTATACGCCGTATACCCGCGTATACGTACAATACACCCCTGCCTTTAACGATATTTTCTTTTTGTAATTCTCATAACTCATAACTTATAAATAAAGCAATCATATTTGTTGTATAACAACAATAAAATGCATATACCATGTAAAATATATATTTATTGTTAGTTTATAACTTATGTATGGTGTATTATTACTATTGTTTCATCGGTGTTCACCGAAATTATTTTTGATCAGGCAGGCCGTATGGGTTCCGCGCCGACAATATCTGAGGTATTTTTCGTATTTTTAGAAAGCATATTAATAAATTATAATCGGTAATGCTTATATATTATTAGTTGATCAATTTATTGCTATTTTAAACATCCTTTTTTATATTTTTTTTAGATTACATAGTAATTTAAGTCAATTTTACAAAAATAACTATGTTCCAAATCTATTTAACTGATAGAAATATTTTTCGATGGCAATTTCTTTTATGTTTCAATCGTTAATCGTTTTGTGTTATGTTATTTAATATTAATTTTAATCGTTTTTCGTTTCTGTTTCGTTATCTATTATCGATTTCAATCGCTTTTTGAATAGTTTAACGTTATAAAAACGCTTTGGTGCCCTGGTATGGACACTAAGTATTGTTATAAAATTATTCACATTAAAAAAATTTGAAATGTTTATCTCACATATGATCAATTCCTTAAATACGGATTCGAGGGGGGGGGGGCGATCGCCTACCCCCCTAAAATACGCTCCTGATCTGACGGTTATACAGTTAAAATTTACATAACATCGTATTTTATAGATTTTCACTTTAATTTACTCTTTATTCATAAAATGTAGTTACATACTAAGTTTTGTAAATCTATACCATTTTAATACTCATAGATGACAATTTTGTATTCATTTTGACTTGATCAACATTCGGGTATTCTTGCATGTTAAAAACATCCACCCACTTTCAAAGTACATGTGCCGTCCCTAAATCCTATCATAATACTTGTAATTTATTAATTCAGAAAAATACATTTATGATTTAGTTACCTAGGTACATTAAATACCAAATTCTTTTAAATCAAAATACATATATAAACATTGATCTAGCATGAAAAAAAAAAAAAAAAAATTTCTTACTGTCTTCTTCTTAAATTATAGTTCTATACTTATTACATAATATACAAAAATGTGTTCTTGAAAAAAAATATATTTTTTTTAAATTAATTATATTAAAATAATTAATTATTTTTATTAAATAATATGAGATGTTTAAATAAAAATCATAAATTTAGAAAACTATATTTTAAAGAAAATGTATTGTTTGTCAGTATATTTCTATACTGTAACTCATTAATATTTTAGGTATGTAAAATCAGCATAAACTTTTTTCTAAATAGATTTTAAGCATATTTTCTATAAAAATAATAAAATAACTTGATTTTAGATGCATTAAAAACTGTAAGCCGTTATCAAATCCATCAAATGACATACATTTGGAGACAAATATGAATTTAATAGGCAATAAATTTGAATGGTATTACCAAACATTTGACGATACAAATATGTATCCAGTAGTTAATATTACATTGACAGATGTACCAATTCATATGCTTATAGTGAAAAAAAATATGTTAAATTATGGAACAACTTATAATTTTATTATAATGTGTAAGTTTTAATTTATCACAAGGAAACCTGTACATTTCGTTAAATTTTACAGCAGTGGTAATACTCGTATATGGCTTATTGACTCATAAATGTTTTTAATATATTGTTATCAGTTATAACTTATTAGTTTTTACTTATTGCTTTTATTATTTGCTAATATATTTTAAGACTAGCATACAGTCTAAAATTTCTATGTCAAATGATTAAATCACTCAAATTAGTTTTTTTTTTTTAAATGTCGTTCAAGTATAAAATTAATACATTTTTATTGATATAAAAATTATAGATCCAGAATTTGAATTGAAAAATAATATTTCTATAACAACTATTTCAAAACCAAAGCCTGGAAACTGTACTATAGAACCTAAGTCAGGTTTAGCGTGGAAAACTTCATTTACTATTAAATGCAATAATTTTAATAATGAACATAATTTTGAATACTATCAAAAAAATAAAAATGACCATTCAACTATGGGTAAGTCACTGAAAATAAATATAATATCAAATTAATTAAAGAGTTAGAATTGTGTATTTTAATCAGTTCAATTTTTAATTAAAGGAGTATTATTAGATCAAGGTAGTGGAACCATGACTAACATTAAGCTAACCTCATCCAATAACTTAACAGTAAAAATAGTAAACAAATATGGAGCGTCTATAAAAGAAAATTTAACTGTGAACGTAAATACTAACCTCTATGGTCGTGTAAACATATTTAAATATATTTTTTCGTTAACCATTAATCATATTTAGATATCAGAATGTAATACACATTTAATGAGCAAATTATTTCATACATTAAAATCTTGTATGAAAAAGAAAAAGAATTCAAGTATTATTATTTATTTTATTAAAAAAATGTTTGGATACATTAATATTGATCATCAATTATTTTGTAATACAGGAGCTGTCTCGTTAATAGCAATTTTGAGTGACGTACTTCATGATAACCACATTAATAAATTTCATAAATTGTTTAAAACATTGAAAAATTTAAAATTCAACAAGGTATTTTAAGTTTAAAATTATGTATATCAATATCAAGAATACTTTATACTTATAATAATCAACTTACTTTTATATTTTTTAAATATTACACTTAATATTTCTAATATGAGTTAAAAGAGACCCTCATATGTAAAAAAATATTCTTCTAAACGCGATAGCTATAACAAATTAAAACATACATCTACACATTAACTACCTATCATCTGCAAAATAAATGTGCGCATTATACAGTGTTGTATTAATTAGATTTTACTTTATTACATTTTCAGATACCTCTTAACAATTATATTTTTTCTATTGAACAATTTGTACTAATTCTTCAAAAGGTTATAAATGATTACTATAAATTCAATGGCAATAAGTTTGAAGCAACTGATCTTTTAAAAATATCTAAACAATTGCTTAGAGCTTCCAGTGCATTATTTGATTATGTAATAACATCCAATGATGACGATAAATTTATAGAAATTAACAGAATTGAACGAATAAAGAAGTATACATTATTTCAATCAATAGTTAATGATATCCTTAAATGCTATTTTAAAATCGTTATTTCTTTATAACAGGGAACTTAAAAAAAATATGAATTTGGTACAAATTAATATGAACAACTATGAAAAGCCAATTATTGATAATACTAGTCGTTATTTTTGGTCGTCGTTTGACAAAGTAATATCATTATGTTTATATCATAACTATGTGTTATTAATTTTATTGTAATTTATTCATATGTATATAATCTGCACGTAGTTAAAGATAATGACACAAAATATAGAAGACTTCATTAAAACATTTGGCAAATCTATTATTAATGAACTATTGCCTTATGAAAGACCAATAGTATGCGATGATGAGATTAACGATTTCAAAGCATGCGTATAGAAACAAATAAAAAAGTATAAAATACACTCTATACAAGATAATTAATTACAGATTTTAACACCAAAATGGGTTATAAACCCGTCCTCTCAATGGAATTCACATCCAATTTTGTTTGATACTATCGGGGAATCGTTGTCGAATGAAATTCGATTAAAAGGAGGAAATTGGGGAATAACGGTACCAAACTTTATTTTTTCCAGTAACTAATGAGTTATTATTAGTTTTATTGATTATAAATATCAAACTGATAAATCTAGAAACATAATATAAAGAATAATTTAATGCAATCATTCTATCAAGTCAATGGAAGCCAGATCATCATGCCAATTATATCGTTGAATATTTTAAATGTCGATAATTCAAATTTAAAAAATATAGAAACATTCAATCAATTTGAAAACAATATAGATTTTATCTTAAAAACTAACAATACTATAAAAAGACCATATAAACACTATACAATATCAATTAATACCGGACAAAATAATAGTATTGAATTAGATAAATCAATATTGGTGTATAAAATAGATATGCAAAATATCGGAGAATTGTTTGTTACGCTAAGTGATTCTACACATGACTTACGCGCAAGTTATTATAATGAAAACAATTATTTCAAATCATTCATTAAACTAATTTTTTATTTTCATTATATAGTTTACGTGGATAAGAGATAGTAGACCAGATAAGGCAATAATGGAAAACGAAACCTATTCGATTAAATTAGAAGCCGGTTCGACGAATGAATTTACTTTAAAAACACTGGGTAAACATCGAGATGAAATACATTATATTGGTGTAGCAGCTAATATGGTAATAGAAATACAATTTAAAAACTAATTCAGCAACTAAAACAAAAAAAAAATATACATATATACATAAATATTTACAAAGAAAATATTTAAACTTTAATAGTTGTAATTTGAAAATATATTATATTGGTTTTAGAACGAACAAATGATACACAATTTTAGTGTAAATTTCTCAATGGATATAATTAGTCAAAAGTGCTTGTATTGGACTGGAGCAAAATGGGCCACAGTCGGGATAACTGTATAAGCATGCAAATTGTTATTTATAGTTGTACACGTTTTGTTTTTTATAAATTATGTTCCGTACAGGTTGGTCCCAAAACTACCGAAAATAATATTCAGTGTCTAGTTAACCACACGTCGTTGTTTAGTGGTTTGATATATACGTTACCCGATGTAGTAAATCCTATTGAGGAATTTTCTCAAGTCGGAGCTATTGAAAACAATATGGTTTGTCTATTAGTAGTTGCAACGGTCTTTTTAGCTTATGCGATATTACTCATTTGGTCAAAATATCAGGATAATAAAGACATTTTAAGGGTAAAATATAAGATATTATAATGACCTAAGGTTTACTCAAAATTGTCACATTTTAGGGTGAAATCATAATTCTCCAAGACAACTATCCCGGGGAAGATGAAGTATACCTAGTAACTGTCTATACAGGTCACTATTCTGAAGCGGGAACCACTGCTAATGTATGTATACAACTGCACGGAGATGTTAGTTCCAGTCGGGTGAATTTTAAATGAGTTGTTTCAACGACGACTTTTATAACTCATATTGAATTTTCAATCACTTTAGGCTCATTGGTTGTATAATTATAACTACAAAGCTTTGCAGCGTTTTAATGATGATTGGTTTATTATTTTTACAACGAAGAATCTTGGTGAATTACAATTTATTCGTATTTGGTCTGATAATTATGGAAATAATCCTAGCTGGTATTGTAAACGAATAGAAGTTATTGATGTGCGGAGAAATAAATCATGGAATTTCAATTTGGAAAGATGGTTTTCGTTAAAAAATATTGAAAATTCTATTATTCCTCAAAATTTGCAAAAAAGAGCTATAGATGATATAGAATTAACTATACGAGAAGAATATCTATGGGCAAGCGTATTTGTACGGTAATTAGTAATAACAAAATTAAAATATATATTTAGTAAAATTATAAACATTGAATATTAAAAATTAATATTATTTACAATTATTAATTAGTTAGTGAAATGTATAAGATTATGTTTAAATATTATAGATTAAGACAACTAAAAATAATAATTAAACCAAAATCATAAACAATTAATAGCATTCAATATAAAATAATTCGTAATTTGTAATTAGTTGGAATATTTTAAATGATTAAGTAATCAGTGATCGAAAATTCTATACTGAATATAAATATTTCCAAATTTGTATGGGTATTAAAAATAAATAAGTAGATTATAAAGTTTGAAAATATTTTGTTTTAATATCTTTGAAAAAAAAACACATATTTATGTACATTATAGGTCAATATATTTTTTAGATTTTCAAATTTTCAAGCTAATTAAAATGCTGTATTATTTGTTTTTAGGCATCCAAGATCTTTATTAACACGATGTCAAAGATTGAGCAAAATTTTATGTTTATTGTTATGTATCATGTTAATAAGTTTAATATTTTACGATTTTTTAGAAGGTAGATAATAAAAATATTATATTTCAAACTTCAAAACAATAAAAATATAAAATATAATTAATAAAAATCCTTTTAATTAATGAATAGATGAAGAAGATTTTTTAAACTTTGAAGTCACTTTAACCCAAGTTTCTATTGCTATACAAAGTTGTATAATAGAAACAATAATGACATTTGGAACTTCATATTGTTTTAAGTAAGTATTAATGTACATTTTATACTAAATAATGTAATAATGTACGTAGATATATTAAATTTGATTACTTAGGTATCTAAGTAATTTCATTTAAAACATAATTAATTAAATTTAGAAAAATATGGAATTTTGTTATTACGAATTTACCAAGATTTACAATCGAATTTAAATTTGTCAATTCATATAAGTATATAAGTATATTACATTTGGTGCCCTCCCCCCTTGTGAGATTTCTGACTACGCCACTGCGTATTAGTATTATTAGAATATATTAGTTGCGGACTGCGCACGCAAGCTGTCGTCCGTTGTGGCGTAGTGGTTAATTCTATAAACATCCAAATACACATATAAAAATTAATATTATGAGACGACGCGTTGCAGTGTCTCGTTTTTTAAGGCACGGTGTACAGGGGGAATAGGTTATTGAGTGGGGATTATCATTGCGCTATGAGACATGTCTCGCGTTCGTATTTATCATTTCATTATACATTATCGTAATCGTCATTGCTTTTCGCGTTGATGCGTTATCGTTCAACGCAATTTCGTTATCATAGTTATTGGTTGATTTTTATTTTATGATTTATTTATTTCTGGTGTGATATTCGTATCTAAATATGTATTAAAATATTGTTCTATTGTCATTCGCCACTATGCCTGATGATTTAATTAATGAAATGTTGAATGATGGAATAGTAAACTACTCATACGAAAAAAAATATGAAATAAAAAATAAAAGACCGTTTCTTTTTTATCATAAATGGGGGGGGGGGCTGTAACGTATTATTTTAATGTCTCCCCAGCTTAAATACTCGTGCTTCGCCACTGACAGAACCACTGTAAGGTTTATCTAATTAAAATATAGTTTTATTTTACGTTTGATACATTTTTCATTATTCATATTCTAAATATAAATGTATATAATAATTTTTCTATAAGATGCATGATACAAAATATTTATCAGAATAGAACTTATTGTTGCTAACTGTTTAATGGTTTGTTATTATATTTATTTTAGTAAAGGTGCAAAGTTTAAAAAATACATGTTAGTTCCAGATCCATTAGAAATACAGGAGCGCGAAAGTAATAATACAATAACAAAATAATATTAATAATAACAATAATAATGTTCTTATACGTTTCAATTATTACACAATAAAAAAAAAATAGTAAATAACTATTCTTAAACGTGTATTGATTGTTTTAATAAAAACCATGCAAATTGTTAATTATTAAAAAATGGTTATCTTCATATTATATTGATTTTATATAATTTAAAATTTTTCAAAAAAACAACAAGGTTTAAAATAAAATTTAATTGTGTTCAATCTATCATTAAACTAAGTGACAATTGATTTTTAAACATAATTTAATGATACTTTTGTAATAATAAACGTTATTATTAATAATTTTTATTTTATTGTGTTTGGATAGTATTATTTTATTTATAATTAAATAAACATAAACAAGTTATGAAAAATAACAGTATTTTAGTTGTGTCAATGTTTATGAACGGATTTATGTTTATAAATGTACGGTCGCCGGCAGTCAAATGGCGCGGTAATAATGATCAACCATGGTCGCCGGCGGGTATAAAAGTACAACATTTGAACATTTAAACATAACCGGTGGCGGCCATTGTGTTAATTTTTTTAGTATAAACTACTTATAGTTTGGGAGCACGAAAAATGATCGCTGCTCGTCATGTGCCGAGCGGCTGTTTTTCTAAAGTGGTTATCAAATCTACGCTCATCGTTCATGTTATCGCCATAGATACATAAAACTATATAAACTATATATACATATGCCTATATCTGTGGTTATCGTTCATTATTCGTGCCCGTGAATACGATACGTAACAGCAGCGTGACGGTACGAAGTTGAGAACCAATGGTTACAGTGGGTACAAACAACGGGTCGCGGGTACCAACGCTCATTTTTCGTGCTCCCGACTTTAGTTTGTAAATAATTTAGATCTATGCTGAAATCGTTTATTT
This sequence comes from Sipha flava, assembly GCF_003268045.1. Taxonomy (NCBI): domain Eukaryota; kingdom Metazoa; phylum Arthropoda; class Insecta; order Hemiptera; family Aphididae; genus Sipha; species Sipha flava. The sequence goes on along the minus strand of NW_020273628.1, from coordinate 208,148 downwards.
TTTTTATTTCGACTAATAATCCATTCATAATCATTTGATGACTTATCTAACATTACAATTTATTCCGGTCCCTGTACAACTCACTATTATTATCCAAGTACCAAATAGATACAAAAAAAAAGACAAGTGAACCACTCAACTTTTGTATCAAACAAAAACTTCTAATTTAGCTTCCCTTTGAGATCAAATTCTAAATTTAAATACGTTATTATATCCATTTCAAAAAATGTATGAAATAGTTCATATTAATTCAGTAAAATTATAAATATGAGCATAAAAATAATAAAACACTGTTATAACTTCTTTAAATGTAACTCTATTGTATTATCTATGTGTCTTAGAAACATGGTGGAAAAAATTAGTTTTAATGATTGTGGAAAAAAAAACTTATTTACCTGCTCAGACCGAAAATAAAGTTAAGAAACACAAACAAATAAACTATTGGCTTATATTTGGATGGTATGTCCATTAATTATTTAATTATAATTATAGTATAAATTAAATTTGCCTACAGGACATTTTGCATTCTTATTTACATTTTTTCGGCTTCTTTTATTATTGCTTACGGACTGAAATTAGGACAAGTGAAGAGCTTACACTGGTTAATGACTATATTGATAACGATTATACAAAGTGCATTTTTAGCTGAACCTTTAAAAATAATTGTTTCTAGTTGTATATCGTTTAAATTAAATCAAGTAATACAAAAATATTTATCAATTTCAATTGATTTTATAATAAAATATAAACTTATTGATTGTTAGGAACAAAATATAATAACCAAGTATGAAATAAAATTAGAAGATTACCGTAAAAATACCAAAAATCGCTTACAAAATTTGAGTTTAATACGAGATATCCGAAAAAGTAGAATAAAATACGTATATAATCCATTGACAAGATCCGATGTTCAAGTAAAAACATTTATAATATTTATTATTTAATGAGTTATAATTTTTTAATGCTTTCGTACAGTTTTACAAATATTAATAATTTAAATTAAATGAAAACCCAACGCATCTACTAAAATTGTTGATCATCAACAAACATATAAATATTAAATGTAGTATAATTGGTACATATTTGTTTAAATATTTTAAGGCACATGATTAAATGTTCATATACGCCCAAATAACCACAGTAAATTAATATTATCACTCAGTATTACACATTATCTATATATTAGTATAAAGTAATACCTACTATTTCTTATCAAGAAAGTTATTGTATAATACATCTAGCACGTTCAGTTATTTTATGTCAACATAGTTTACACGAATCCAAAAAAAAAAATAAAAATATATAAAATAATTAACTAATCATAAATTCATAAATAATAATTTACTATGGTAAATTTTAATTGGTTATAACAGATTTTGGAACATAGACAAAGTGGTAAAATAAAGTTTGTACACTTTCGAGAAAATGCTATAACTTGTACATTAATAATATTAACATCATTGTGCTGTATTAGCGCTTTATATTCATTTAACAGTCCAAAGCATATAATACATGCCAATAATGTCAACAAGCTATTTCTCAAAAGTCTATTGCAAACGGATATAATGGATTTGGAAATGTAAGACCACACATTGGTTCTGGTAATGCATAATCACATAACCATTTAATCAATTCTATACTAATAATTTTAGGTTAAAAACATTTTTAACGGAATCACTTGTAAAATTTTTACACACTAAAGAATATTACAATGGAATACCAATAACCAACGAATCAATGAATTATTCCAGTAAGATCTTAAATTTGTATTTTAAAAATCATAATAATTTAATTTACATAATACATTTCTTTAGTTGAATTATTAAATGAACACTAATATGTTTCTCATTTATACCGTAGGTACCGTAGCAGGCGCGCTACTGTGTGTCTATATATGTTATATAAGTCGTGTTTCGCATTTTATATGACTATTTCAAATACCTATATTTTAATGGATAGAGGATAAATAAATTATTTTTAATACAAAATTATTTTTTGACAGATAACATGAGAGGTTGGTATAGTCTATACAACAGTAAAGTAATAAATGGAGGAATTAGACTGAAACAACTTCGTATTAAACGAGAAATCTTAGAATGGAAAAATGATGTGGGTAATTACGAAGAAGGTTGGATACAAACTGCAAAGACTAACGACGATATTACGGCTTGGACGTATAGATCCATACCCGTTGTTAAATATTTCGGTCTATGTATGTATAACAAACTTATTCCGAAATTCAATACCATATGTGAATTGTTTGAATATTTTAGGGTTTCCCGAAACGGACCACTCAGGGTTTATATTGGACCTTACTGGCGATGCATTTGAATACAAGAAAATTTTAAAAACTCACTTAGAAAATGGTTGGTTTGATAATAAAACAAGAAATGTCATCATAGAATTTCAAACTTACACACCGAACATAGATAGCATTACTGTATTCAATATAAAATTACATAGTGTATCAGGATTATTATACACTGTTACTACTGTGGTAAGTATGATAAAATTGAACTAAATAATAATTATAATATCATTCATATTATAACTGTGTAATAATACTGAGTGTGAATGAATTGTACTATAGTTCCCAAGGTGCCTATGGAGTATTAGCCGAGTAGAAACCAGATATCGTATTGACATATATTTTTTTTCAGAACCTTATTCATCCGTAGTTGTGAACATTTTTTTTTCTACTAATCAGACAAGCATAAAATTAAATAAATTATGAAATTAGTCCAAACTTTCATCATTTTTTTTAATTTCAAAGATTTATCGTCTTCTTAAAAATTTGTCCCAAATCGTATTTTAGTATATTTTTGTACTCACATGTGTAATGGAAATCAATATATTTTATAATATACCTGGTATATGCACCCATTTGATAATTTATAATTTAAAATATGCTGAAATCCAAAAATTCGCTTATACGTATTTATTTATCCTCTTAATTGACTAAAACGAACATTATTTAAATCAATACAAAAATGTATTGATAGTTTCGCCATAAATTCGTTCGCCTACTATGTTACATTATTATATAACTACGGGTTTTTAATTTTTGTTCTTAACACTAATAATAACGGGTGTTATCAGAAGCGGTTCCACAGTTAGAGAATTGTGGGTCAAGCTATTTTCAAGAAGTCACTTATTAGGCTTGAAACTGGATTATAAATGTATACCTTGTAAAAAAAAAAAAACACAATAATCTCGTATAATATGTGTTTTTAAGTCTATCCATATTTCTCATTGAAAACATTCCCATTTATTTTTTGTCATGCGAGCCATGGGGTCCGGTTTAGAGACGTTATACTGTACAAAACAATTAAACGAGTGGCGTCATTTTGGGAACGGTAACTGGGGCATTTGTTCCAATCTAGTGCTAACGTCGAACAATAGTCGGCACACATAAAAATTATAATAAAACTTCAATAGGCCAATTTTGTCAATAATTATTAACTGTGGGTCGACTAAACTCCTGACCCCCCTTCCATAGATCCGTCCCTAGGTGCTATACAAATTATGACCGTCGACATAAATAGAACCTGGAAATAAAGATAATCGGTCCGATCTTGTAGTACAACCATAGGTTTAAAAATTGATCAATCAACGTACGACTGATCGCGAGAACCGTTTGCGCAACGCAGGTGTGGACGGTACCTTCGAGTTCGGTGTTTGTCGACTGGACGACGTACGTGTTCACGCTGGTGTTCATGTCCGCGTACGCGGTGACGGCCGTACGGTTGACGAGCTCGGTGGTGCGCGTGACGGTCGGTCGCGGTGACGGCGGTACGACGCCGTACGATCGTTTTTGGACCGCGTACGAGTGCGCGCTGCTGGCGATCGTGGTGGCCACGTCGTTGGCGGTAACCGGCCGCTGGCGGCTAATGGACGAGGCCGGCGCGCAGTACTCGATGGCCAAGGAGACGGTGTACGTGGCCAGCGTGACGGACATGTGTCGGTCGCACGAGCACGTGGCCGCGCTGGCGTCCGTGGCCGTGGCCATGGCGCTGTTCCGGACGTTCCGACTGGTGACGCTCGCGGAACGCAAGCCGCACCTGCAACGAACGTTGGACGCATCCGGCGGCCCGGTGTTGATGGTGGCCGGGTTCTCGATGGTCGCCGCGTACGGCGCGTGGTACAGCACCGTGAGAACCGACGGCGGCGACGGCCACGGGTTCCTGAACGCGTTCGTCGTGGGTCAGCACGCGCTCGGCCGCGGCCGCCCGTCGCCGCCGTGCCTGGCCGTCACCGTGGTCGCCGTGTTCCTGTTCCTCAACGCCGCGGCCGTGGCGATCATTACCAAACGCTACGTCGTATCGAGACTGTACTCGCCGCGCGACCGAACACCCGCGACACCGGCCACCGCACGCGTGCTGACGACCAACACTGCGTCCCGGCCGGTGTAGCCGGTACGCGGCCGAATTCTCGTTCGGTTCGCACGCGTCGCGCGTTGCACTTGTTCACCGATTTTTTCACCTATTCTTAAACGTCTCGACGAGATTTGCCTCTGCATGCGAATAAGTTTCGAGAACTGTTTGTGTACCGTTTTTCTTTGTTTTTTTTCTTTTTCACGGCTTATTCTAATTAATAAAAAAATACTAAATGACAATATTCAATTTTATTTATTTTTTGTCTTTAAAAATATACCGGTTATGATAGTAACAGTGGTCAAAATAAAAATTGAGATTTAATTTAGTTTTAATATATTTAATATGTGTAGTCAGATCAAATTAAGTAATTAATAAAAAATATTTTAGCCCATTAAAGGCATTTTGGCATTTGGTACGTAACGTTTGCACAAGTCTGTTAAATGTGGTGAATGTTTTTATTTTTTACATCATACCATTGATTATAGAATAGATATATATTCTATAATCAATGATCATACCTACGTTATAATTCATGGATATATTTGAACACTTTGTTTTCAATCACTTAAAATATTCGACTAAACCATTAAAAACTTGAAATTTTAATTGCCAAAGGTAACCTGTTGAAAATTCGTCAAATAACCCCCTGAAAGTATTCATTAGATAAAATGTTCTATCAGAAATGTTTTATAACTGTGATGATTTGGGGAAACCTTAAGATCGAAATCGTGTACTCAGACACAAATAAAAAAACATACAAATAAAAAAAAAACCACATATCTTAGTAAAATCAATACATTCCTCGTTTGATATAAAATATAACATGCAGTTATGTAACAAACGGTGTATAATAATTGAGTGAACATTTCAAGTTATTAATTTTTGAGTTACGATGAAAACCAAAATTTGATTTAATAAGAAATTCTATGCCCAGAATTTCCTCAGGTCCCAGTTTAGAAAAATTCAAAGAGAGCTTCCTAAAAGTCTAGATTGATTAGAAATAATTGGAGTTGTCCAATAGAGATTATTGATCTATGTAGATAATTTTTTCGATGAAATATTAAGAAATTTAATTAAATAAAATTAACTTAAATTTATATTTAAGCGCTATGAAACAGGTTAAATTTTCAGTTATTCTAATTTATAAATAGTTATAATTGCAATTTATTATGGTTATTACCGGAGTGTGAAGAATGACAATTTTATCCAAATTTACGTAGAAATGCGTTATCGCAATTATCTATGCTATTACATCAAAGCTCTTATTTTCTACGGCGTTTATAATAATTTATAAACATAAATTATTTAGTAACAAATTTTAATTAAATATGGTGACTGGTAAGAAATCATAGTACGTATAGGAAATTATATAATGGCAAGTTTTGGCGCAAGTTTTCTTTTCTTCCAAGAACGGCCGGCTCTCGTTTTGGAATCATATCGACGTTATCTCGTTATTAGTGTTATCATTAAGCGCGATCAAACGAACATTTCATCAGTCCAAGACTTTTAAAACTTATATTTTCCATTGACTTTACTTAGTATAAGCACATATAAACTAATTATTTTGTGTATTAATGTATTAAGGTTTCTCCCGCCACTTTAAGTACTACTTCACGGTGTTCTCAGATGACGGGTGTATTGCCGAATAAAATAAAAATGGTATGAAGGTTTGAGATGTATCATGTTCTCACAGACTTGTTATCTATTTTGTTTTGCTGATTAAACCGTGAAAAATGTAATTATATCATTGTTTATTGAGTGTTAATGACGTTACGTCGTCTGTATATCCGATTTGGAATGTTATTCCCTCGTCTGATATGTACGAGGTTCACGTTCTTTTCGTTGGTTACTGTCGGCCAACCAATGATGGCATGTTGGCCAATTGTACGTGCACATTAGTTAAAGGCCCTAAAAACATCATTGTTGATACAATGACCCCTTGGGACAAAGCAGCTTTAGTAGAGGCCATCCATGATCACGGTCTTGAAGTTGATGATATTGATTATGTGGTCAGTACTCACGGCCACTCAGACCATATAGGTAACAATAACCTATTTTTAAAAGCCCAACATCTAGTTGGCCGATGTGTTAGTTACAAGCATATATACTACGATGACAGTAAGTTTTTCAACAGTGACGGTGTGTATGAAATCGACAATTGCATTCAGATTGTTTCAACCCCCGGACACACACTGGTAGACGTATCTGTTATTGTTCAGACAACTCAGGAAAGTTTTGGCATTGTAGGTGACTTGTTTGAAAATGAAGATGATTTAATGGATGAATCCATATGGCTAAATGCTGGTAGTGAAAACCCAGATTCACAGAGAAAAAATAGGAAAATGATCATGGAGAAAGTGGATTGGATTATACCAGGTCATGGACCTATGTTTTCTACTAACAAATACAAATGAAAAACTACTGATGTGGTACAAATCTGCATTTATTAAGTTATATTAAGTTTATCTTGTATCATTTCTTAAATAATATCATGTGTGAATAAAATTCAATATTTTAACATTTACATATTGTATAAATAAAAACATATTTTGTAGGAAAGTTATTGTTCATACATGATATCGGTTATGTAGAAATTTACAAGTTATGGCAAACAAGAAAAAACAAATCATTAATTACTTTTTCTTAAATTAATTTTAATCATTGGATTTCAATAAGTAATTCTTGAAAGTTATATTCCTGTTTTATTTATAAATATATGTATAAATATTTAAATATTATGAGTCAATATTTAATAATCAGTACAATAACTAGTTAGAAACATATTTTATAAGACTTCTACTATATTATAATAGTATAATTTTTTTCTGTATTTCAATGTACAGGATTTAATTTTATATGTATATTTTTAAGTAAAATTTGATGTATAAATTATAAACTAATACTTTTTAATGATTTTTTTTTTTTTCAATGGCTTTGGTAAACATAGTGGACAACATTTGGGATAATTTACTCCAACTTTAACTGGTTCGCAAACATTGGTAGATAAATCACAAGTAGTGCATTGTTCACACCTGAAACACATTAATATAGAAATAATTTCAATTAATAGTTTCAATTCTCTATGGTCATTACATTTTATTTTATTTGAACTTACTTCATAGTTTTGATAATAGGTGTTTTTGAATCTCTTTGTCTAGTACAAATTCGTCTTTCACACTTTTCATTTGATAACCAATTAGAGTCTACTTTGTAGGTTGATTTGGTTTCTTCATCATAACATTTATTTACTGTAACATAGTTTTATAAATATTATATAAGTTGTATTTAAATAATACTTAAAATGTTATCTAAAGTTCTCCCTCTTCCCATAGTCCAATGAAAAAAATTATTACTTTTTACTTTTTGTTTTTTATACAAATATTATTTCATAAAAATGTAATAGTACGAGTAAAATACTGACTTAGTACCAGAATTTTCAAAAATAAATATTTAAAAGCAGTCAATAAACTTTCCTTAAAATTTGATATAGTCAAATTTTTTTTTACCGGTGTCAAATTAGTAATTATTTTAATGCAAATAATTTATAAGCTCTCAGGTTTATATTTAACTATATCTTATGTCATCTGTACTTTAGGGTGTGGTAGTATTTTGTTTACATAAACAATTTTTCTTCTGCAAACTTAATCAAATAATCATTTAGTATTTATATGATGTAATAGTACGATTAGCTATATATAAATTTATAATATAAATTTATTAAAAAATGAATAAATATATAATGCTCTGAGTATTTACTCGTTTTTAATACCTAATTAATATTTCTTTATTTTTAGTATTTTAAGCAATTTCTTTAAAGCTAAAGTCTAAAAATTTACGTTTTCCTTTTGTTTGAGTTCGATATCAAAATTGATTAATGATCAGATAATACATTTACGCATATCGATAATTCACTTAATTATTCATTATATAATAATAACAATGATGCTTGAGAAATAATTTGTATTATACGTATGTATTAAATTATTATCAAAGTTGATATGTATAATGCCTATTGTTTTTTGTTCCAAACTTTTACATCAATTGATTGACAATTAAACTCGTATAATACTTACCTACTTTAAACGACCATTTTTTACGTTTTTAACATTCTACAAGATAAAATTATAAAAACTTTTTATTATTTCATTATGATTTGAAAATAATGTATACAACATAAAGTTGCCGACTGTTATTTATTGCAGTATTTTGCTCAATTTTGGAGTTATAGTCGGTTACATAAAAAATTATATTTTATATTGGATATTTAAAAAACTTTCTAAACTATTCTGAATTTACTACAACATTTGTACATAACTCGAAATTGTTTTATACTATTTAGATAAAAAAAAAAAAAAAAATGTTACAGTAAAAAATATAATAATAGCTACAAAGATAATTATTTTCAATCGACCTATTGCTATTAATTGTAGTGAAGCGAGAGTAAAATCAGTACACAAATCGGTATTGGACTAAAAATTCTGGTGGTACATGGATGATATCTTACCAAAACTACGTATGAGTCACGGGGTAAAAAGAAAATAACAAAACAAAAATAATCTTTACTCACGGAGATCATCCTCTTTGGTTTCTTCGTTTCGAAATCCGTCGACTTCCAACACGTTCTCGGAGTCGTGTTGCAGCAGAGCAGCTGCGGACAGAAAGAAGAACGCGGCTGTCAGAAATATGCATACTGTCGGTTTCGACATGATCGGACAGAGTAATATTCGGAGAAAGAACGAAAACTATAAAGGGTTGAACGAACAAAGCGCCTTGTCTACACGAAGGACGTAACGGATCACCGTGAACTGAGACGTTCAAAAAGTATAATATAAATAAACTACAGGTTTACGTATATTATAATATTTCAAATAGCCGAGGCCGTGACTATGATAACCTCGGCGAACTTTAAGGTCTTTGCTATTATTGATACAATACTGCCTAGGTATATTATAACCGTGTATTATACTTTAATTATACAAATACATGATTTATTCAGGAGAAGGAAGTATTATTGCGAGTACGAACTGTGCGTACATAATAATCGATCGAATGAAAACCAACATTATAATTATTTCTATTGCGTATACGCGATCGATTTTTATTAAATAATATAGCTAATAATCAAATAAGATATTAATAATATTATGCACATGTATTGAAACGGATTATAAGTTCACTGATCTTTGAAGTGAGCGCACGGGCGTGATTTATGATATTAACTCTGTGACTACTATTCTCGTAATCTACATGTCGTCGGCGGTAGAGGAGTTGTACAAAATATATGAGGCGAGACGAAAACGAAATTGTTCTTGTCCCTTTTCAGCGAGAACCTAAGCCGAATAATTAAATTCGCACAAGGCTGCAAACGTTATTCGTTTTCGTTCCCGGCTATTTAAATCTACGACAGCGATAATTTCATTTTTTTCGCTTCATTTATTCTTTATTTTATCGGATATACAATTTGGGTCACCTAATACCGTAGTGCAGCCGCATTTGATACGTATGATCAATTCGCCAGATATTTGTACGCGTCCTATAATCTCCGAAAATATTACTATATGTCTCGCTTAACTTATATAGTAAAGTCTGTATTTCCTATAGAGAATTTTGTTATTATACGTGTTAGAAAAACACAAACTTACTATAATAAATAAATGTCCGGCTATACGGTGGTGAACTATTGATGCAGCAAAGTATATTGTGCTTGGTTTTTTTTTTCACAAAATTGTATTGAATTCAAATGTTGAGAAACGACCTTTGATCTTAAACGATTTGACATCAGACTGCCAAAAAAAAATTAGGTTAACGTACGAAAGAACGTAATGATGCGATAAACAGATAAATATATCTATAGGGTGGTTTGAAACAAAATGCATTGTAAAGTTATTTGAATTAACAAATAATTTATTTAATACTGGTTATATTATTTATTACAATAGACTTAGTCGTTTTTTTTAATTTTATTGTAATAAGTTAGAATCCTTTGTTGGTACTCTCGATTGAAATACATTTGCGATAGTACAAATAGTTATACTTGTTCACACCACGGTCGTAAAGAATATCATTTTAAAACCGTATTTTCATTGTCACTATCCTATTTCACTGTTTTATCGACAAGTAAGCAAAACATTTGACCTTTATAGTTGAAAATTTAAGGGTCATATTGATACCATAGTATTACTAATATACCAATAAGTATATAACTTAAACCCTTCATGGGATGCTCAGAAAATTATTATTCACGGTATTACGATAAGAAGAATATATTTAACATTCAATTTTAATACTACGATACAATAATAATTTGCGACTATATTTTATACCCAAACTGATTGATTCGTTAAGGATGGATTTTAAAATTTTATATGCGATTGAATTTATTTATATTTTTGTACAAATTCTTACACAAACGATTAATAATCCATAATTTATATTTAAATCTAATTTTAATTTGTAATTATTTTAACTGATTTAAAACGCTTATAAGGAATAAGTGTCATTATAATTATTTTTTGTTACATTCGTTTTATGGGTTTTCACCAGGCCAAATTTCTACTACCAGTCTTAATTATTTGTTGCAAATAACATTCAAAACACCCTGTATCTACAAGTCTTACTCCCTTCTGCTGAAACTCGCAGATGTTTTAATCATTTTTGAAGACCTCATTTAACGAAAAAAAATCCATACAACTTACCGGACATTCGATCATTTGTCATTCGGTGAGCAAATGAGTCAATGATGATTATGTGGTTTTCGCACAGTTATTTAAGTTATATTTTTTGAAGTTTATTCGACTAACATGACAACATCAGGCTTCTTGTGCGTGTTCGTAACTTTTATCGCTCTTTCCCAGTGTTCTACTCACACTAATAATGATTTTATATCAGTCAAGGTAAGGTTTTAAATATATTGTTTATACTTTTTTATCGTTTTTAATAACTGATATAAATTCATAGTGAAACTGTTAAGTTGGAAAAGTTTATTTTGGTATTTAAATATATAATTTGTTATGTTATTTTCCTATAATATCAGTTTAATAAATTATCATAAACTATATTTTTTAAATTTTACAATACCTATTGAAAAAAATTTATTTTAAATATTTTAGATAATAAATAATTATTTATTGTAATTACATAAATATTTATAATTTGTTCATTTACTTTTTTTAACAACATTTTTGGAAATTTAAGAGCTTAAATAGTTGTTTAAAATAATATTAAAGGTTAATAACTAGAGCTTTCTAATAAATGAATAACGTATTCAAAATGTTAAGCGAAAGTTAATTTTAAAAACTGCAATAACAGCAAATTCGTTTTAGCCCAAGCTTAAATTCATCAATTGCTGAATTCTGTATTGAAATTTTACGTGATTTGATTTTTTTGCTACAAAAATTATAGTTCAAAATTTTAATTTTTATCTGGTTTTTAAATAGTAAAATTTGGAAAATTTTCAATTTTATTCGCCTACATTTTTTTTTCATTTAAGTAAAGGATTTTGGTGAGAAAAATTTTATTGTTATAACTTTTAACTCTATTATTGTTATTTTAAAAATGAAATTAGTGTTTTTTTCCCATTCTTAATAAATATATTTTATAGAATATAATAAGTACTTTTACGAAACAAGATTTATAATGGTAGTTTTAGTATCAAACTGAAAATTTTTAATATGAAATCAATGATAAACTTTATATTTGAAAATTTACTTTGTGCTCGATTTATCATAGTATTTATAGTCGTTATGCCTTCCTAACTAAAATTATAAATGTTATTAAAATAAATCGTTAAGACCACGAATAAGAATTTAAAACAACTATCAAAATGTGTTGAACTTCTTAGATATTTTATCATTTTAATAAATTTCTAACCAAATATTTTACTAAATCATTATTTGAATTATATAACTTAGAGCATATTTTACATTAAAAAGAAACCACTTAAATTAAGTCAAGTAATAATCAAAAATTAAATACAGTAATTAATTTGAATTTAAAATATTTGAATCATATAAATTGACTAAAGTTATCTTATATTTTTTATTCAATATTTTTTCAGAATGATTCAATGCTGCATTCAAATACAAATGATATCAAAGTATCTTCAAAAGTTAATATTACAGAATTTTTCGATCCGGAAAAAGTAAGTTTATCATTTTTTCCATAATGGATTAAAATATTTTCATAGACTGATTCTTGCTAACTATTGGTGTTGGTTAATAACGTTACGGAAACTAGCTAAACGTTATTGAAAAAAAATTAAATTTTTTTAAGCATTATAGTTGTAATCATGTTCTTGAAACAATGTCTTGAAATCACGTACTTTAAAATAGATTTTAAAATAAATAAAATAAATTCGTTATTGACAATAATAGCTATGTATAAAATTTTACCTACTTTATGTAAGTGCCCTTTAACCTACCCGGGTTGACTTATAACCTAGACAGCAGACGTCAAAAGAACAAGTATTAATTTGATAATTTATGTTCACGGATCCAACATCGTAAATCGATGTGTAACAAGCCTTAGATCATAAACTCACCAGTACTATGATGAAAATCAAATATCATAGTCCCGGCACATTTTTGTACACATAAATCATAATCTCAATTTTAAATTTTAATATTAAGATAATTTATCTCAGAATAATGATTCTTCTTATCTTAATCCGTATTTGAATACTACATAATGTATGAACAGTAAATTTAATTTTTAACTATCGTGTAATTTTGAACACTTTTTAACTCAGGCATTAAACCAGATCCTGGCCTAATTTACTTGGCCGATAGTTTTGTTTATGTATTTGAGTATACTCAGTAAGTTATTTTCGGGGATTTCCTAGGTCTAACCCCCCACCCCCTTCCCAAAATAAAATAAAAGATATGTATGAATGAGACATTTTTTTTTAGCTTTTTTCGTGAAATGTTGGTGAAAGTATTTTAGATTGACATAAGGTTTGGAAAATTTAATAGAAAATTCCTTATAAATAATTCTACTGAGTAATGAAAACCCATTGAGCTTTAAAATATATATAAATATATACATATATATTAGCGTTTGAAATTTGAATTTTAAATGTTAAAAAATTCTACAAAAATTTACAAAATGCTTGTATTTAAAAATTCACAAAACTTTTAATTTTAATACTTTCGATTAGTAAATTTGCATACACTGATATGATTATCTTTGGAGCTAGAAAAAATCGCATAAAGTTTAATAAGCGTTAAAAAATGAAATATTGACAATATCGGGTATTTCAACAAATTTTTATTAAATGTAATAAGTTATTAAGTTATTCTATATGTATTAATAGTAACGTCTTGAAAGATTTACTGAGTACTTATATTAGGATTTTATAGATATGTATTTCACAATTTTCGAAATATTGTATAATTTTATGTAATTTATGATGTTTATTAGCACTTGAAATTTCCGATTTTTGCTGAATAATAATCCGTTACATTTTATTAATGCAGAAGTAGTACCTCAATGTTACTTACCTAAACGCCTTTTTTATACAAAAGCTCATTTAAAGTTCAACTTACCCTATTAAGAAATTAAGTTCTTTTACTATTACTATACTATATAAACCATCTTTAGAAATATAAATTAATCCAACCGAACTCTTTCACTCAAAATCGTTTTTCATGAGCATTGATTTCAAATTCAAAATACTAATACAGTTATACCATTCATTCATTGCTGTGGATATCTTGCTTGATTATGGAATATCATTTGTTTTTAGGTCTACAATGTTTTTGTATTTTAAGTATCTACTCGTCATCTCATACTAGTTATATTTAGACGTAATGGATCACTCTACTGGTTGTTAAAATACAGTTAACTTTACTACACATGTTCATGAATGAAAATTGTATTACATATTATAAATATTAAATGATGAACATTAGAAAATATAATATTATTAATATTTGTAAGAAAATACAAATGTTTACATGAAATTTGATTATTAATTTTTAGATTAGGTTATGAACTAAAAAAAACTAAGGAGGTATGTGAATTTAAATCCCCTACGTCATAAACTTACAAAAATATTTGTAGTCACCCAAGGCTCGACTTGAAGGGGTACGTAGTACCCCTTCTAATTTTTAGAAATTTTAGCGTCCCCTACTATTAATATGTTATAATTATAATGCTTAACAAGTTTTAGGGACGCAATTTTTTTTAAGCAAACAGAGTCCCCCTTCTTTAATTTTGCCAAATCAAGTACTATAGCTACCTAATATTTTCAATAAATATACGCTCATGACGTAAACACCAATCATTCAAAAAATTATCATAATTTAATAAAAACCTCTATTCCATTTTCCAGTAATAATATCCACGACTTTGCAATAGCTTGAAAACTAATTTGTATTATTATTAAATATAATTTAATACATGAAAATAATTTCAGAAAATATTTGCACATAAAAATGAAATGGCTGGAGAATGTATTCTTACATATACAGATGATAATCTCAATATTTTAAAATTCAAACATAAATATGATTTAAACATGGAGTTTTCTGGTGATGAAGTAAGAAAATTATTTTAATTCAAAAAGTTATGCTTCTTATATAGGTTCATTCGCTTAATTTTTCTATCTGTTTAGAAATTATTTATTTCAATAACTATTCAATATCATTAATATATTAGGTACTGCTTATATTATATTAAAAATATTTGTAGGTGGTTGAAATAATTGGCGAAAATATAAGAAACTTTTGCAATTCGAAAATCATCATTCTTAACAACTTCGTTAGTAATAAAAAAATTAGATCAAAACGATCGACTAGTAAAAAACGATACCAAGGTCAAACACAAACCCAATTCGTTAGTTTTGGATCAAAAAATTCTAGTCAAGGAACAAAAACCGGACTAGCAGAAGCATTATCACAACCTGATTTATCAAGGGCTACAGTCAGTGAGTATATTAAGTATATATTTTTAACATGAATATAAAAAATATTTATTTATTTATATGTCTATGTAAGGCAAATATAATACAACACCCATAAGTATATAAAGAATGATGATTAATATTATTTTTTCAAAATATAATTAAATATATAATAATATAATAATAACTAAAAATAATACTAAATTCTGAAATAGGCCAACTAATTCGATTTTTTTCATCCATCGGTAAAACCTAAATGTTATACTATTTATTATAAGAATAATAACAGTCCTACATATAATTAATGTTAAAAATCAATGGCTTGCCTATTTGTTAATTTATCTATTTTATTATCGGGTTCTTTTGATTTTAATAACATCAAATTCTCTACATATTAGTTAATAACAAATTTATAGCCATAATAGATATATACTCATAAATAATTGTTATTATAAATCGATGGGTATAGTCAAGTGAATAATTTTGATAAAAACAATTAAATCTCATTGAATTATAATAAAGTTACTGCAGAAGATAGGAAACCACTAGTATTTTTTATATATAATAACTTATTATTAATAAGTTTAATCGTATAAATTATTGTTATATTTTATTATATAAAATATATAAATATTTTATATAAATTTAATAACAACTATTTTTGACCAGTTAAAATTATCGAATAAGTATAATACAATTATAATTATCTAAGAAAGAAAATCTATTGTTAAGTACTTATTATTTTCATGTTCACTTTTTAATAAGAAGATTTTAAAAGCCTGATTAATTATTATTAATGGAAAAAGTAAAGCAACTTTTATTACATTCTTAGAAATTGTACTTTCCAAAATTCGCAAAGGAAAAAAAAAATGTTGACAGGTTAGATTATTAACATTTCAGCTGTAAAAAATTAAAGCTTATAATTGTCGAGTACCACAAATACATTGAAAATTTATTAAAATTACATATTTTAAAAAACTTTTTTAAGGTGGTTTAAACGGAATGGGACAGGCTCAAAGTCAGTCAAGTTTTGGTGACTGCGATGATTGTTCTGGACAAGATAATCCAACACATTCAATGCATGAAGAAATTACAAATTCTAGGAATATTCCATTATTCCAACCTCAAGGTCCTAATTCTCAAAATCAAAATGGACAGTATCCAAGCGCATACCCTCGATTTGATTCAAATAATAGAAAACCTGGTAATGAAAACCAAGGTTCTGGTATAAAATTTTCTAACGGTAGGCAATATCCAAGTACATATCCAGGATCTGGGTCGACTAATAGAGTCCAGAGACCAGAAAATCAAGACCAAGGCTTTGGTATTGGATCTTCTTCCGCTGGACTATATCCAATTACTAATCCGGGATATGGATCAACCAATAGAATAATAGGAAAACAAGACCAAAGGTTTGATACCGGACCTTCTGCCACTGGACAAAATCCTAATTCATTTCCAATATCTGGATTGAACAATAAAGAACAAGAGAATCAAGATCAAGTTTTTGGTATTAAACCTTTAACCACTAGTCAATATCCTATTACACATTCAGAATCTGAATCGAACAATAGAGGAAATCAAGACCAAGGCTTAGGTGTTGGACCGTCTGCTGCTGAAAAATATCCAAGTTCATTTCCAGCATCTGGATCGACCAAAAGAGTACCAGGAAAACAAGATCAAGGTTTTGGTAACAGACCTTCTATCACTGAACAATATCCTAATTCATTTCAAGGATCTGGATTGAATAATAGAGAACAAGGGAAACAAGACCAAGGTTTTGGTGTTGTACCTTCTTCAGTCGCTGAACAATATCCTAATCTATATCCAGGATCTGGATCGAATAACAGAGAATCAGGAAATCAAGACCAAGGCGGAGGTGTTAGATCGTCTGCTGCTGCACAATATCCAAGTTCATATCCAAAATCTGGATCAAACAATGGAGAACCAGGAAATCAAGACCAAGGTTTTGCGGTTGATTCCTCTACCGTTGGACAATATCCTAATTCACTTCCAGGATCTGAATCAAAAAATAGAGAACCAGGAAATCAAGACTTTGGTATGGGATCCTCTACCGATGGACAATATCCAGGTACTCATACAGGATCTGAATCAAACAATAGAGTAATAGGAAAACAAGATCAAGGTTTTGGTATTGGACTCTCTACTGCTGGACAATATCCAGGATTTGGATCTACTAATAGAGTACGTGGAAAAGACAATCAAGGTTTTGGTAACGGACCTCTTATTACTGGACAATATCCTAATTCATTTCCAGGATCTGGATCGACCAATATAATTCCCAGAAAACAAGATCAAGGTTTTGGTATTGTACCTTCTGCTACTGGACAATATTTTAATTCATTTCCCGGTTTAGGAATACAGGGAAGTCCAGATTTCACTCATAAAAATCTACCTTCATTATGTAACTTCTTATATCAGACATGCTTAAATGTTAATAAAAATCCTAATGTAATACCTACATCTAGTTCACAAAGTATAGATACTACACAAAATAATGATTGGAATCAAGATAATGGAAAACCAATTAATAATCTATCACCATCTTATCCTTTATTTGAAGGAAAAATGTTTCCAAACCAAGTACCCAAGTATGGTCAGTCTGAAGATCTATTTGGATCAGGTATTAAACAACATGGATACACACCATTTGGTGGACACTTAAATCCAACACAAAGTCAACCTGGTTATGGACAACCGCAAGTTTCATTAGGACCCGTGAGATCTAATATTCATCGGACGGGAACTATTCAATCTGGAGAAAATGTAAATCCTAATCAGTATCAGCCTGGCTACGGACAGCAAAAAGGCTCATTGGGATCTGATGTTTCACAACCTGGATATGTTCAATCTGGTGGAAATATAAATTTAAATCAATTTCAGTCCGGTTATGGACAGCCACAAGGTTCATTAGGATCCGGTGAGTCTGGTTTTCAGCAACCTAGTGAAAATGTAAATCCAAATCAATTTCAATCAAATCATGGACTGCCACAGAGTTATATAGGATCTGCTGGATCTGGTGTTCAACAAACGGGATCGATTCTATCTAGTAGCAATGAAGACCCTAATCAATTTCAATCCAACTATAGGCAGCCACAAGATTCATTAGGATTCGATGGGTCTGGTTTTCAACAACCTGACAGAAATGTAAATCAAAATCAATATCAGTCCGGTTATGGACAGCCACAAGGTTCATTAGGATCTGTTGGATCTAACATTCAACAAACTGGTGGAAATGTACAACCAAATCAAATTCAACCCGGTTATAGACAGCCACACGATTCATTGGTGGGATCTAGTGTTTCACAACCGGAATCTGTTCAATCTGGTGGTAATATAAATTCAAATCAATTTCAACCAGGTTATAGACAGCTACAAGGTTCATTGGGATCTACTGGGTCTAATATTCAACAACCGGGATTCATTCAATCTAGTGGCAATGTAAGCCCTAATAGATTTCAGCCCAGCTATGGGCAGCCACAAGGTTCATTAGGATATGATGGGTCTGGTTTTCAACAAACTGACAGAAATGTAAATCAAAATCATTTTCAGTCCGGTTATGGACAGCCACAAGGCTCGTTGGGATCTAGTGGGTCTGGCATTCAACAAGCTGGTGGAAATGTAAATCCAAATCAATTTCAACCCGGTTATAGACAGCCACAAGGTTCATTGGGATCTAGTGTTTCACAACCGGCATCTGTTCAATCTGTTGGTAATACAAATTCAAATCAATTTCAACCAGGTTATAGACAGCCACAAAGTTCATTGGGATCTACTGGGTCTAATATTCAACAACCGGGATTCATTCAATCTAGTGGAAATGTAAACCCTAATAGATTTCAGCCCAGCTATGGGCAGCCACAAGGTTCATTAGGATATGATGAATCTGGTTTTCGACAACCTGACAGAAATGTAAATCAAAATCAATATCAGTCTGGTTATGGACAGCCACAAGGCTCATTGGGATCTAGTGGGTTTGGCATTCAACAACCTATTGGAAATACAAATCCAAATAAATTTCAACCGGATCGTGGACAACCACAAGGTTCATTAGGATATGATGGATCTAGTTTTCAACAACCTGACAGTAATGTAAATCAAAATCATTATCAGTCTGGTTATGGGCAGCCACAAGCTTCATTTGGATCTGGCGGGTCTAGTAATCAACAACCAGGAACTGTCCAACCTGAAGGAAATAAAAATTCAAATCAACTTCAACCCATACACAAGCAGCCACAAGCTTCATTAGGATCTGGTGTTCAACAACCTGGATCTATTCAATCTGGTGGAATCGTAAATCCTAATCAAATTTTACCTGGACCGTCTCAAAGTTCATTTGGCATTCATCAACCTGAGTTTACTCTATCTCCAGATGGAAAAGGGGTACTTGGAAACCCACAAATGAATAATGGTAATAATTATTTATCAAGAAATCCAATTATTGGTGGTCAATTTGGGACAGATATATCTTCAGGAAGTTCGGTAACACCTATTGATACTGAAGGAGGAGATGCACAATCAATGACAAATGTAAATGTTGATGGCAATGAAACTAGTGCATCAGCCTCTGCTCAAGGAAAATCAAAAACTGGAATGACACAAACCCAAGTATCTGGAACATATTCAGGAACAGGCCAATTTTCAGCTCAAGCACAAACAAGTGATAATGACAAAGGAGCTCAAAGTCAAATTTTAAGTAACACAAACGGCACAACAAGTACAGCTCAAGGAAAGGGTGGCAAAGGAAAAGCGCAATCCCAAGTTTTCTATAACTCTGAAGATGGAATTGCTTTAGGTGAATCACAAAGTTCAGGTGTTAATTACGGAACAAATACTCAATTACAGGCCGGTATTAGAGGAGGAATAGCTGATGCTCAATCAACAGGAACAGGAAGTACTTCCAGTCAGGCTCAAATAGGTTTCTTACCATACGATTCCAATAATGACTCAAATCAAAAGTCAATATACAAAGGCGGTGGAACAGCTTCTTCGCAAAGTGGATCATACAGTGGTCAATCTCAAAGTCAACTATTCGGTTCATACAAGCATGGTATTTCTTACAATGGTGCAGCTCAAGCAAGTTCTGGTAGTAAACTTCGTAACTTACCAAAATTAAATTTAGCCGACGCCCAGCTTAAGATAGGACAACTCAAGGTATTTAGTGATGAAACACATAATCAAAATAATGCGAATCAATCTCTTAAGTTAGTTTCAAAGCCATCAGAATATCAAACTCGTGAAGAAAATACCACTATCTACAATAAGAAATTAAATATTAATCAAACAAATATTTCTTCGACGACGACTTCGACAATTATACCAGAAGAAGTAAATCAAAATATTGACGAAGATCAAGAGTATGATAATAATGAAGAATATGATGACGAAAATGATACAATTATAAATACTAAAGCTGCACAATCTGAAGAAAAATCAAACCCTAAACAAGAACAAAATATTATTTTAAATCTGGATGACAAACATGATGCTCAAATTACTCGTGATTCTGATAGCCAGTTAAAAGCTGGACAAGTTTTGGATGCAGGTCAAATCATACCTGGTACTAATGGAGCTAAAATACCAGATGGATTTAGAGGAAGAGTCGCTTCAGTAGCTGGAGACCAAACCAAAGCTAAAGCTATCCCTGGTGGTCAAGCACAATCTCAAACTGTATTACTTACGCCAGGAGCAGGTGGTTTAACTGTGGTAGATAAAACTAAATTGAAGGCACTATTAGGTAAAGAATCTTATATTAGACCAACAGGTAGGTCGTTCAATACTTTTCAAACAAATATGGATGGTGAAACAGGCAAATTTGATCCTGATAATAAAAATGTCCAATATTTTACTAAATCATCAACTTGTGGTTACTTTTCTTTTTCTTGCAATTATGTAAATGGAGCAAAAAGTGGCCCTAAAATATGTAAACCTAACCCATCTCCTACCCCATGCCAGAGAAATAACTAATAATTATGATGAATATATTAAAATAACTGTTTTCATTTATTTTATTTCATATTTTAATACAATATTTTTAATAAGTTAACATAAAAAAATTGTATACTAATTTAAACCTAACTTTGTACTATGAAATATGTTTCTATTAATAAAACATGTAATATTTTATAAGCTAATTTGACTATTTTTATTTGTTTCCAATGAAAAATCCTAATCAAAAATATATTACAAAAATACAAAATATGTAACTACATTATAAAGAAAATAAAAAAAAGGTAAGAAGAATTAAGTTACTACTAGTGAACTTGACATAAACCCAAATTAATTATAAATAAATGTTCAAACCAACTATGAAGTATTACATTGAGTTTAGTTAAATATAATTTTAATTAATGACAAGAATCATAGAAAAGTACAAAATAGTTATTGAACACATACTTAGATCTATCTGTATTTTTATAATTAATTATATACAATGAAATACATAATATTTAAATATTAATACCAATTAATTGACAAGATAATTAAGTAAATAAAAAAAAAAAATTAAGATTATTTAAAGGAGATTTTCTTTGGAAGATTAGCTAACACAAAACAGATTTGTTACTTGGAATCCAGTCTTCATCACTATGACTGGAATCATCTGAAGAGGCTCGATTAGTCAAACGTGTCAATTTGAGAAGAAAAAATAATTATTAATTATTAAATAAAAAATGTTTTTCTGAATATAATATTATTCTTACTTCTTTTGTTTTCCAAAAGCAGCATTTTTTAAATAATGATAACATAATAGTTAAAAGGGAAATATGTATTATTCAATTTACTAATTTAAATAATTAAAAAATTAATTAATATAAAACAGTGGAAAGGAGTGAATCATTAGTATAGACCTCTGATTTCATAATTTAAAAGCATCGATATATTTTTCCTTTTTTTTTAAAAAAAATAATAATTTTGGGCTCATGTAGGTCAACTTATCATATAATGATTATAATGTTTATGAAAATTAAATCACTGAAACCTTACCTAATGTTTTGATGTTTTAACTCAGCCTGTAAACTATCCAACTGTTCTTGCAAATCTTCATTATACCTTTGAAGTTTCCTAAAAAAATAATTTTAAATTTACTTCTCTTTTATACTACTATGTATTAATTGTTCAGCAAAAAATATTTTAATAAGGTAATTTATATCATTATTATGATAAAATATTTTTATAATACAATTTTAAAAACTAATAGTTATCCAGGTTGCTATTTTATATTCTGGGAGTGGCCAACTTGCGACTATACATGTGGCTCTTTTCATTGTCAAAAAAGACAAATATTTTCTATATAAAATAAAAATTTACTTATTATTTTTTTTTATCAATTTATCGGTCCATTAAGGACCAATGCTGCTTTCAACAGGTCTCCTCACCTCTCATTTCTCCCATCTCATTATCTCGTAATAATAATAATGATTATTATTACAAATTTTAATTTTTTAGGTATAAATTTAAGAAAAATTACCAAATTATATAAGATATGTCTATAAACATTTTGGCATTGATATTATTGTATTTATTTGTATGGCCCGCAAACCTATTTATGTTGGCCATCAGAGGCATTATTCGAATAAAATTTTATTTAGATAACATTTTATTCAAATAAATTTTTATTCAAAGAATTGTAAAAAAATCATTTGAATAATTTTTTATTCGAATAATTATCTAGATAAAATTTTGCCCAACTCTATTGGCCATCCCTGTTATAAACATATATGCAGGAATAGTTCTAATAAAATAAATTTACTTTATAGTATTTAAAGCAGAATCATAATCTTCTTCAGTAGTAGCCAATTCTCTTTTGAGCTCTTCAACTCTGTTTCTTAAACGTTTAACTTCGCCATCGTATTGTTCACCACGACGCATTAAATGAGCCAACTCAGCACTTTGGTCAACAAACATTTTCTTTTGTTTGGATAGAGTATGTTTTAGATTAGCTAACTCCTTAAAAATGGAAGAAAATATGTTACCATTACAACATTACATATAAGTTAACTATGAAAAAATACTTACAATATTTTTATCAGCTAAATCCTGTTGCAACAGTCTGAATTTGATATCTGAAGATGATTCAGGTTTATTTTGTTTCTGCAATTTTTCAAGGGCGTCGTTTAGCTCAGACTTAATTTGTTTATTAATTCTTTCTACATTCATAATTTCACTTTCTAATTGTTCTCGTTTGCTCCATTCAACTTCATTTTCAGATTGTAACTGTTCCAACTAAAACCAACAGTTAAAATTATTTACATAAATATAGTAATAACTTCAGTATCTCACCTGTATTCTCAAGTCCTCTAATCGTTTGTTTGTTAAGACCTGATTTTCTTGACACATCAGACACTCTGATTTAACACTTTCAGTACCTGACAACTGATTATGCAAATTGTTCAAGTCTTGTTGAGTGCTTTCCAATAAGTTTTCTAAATTCTTCTCTAGTTTATCAGCTACTTCATCTGACATGGTTTTTATAGGAGTTGGTGATTTGATAGGAGAAGTTGTCTGATTAAACATTTCAACTGCATGCTTTGGGACTGCTTCTTGTAAAACATATTCTTCGATACCCGAATCGCTGACAATTGATGGTTGGGGTATAGATGAAGAACTACAACAAGTATCTGGTTCAGAAATACCATTTTCTAATGCATCAACCAACTGAGAATCCCATTGACCTATAATAAACAGTATTAATATGATAATAAAACAAATTCTGAATAACAAATGGGTTTCAATACTATACCTGCATGTTTTAACAGAATAAGATTGACTTTTTCTAATTCCTTGCGCAAACATTCATTTTGTTGTTCTAGATTTTGTTTTTCTCTTTTTATACTACTGTTTTCTTTTAGTACATGATCTAAATTGTCTTTTAACAACTTGGCTTCTTCTCTTGCTTTATTTCTTTCGTTTCTCACCTAGAGATAGAAATAAAAATTATAACGCTTGTACAATCACTCACACAGAATCAACAAATGTTGATATAAAAAATACCTTGCTCCATTTTTCACGCCAGTTGGCCGTACAATCGGACCACCATCTCATAGTCTTTTCCATTTGCGTCGCTCTAGCCCGGGCTTCATCTAGTTCGCGTTGGCGCATAGACTCTCTTGTGTCCCAATCCGACGAAGTAGCTGATGTGACAATTCCACCAGTCTCGGTCGCGGCCATTTCAACGATTTCAGGACTATTTTATTAGTTTTTCAAGTAAGAAGATATAGTTTTTTTTTATTCTTTCTTTAATTTTTTTTCACTATTAACGCGATTCAATTAGTGCAGTTGTAGATGGTAATACTAAACGAATTGACATAGCGAAAAACTATTGGACAACCACTGCGCGAAACAGCACTCAAAGGCAAAACGTTTGGATTTGCACACGACGATTCCGACATTACCACAAAACGACGAGGATTAGCGACTGGAAAATGTCAAAAATCAAAGAATATAATTGTAATCTAATTAAAAATCGAAATGCAACAAACCGAGAGCGCTAATCTCGGACTGTAACGATGACGACAACGGTGGTCGACGGAGTATGATAATAAATAAGACTTGTCGTCGTCGACCATCGTCATCAACTCTGGTTATCAATCGCGCACGCTTATCAAAGCTGTTATCGGATATATTTGGCCGCATAATACTATGCTGATATTCGTTGACTGAGTACGGTCAAATCTCGTTGCACAACAACTGCTGGTGCTGGTGTAGTCGTTCTAACCAGTTGACCTATGCTTTCACGTCGCGACCGCTGTCACTGCTGAAACGTGTCCATATTGTCTACTGCTCGCTGGATTATTCGCGATGGCCGGGTCCGCCCTGAGACGGCTGATGGCCGAGTACAAACGTACGTAGATCTGTGTGTGCAAAATAAATGCGGTACCGATACAATACCACGAACCTCAATGGTTGTGTAATACGAATTTTTTTTCCCCCTCCGCCCTATTTAGAACTGACGTTGAATCCTCCGGAAGGAATTATTGCTGGACCAATCACTGAGGAAAACTATTTCGAATGGGAAGCTCTGATCACGTATGTTACGCTGTCTTATCGGCTCTTTAGCACCTAAATAATTACATTTGTTTTTGCAGAGGTCCAGAAGGTACATGTTTCGAAGGTGGAGTGTTTCCAGCTAAACTTATTTTCCCATCAGACTACCCATTGAGTCCACCAAAAATGAGTTTTACTTGCGAGATGTTTCATCCAAACAGTAAGTGAAACAATATGTTAACATGGTGTATGTGTACTATAACATAGTTAATGGTGCACTATATAATAAATAAAAGGTATATATCTAAACATATGTTATTAGATCATCGTTATTGCTATTAAATTGTATTTTATACCTATATTTAAAGTTTCATATGTTGATTGATATTCTAATGAATAATACTTAATACTGAAATGAGACTTATTTTACTTACTATAAGCATTTATTCTAATCATTAATAATTATTTAGTTAAATGTCCAAATAATGTTTGTTTATTTTAAATATTTATTATAAAATAAAAACTGTCCATAGTAAACTTTTAAATTAACTTTAAAGTTTCATTATAAATAAATTTGAAAATAGATTAATGTAAAATTAATATAATATATACTTTATCGAGCAAATTTAAAAGTTGGTTAAAGTTAATATTATGTTAATTGTATGTTAAAATGATGAGGTGATTTATTAAATTATTAATTTAAGTTCATTAAGTTTTCAAAAGTAGAACACATCAGTAATCATATTTATTTAAAATTGTACCAATATTTTTATTTATTTAAGCAGAATTTAAATTTTTTAACATTAAAATTTGATCAAAATTATTTTTGAATTTGATTTTTTGCCATCATTCTCAAATCAGAGGTATCATTTGGTGGAGGGCAATGTGTGTGATAGCACCAATAACTTCATAGTGTTAATAATTGGCTTACCATTAATTTCTGTATATATATTTTACATAATATCAGTCTTCTTTTTACTATTTTATTATTAATATATCAATTTTTTAAGAATAATGGTGTTTAATTTGGAATTAAAGTGAATTCCTTTGTACCATATTTACCTTTTTCTCTCCAAATAGTAGTGAAATGGCTTCAGCTAGTAGCTATAGTTGCCTATAACTTATAATTATATTATTATAAGCATTTCAATGTATTAAAAGCTTATAAATTATAAGCTTTTAATACATTGAACTGCTTGCTTTTTGAAAAAACAATTTAATTTTAATTTTGATTATAATTTATAAAGAGATAATACTTACATAAATTTATATAATATATGGTATACACATATTTTTTTTAATAACCTGGTTAAATTTTAAAATTGGCCTGCCTAAAATCTTACGCTTTGGAAAAAAAACACCTACTGCCCTAATGTCAAACTTTATCTTATGACTTACATTATTATTTTTAAGTCTATTCGGATGGGCGTGTATGTATTTCAATTCTCCATGCACCTGGAGATGACCCTATGGGTTATGAATCCAGTAATGAAAGATGGAGTCCAGTACAAAGTGTTGAGAAAATCCTTTTATCTGTTATCAGTATGCTAGCCGGTAATTAATAATAGGCAGAATCCGTTTTTTTCCAAGTATCATTATTTATAATTATATCTTTATTTCTAGAACCAAATGATGAAAGTGGTGCAAATGTTGATGCTGCCAAAATGTGGCGCGAGAACCGAGATGAATTTAATAAAATAGCTGAAAAATTGGTAAGGAAAACATTAGGAATTCCAACCAATACATAAAATAGTTAAATGTTAATATGAAATAATGTTATTGGAATATTTTGCTTATAATGAACAATGACCTAGAAAAAACCACATGTATATAAACTAATTATGTTATCTTTTGAAAAATAAGTTACATATTTTATATTTTTTACATTTTATGTTAATTGAAATTGAATTATTATTTAAAATTTGGTTGGCTCTGAGACATTTATGTTAATTAAATAAATACAAAAACTCACCAATTTTATAGAGCTAATATATTGATTTATTCAAACCTTTTAATCTTAATCTTTATATCATACGATTCATAATATAATTTATGTCAAATGCACGTCATAATGATATTACAAATAAAATATTTTGTCATTAAAAATAAAACAAACAAATAATTAAATAAAATGTATATATTTTGTCTTTTTTTCCTTTAAATAATATCACTAAACACAATTCAATTCAGTATAGTAATACCTACTTTCTTACATATGATGAGTAATGGACATATACTTATTGCATAATAGCTAAAAAAAACTTGTATGTTGTAAAACATTTTTACAATAATTATAAAATAATAGAGTTAACTCTAAAATCACAATTAGTTACTTAAAAATAGGTAACAACAAAAAAAAAAGGAAAAAAGTTGAACAAACGACAAAACAAAGAAAATATTAATTTCTTTCTTCCAAATTATTATGTTAATTGTTTTACTATTAACACTGTCTTAAATAAAAGAAATATAATTGTAAGTGTGGATGAAAATGTTTTTAATCACTCAAAAAAGATATTTGTTAACATATTTGTTGTGAAATTAATAGAAAATAAATATATGTATTAAGATATTTTTCATAAGAGTTAATTGATAATTTACACATTCTAGTTATTATATCATGGGAGTTAGTGTTAAACACATTTATTTTTATAGATATAAGTATATGTATAAATTGAATTATTTTTCTTTTTAAATCGATAGTAAAAATATATATTTTAATTTAATTCAACTTGTTCTACAAGTAAAATAATATTTTAATACATTTAATATTTTACAGTTTATTGATGTGTATTTAAGGTTATTAAGGTTTAAATTTATAATGCCTATAAAATGTAAAATGTAGTTTAAAAAATAAATCCATTAGAAGACATATATGTTATTTTAGATATAAAAGCCAAAACTATATACTTATTTTTCTTTGGAAATCGTAAACATTAATTTTTTTTCATTCAAGTTTATAATTATTCAATCAAATTAAGATTTAAATTGAATAACAAGTAAAAAAAATAAATAATAATAATAATATAATTAAATACTAAGTTAATACTAAATAAGTCACAAAAAATATTGCAAATCAATAAAATGTCAGATACACCAAGTATAAAAATAAATAATCATCCAGTATAAACTAAACTAAAATGTCTTATAATAAAACCAACCATTTATCTGGTATAGAAAATGTTTTTTCTATAAATGATGATCAACAATAGTTTAAGCTCTTATGCTTTTACATTACATGTTATATTGAAAATGACTTCAGATTATAAAATAAAAAATTTCCGGGGTTTATTCTTTCTATTGATAACATTAATTTGAAATCTTTAGGTTTATTTACAAATGACATACAATTTTTGATGAATCTTGAAGAATACTTATGACTAAGATTAAATATTAGTTTGATCTATATATTGGTCTAGATATAATCAATTTATGCATTGAAAGTCTTATTTACCATTAATGTGTATATTTTTAATGAAGAATTAATAAATTTAAGGTGGTGTAAATGATATTAGATGTACGGCTGGAGTAGGAGTAGATGATTTACTACTATCAGTGCTGCCCAATTGTTCACAATAATAATGTGGGGTATTTAAATAATCAATCAGTCGTCTGGGTAATGGCAATTTATGGATCAAATCTCGACGTACCATCTTCAAAATGACAAACCTAAGTACATCAAATAAATTTATGAAAATTAATAATTTTTAATATTTTTTAATAATATTAGTATTTATCTTTCATAAATAATCCATACATTTAATAATAAAGCAAATATAATGATATAAAAATATAAAATATAAGAATCTCAAAATAAATCGAAAATAAGCTACTACAGTCAAGTATCTTAACCATATATTAATTAATATAACATTTAAAAAATATGCAAATGTAATATGAATGATAGATTTATTATTTATTCATAAAAATGTTTACAATTTACCTGCACATATGCTGCAAGCTTTGAATTTGTTTAAATCGAGACACTGGATGAAGTAACTGTACCCTCATTGGTCCTAGAATTGGCCTTCTATGCAAAAAAAACAAATATCTTCCACTACGAGAATGTTCTACAGCATTTTCAACAAACTCAACAATTGTATGACTTTTGAATTTAGTACAACTACCAAAGCTAAAATTACCTAAAATAATAAATTTGATTTCAATGTTTTATTTCATTTATAGAATGTTTTTTTTTCTTTTAGTTAATATTTTTACCTTGATCATGTTCAATTCTAACATGTCTAACAAAACCATTCAACTTAAATGTCAATGAAAATATATAATGATCATCACTACTATCACGTACAATAAACGATCCATCGGGTTCACTTGACAGTATTTTTTCAGCAGCTTCCCCTGATATTGGACCCCAATACCATCCATACTAAAATAAATATTAAAAATATCGTAAAACAAAATTGATAAATATTTAATAAATTTATCATACATCTTTAACTTTTTCAATGCTGGTAGCAAAATCCATACTAGTTTCACGTTCATATGTATCCCTATGTCCATCATCATTGGGCACTGGTGGCAATGCCCGTTTCTCAAAAGTGGTTTCTTTAGTTACATCTAAAAGCACTACAGTATCTGTTGGATTTGATCCCGGCTCCAATTCTATTGATGTATTTTTACGTGAACGAAAAATATTACAAAAAGTTTGTTTTAAACTAAAAGAAAAATTTGATTTTGTAGATGAGATGAATGGTGATGAACAAAAAATTTTTCTTGTTGAATGACTAGAACCATGACCACTTTTATCATCTGAAGTACTATTGTCTTTGGATTTTTTATGTTTTATGTTCACCAGAAGTGGATGTTTTCTGATCTTACATGTAGACGAAGCTAGTTTATTGACATTTTCTTTATTGTGAGCATTTTGTACATTGCTACATTTTGGTACATTAATAACTTGAGGTTTACTACTCTCAGTTGTATTGCTATAGATATTGTGAAGAATTGTTCGAACATCTTTAACAGTCATATGTATGGGCTCTTGAACACTGACACATTTTTCTCCAGATCTATTAAAAAATAATCATTAATACAATTTTTTTTTTTTCTTAAATGTATAATTCCTACTTTTTACTGAAAGGTATGGAATGACACTGATCTCGAAGTTTCCTCTTTTTCCTTAAAGGTCGCCGAAAAGCAACATTAAATGGGGAACTATCAATAGGTAATGTATATGTATCGCTATTAAGAGCATCATGTGAAACAGCAGAAGATATAAAATTAGAATCGTCTGAAGAAACTATATTAAATAAGGAATTATGAGATGATGAGATAGTTGATAATAAGGAATTGTTTGATCCATTTGGTAAGCGATAATTTGTTTTCCAATAAATACCTAAGTTATGATACAATTTTTGTTGCTTAAATTGCCTGAAATGAATGAAAATAAATGTTTATTATCATTAAATAAATGTATGTGTATAATATATTACCTAGTATCACTCAATGGATCTAAGTGTTTCAATGAGTCATTGATCAATGACTTAACAAAATCATCTGCATATTGTTCAACTCGAATCATACAATCATTAGTGTAAACAGGTGAACAAATATATCTACATTGATTGTCTTTAAATTCTAAAGGAGGAGAGTATACATTAAGAGAACAGCATGGTGAATCTTGAAATTCAATAGGAGGTTGAATTGGATTCTCTGATTTTTGAACACTAGGACACTTTTTCAATGTATTAAACTGTTGTGTATATGATGCATCAGAGTCATCGATTAAAGAATCCTCTTGACTTATTGATAACTCATCATCACTTTCTTTATACTAGATTTCAAACAAAATTATAACTATAAATTAAACATTTAATATATGATACATAAAAAATTTAAAATTTCCAATTAAAATATAAGCGATAAAAAATATCTAGTCTTAAAAATGATTGTATGTTTTATTTTAAGATAATAACTAACTTATAAGTACTCTACTTAAATAATCGAATAAGAAAACTATCAATTATTATTGTATCAACAATATAAGCTATCCACATTAGAAATGAATAATCAATGACAATTTAATTTCCATACAAAAGTAAATACTCAAATTTCACTTATCTTGGAAACACAATATCATGGGTTTTTTTTTTTTTAATAAATTATAATAGCACATATAAATATAATTGAATTGATTATTTGTTATGGATAATGAGTTCTGTGAATTTTTTTGTTGAGATAAGCAATAGTTAATAAGTTAATAGGAGAACAACACAACCCTGTTCATTTTAGTAACATTGGAATGCAATTAGTCATTTTTATTTATAAACATTTGAAACTTGAATAGCTGTGATTACAATATTACGTTAAAAGCAAACGGTAAGCTTACTTTGAATTGCAGCGAATGTTTATTGGAGTTGCTACTGGCAGAACTGTTTGAAAACGAACCATTGACCAACAAACCGCTGTCATCTTCACTGAGCAATAGCACTTCAGATGTCGGCGAATCCATCCCATAGTAAAACCCAACAGGATATCAACCATGCCACCAACAGCGTTTCAAGAGCCGAGACGTAACTTAGACTTGGCACAATGGTTGGACGAGTGGTTTATCGCAAACAACAATCAGTAGTGATTCCGATAACTCCATACTTGTCAGGGAGACAAACTAATGCTCGCATTTTTGGTCAGTAGCGCTAGCAAGACGTATTAAATCGGTATCGATGACGGTGATTTTGATTCTTAAAACCAGGCAGTTCTTCAGCGGTGACGAAAAAAACGTTTGTTGTTACTCCGCCAACCGAAAGAAAGGAATTATCGTAATAGTAATAATAACAATATAATGTATCTAAAGCTTATCACGCGAACTACAGAACTTTTGTGGATACAATACAGGGCTTCACAAAATGTAAGCACTTCCGGTGATACCATCAAACCTTTTGTGCTATCTATCGGTTCAATATTGGTAGACGTTTTGCGGTGTTGTTATCAGAGGGTATCCGCATTTCGGTGTTTTACACAG
This sequence comes from Sipha flava, assembly GCF_003268045.1. Taxonomy (NCBI): domain Eukaryota; kingdom Metazoa; phylum Arthropoda; class Insecta; order Hemiptera; family Aphididae; genus Sipha; species Sipha flava. The sequence continues at coordinate 175,888 of NW_020273628.1, read as the reverse complement.
ATATATAATATTGTTTTATATATGTCTGTGGTGTTTTACGATACTTGATGATACCGTGATACTGATAATACTCCATTTCCAATGGTTTTTAGATTTGCTGTGATTGTTCCCGACCGTATATAATACAATAAGCAAACAATACGATTTATGGTACGGTTCATGACGTATGCAATTATTAAAATTTAACCGTCGATCGGTTGGGCACTTGATACAATTCTGTAGCGCTCGTTTAATACACGCTTGATGCCGAAACAAATCATATCTCGTTCGAATGCAAACAGTCCTTTTGGTGCACGATTATTTGCTGCCCGCCCGTATTTAAGCAGTATTCTCCTATAACAGACAACATCACTATTCGTAATACGTGTATAGAAATATGGAAGATGGTAGCAATGAGTTAACCGGTGTTAGAAAAGTGGCGTTGATCACTGGAATCACTGGCCAGGTATATTATAATTTACCCATACGTATACATGGTAGTTGTGTGTTTATTATAAAATTTTAAATCTAGGACGGGTCATATTTAGCTGAACTGTTGCTAGATAAAGGATATGATGTTCATGGCATTATTAGACGCTCAAGTACGTTTAACACTGGTCGTATCAAACATCTTTATTTAGATCCCAAGTCTCATATGGAAGGCAAAATGAAACTACATTACGGTGATATGACGGACAGCAGTTGCTTAGTGAAAATTATAGGTTCTGTAAGGCCTACTGAAGTGTATAATTTGGCAGCTCAAAGCCATGTGAAGGTAGATCTGCAGATAATTATTTGTAATAATTCATTGAATAAATATTTTACCGTAGATTTCATTTGATCTAAGTGAGTATACAGCTGAAGTTGATGGAGTTGGAACACTTAGGTTACTAGATGCTATTAGGATTTGTCAGTTAGAAGACCATGTACGATTTTATCAAGCTTCTACGTCTGAATTGTATGGAAAAGTTGTGGAAATACCTCAAAAAGAAACTACTCCTTTTTATCCTAGATCTCCATATGGTATTAGTTTATATTGATAGAAATCAGTTATCTCTTAAAGTTATATTTGAATAAATTTCATAAATTTATTTCTGTTTGAATGTAACCACAGAGTTTTGTATTTTTTTTAGCATGTGCCAAATTATATGCTTATTGGATTGTAACAAATTATAGAGAAGCTTACAATATGTATGCCTGCAATGGAATTCTGTTCAACCATGAAAGTCCAAGAAGAGGTGAAAACTTTGTAACTAGAAAAATTACCAGATCAGTCGCTAAAATAGCAATGGGTTCATTAGATTGTATACAATTAGGAAATTTAGACTCTAAACGAGATTGGGGCCATGCCAAAGATTATGTTGAAGTATTAATTAAAATGTTTACATCAAAAAATGTTGACTAACTATTTTTTTCTTTCAAAGGCAATGTGGCTAATGTTACAACAGGATATGCCTCAAGATTTTGTGATTGCTACTGGAGAAATGCACAGTATTAGAGAATTTGTTGAAAAAGCATTTCAACATATTGGCAAAACAATTATATGGGAAGGAACAGGGTTAAATGAAGTTGGAAAAGAAGAATCTACCAATATTGTACGCGTCAAAGTGAATGCTAAGTATTTTCGTCCAACTGAAGTAGTGAGTACATTATTTATATTTAAATTTCTTTAAACTTTTTAAGCAAAATGTTTATTTACATACTATTTGTAGACTATTTAATTTATTGTGACTTTATGATTAGTCATATTAGTAAATTTGTTTCATTAAGTTATTACTCTTATCATATATATAAATCAATCATAAAAATGTATGATTCTGCTTAACAATTTTGGTGAATACTTTTAAAATCTACATTCAATTACTTACAGTCATCTATAGATTGTAAGCTATATGTGCAATAGTTATTAGTAATGAATAATGATTTAACTATTCATAATAATACTATGTTACTCAACATATTGAAAGATTGGTGGAAATCATTTTGAAATTTTATATTATTCCAATTGGAATGATTTGAATAACATTTGTTTTTCAACATTTAAAAATTAAAGATGTTGCGGTATGGAAGTTTTCTTGATCCTTAAATGGCCAGATTATTTCTTGGAAATATGTTGTATTCAACATTCATATTTTTTTATATTTTTAATTTATTTTTACTAATTGTATTTGATGATCAATCCTTATGATTGGACATTTGGTTAATCCTTAAAATCATTAATCCTTAGTGCTTAATGTTATTTTAAACAAATAAATAAATGCAATTGAAGTAGAACTGAAAGGGTGAAGCTGCGTAATATTGTGATATAATAATATATGATTTATTCAACGTTATAGAAAAATAATATCCAGAAAATTTTTTTTTTATAAATGTTTACTGATTTAATAGTAAATGCTTAAAATATAATATTTTCCAAGAGTAGTTTTTGTTATGAATACTTGTGTCATATTATAAAATATTAAAAAATGTTGATATTATTATTAACTTAAATTATTTTAAATATTTTTATATAATTTGAGTGGAAATAAAAATTATGAATTTTTTTTTCATTTAATATTATTATATTTAAATATGTTGTATACATTTTGTTTTATTAATTAATATTAATTATATTTTATCAGAGGTATAATTATATATTATTTATATTGGGTTTTTATAAGACTTCCAGAAAACAAATGCTTTTGGTCCAAAAAAGGATAGATATGTATCTATCATGGGTGGTTAAATGAAATATATGCAATATGCTTTTAATTACAAATTATAATTGATTTACAAGTTTATGTAATATTGTCTATAGCAGGAATAATAAATATTTTTAAGAAACCAGTGATAATACTATTATAATAGTTAGGTAAAAAAAAAAAATTAAGATGGCTAGGTGATTTTATAAAAAAAACCGCCTTGAGTTTTAAAAATTTAAATAGTCACTATATTGAACAGTTAAAAGGATAGAAATTCACCATAAAATATGTTTACAAAATATTTTTATCATGGATACTATTTTTCTTTTTACTACCTATCTACTTCATTATTAAAAACTTGACAATTTTGAATAAGAATGAATGATGTATTATCATATTTACAGATACTTAAAATGTACACAAATTAGTTTTTTTTTAAATATATTCCAACTTAAACTAAATTCCAATTTTAATAAAACCCAAAGCCCATATAACAAAAATACTCGAGGTGTTGTTAAAAGCTCATGGTTATTCACATTGTTTTTTCTCCATTTTGGTGAAAATTTCAAACAATTTACACCAGAAGATATGGTTATGTTAGATTTTCTATTTAAATAAATGTTCATAAAACTGTGCTTCTAATTTAGTATACATTTTTCTATTACTTTAATCAAAATCTAAATATATTTGAAAAATCATACTTATGTAATTTTTTAGAAAATTGAAATTTTTCTGTTTAGTTAGCTTATTTTCGAAAATGTTGATCAAATAATTTTTGGTTTCACTAAAAGTCTTGAAAATATTCAACAAAGTTTCTCATACCTACATATATATATATATATATATATATATATATATAACTGATAAAATGAAAAAAATTGTGCTTAATTTTAGCAATAAAATTTATAAAAGTTTTCATTTTTTCCGTGAAAATTGGATACAAGACTTACTTTTTACCAAAAAAAAATAAATAAATAAATAAATATATCTTTCTGGAAAGTCACAAAAAAGTTTTATAAGATCGGATGTCTCAACGAATTTCCATTAAACGATATTTGTTATTTAGTTGTTATTTTAAAAGTATTATTAGTTTTGATTCGAAACCCTTACTGATTACTTATATTAGTATTTTGAAGACATTTAATAGTTTCGAAAAATTTTAATGAAATATATGTTGTTTACAATTTACGGTTCTTTCAAATGTTATATGCCATTTTATTTCCGATCGTGGCGTCTCATTCGACTAGGAGTCTTGTTCTTGTTTTTTACATGATTTTTTTTTTATTTTTTGGTTTGTGTAAAATCCTATTTTATTCTGTGCTTTTTATTATTTTAAATAAATATGAGTACCTATCAATATTAAGTTTTTTTTACACTTGCCTAACTCATCTATTTTTCAAATACTCATTGTTCCGCTCTATTTAGTTTTAAGTATTAAAAATGAAAAATTGTACAGTGCTATTCGTATAGTTTCACAAAAATTTAAAATACAGCATTTTGATAACGAATAAATTTAAGTTTTTAAATAGTTTATTAAACTTGAAACACGTTTGTTACTTTCCGGAGTGTTATTTTATTAAATCACAATGATGTATTTATGTTCTCTCTCGTTTTTAAAATATTTTTAGTTTATTGGGTTTGATCAAGTAATATGATTTAAAGTAGTTGTCGGCAACCTTTTTATTTACGTGGGTCATATATTTTATCAGCTTTTTATCGAGAACCACACACACAATTAAAATAAACGTTATTAAAAATACAATTTTAACATATAATACTAATGTATGTACTTCTGTATAGCAACAATCATAATTTAAATTTCACATTGCGAGGTTGACCATATTAACTAATTTCGAATAAAATATATTATTAGGGTACATTTAAATATAATAATTATATAACTATATTAAAAATTATTTAATAATTAATTAATTCTTCAGTACCAAAAGATATAAATATATAATTTCTAGTCTGATTTTTAATGTTGAAATTTTCCCGCTATTTCATTTATATCAACTTTCATATTGAATGTTGATATTCTTAAAACTGCATTTACGTGTTCGTTGCTTAATCGTATATTTTGTGAGAACTTGAATACAATGTGAGATAAGCTCATAACTTATAATCGTATAAGTATAATAGTCACGATTTGATTTTATTTATTACCATTTAAGATATAAAATTAAAATTTTAAACACCATGGTATATATTTGGAAAACCGAAGAAAAAAGTTCCGTGGGTTGCCGGTGCTTGATTTAAAGAATCGCAACGCTGTTGAAATATGATTTTAAATTGTGATCATATCAATTATTATCAATGAATATTTGTTTGAATAACTAATGGCATTTTATATGAAGGGTTGGCGACGTGAGTAAGGGATGTATTGGATAAAATTGGAGGAAACTATATTGTTATTATCCATAATATTATTTTGTATTGGTTTTTTTTTTTATTTTTTTTTTTTTTGTTCTACAGTATGGTAGATTTTTTTTATATTACATGTTTCAATTTATATAATTGAACAAGAAAAAATGCATTGTTTGCAAAGGTGTTCATCTCGTTCATTGTCTGTCTGGCGTAGTATAGAATGTTTGTGTTTGGCATGTGTTTATTCAAATAACATAATCGTTCGGTTTCAACAGCACAACAAATGAATATAATGTATACTTGTTTATTATTCCCCGGCAATATAAAAGAACATTAGCTTTGTTTACAATTTCTGCAATGTGGGCCCCCGCTTGTCATTGTAGATATATTATAAAAAATACATCCGGCGGGCGTAAAATAACAAAGGCAATCATCATTGCACAAACACACATAATAATGTATTATATTGATTTGATAACAGTTTTGGATTATTACTATTTAAAAATTATAAAAAAACTTTCAGGAACTTTTGTTGGGTGATGCTACCAAAGCAAAAACCATACTAGGATGGTCACCCAAGGTGAACTTCGAGGTAAATATTAGGATTATATTTTAGTGGTGCGTATAATATTATTTGAATTTTTTCAGCAACTTGTACACGACATGATGGAAGCTGATTTAGAACTGATGAAAAAATATCCATCAGCCTAAACCCAATTCATTTAAATTGTATTCATAAAAAAAAATCCCGCTTAGTTTAATGGTATTTTTTATGATTGTGTGACAGTTATGATACTTTTTTAAACATTTATACAGTGCATTATTTTTTCTTATTGTATTTGAATTCTGTTTATTTAAAACATTTTTGATTGTATTAAGTAATTCAGAAAATCATGGAAGTGATTTGTGTTATAATTGTAATCGATGTACAATTGTTAGTACATAACTTGCACCTTTTGGTCATTTATTTTTCCTACTGATATAATTCAATTTAATATCATGCACAGTGCATTATTTATATTTATTTTAAAATACTGATAAATTTTAATTAAACTACAATATTTAAAGTATTATAAAGTTGTGTGACACGAACCTAAAGATAACTATTTTTATCAGAAAGATTTAATACATGTACTTTTATTATATTTATTATAATTTTATCTTTTATTAAAATTTGTAATTATGTTTTTTAAGTTACCATTTTGTTATATTAAGAAAAATAATAATGTAAAAACTGAAGAGAATATATTACATTCCATGTTTTCGTGACTAAATAACACAATACGTTTATATTATTTGATAACATACTGTTCAATAATAACTAATAACCATTTAATTAAACAACAACATAAAAATGATATACTATATTTTATTTCCACGTCAGGAAAAATAAAATACCTATCAGAAACATTCACGTTTATTATTTATTATTTTTTTTAATTCCTATTTTCGATTTATGTATTATAAATTTTATATATGTCAAAAAAAAAAAAAAAATCCCAATATGTAGGTATTTAATTGATGTTAGGTACCTATTTACATTTTAGTAAATAGTTTTAAACTTCAAATTATATATTATTTAAATCAAGGGAATAGGCACTATTGTATATTTTAATTGGTAATCATGTTAAAACAGGTGAGATTCAAGTCTTGCGTAAACATAATTTGTTTGAAAAATTCATTTTTTCTTTTTTTAGATAACTTCCATAAGTATTTGGATTTTGAAAATTATGTAATGTCAAAAATTAAACTCTGAAAAGAATATTTTCTCAGCTTCAGACTTAATTTGAATGAGTGAAATTGATGAAGTTTTATAAATACTTGGACCTCCAAGTTCTAACTGATTAATCGAAATATTCTTTTTAAATTGTTGGTGTTTTTGTATTTCAGTTTTAATAAAATACGTTAGGTTAAGTCAAGGATGATATTTTTAGAGGCATTAAAATCCAATGTTCGGAGCGTTCCTTAAAAATTTAACTCGCTTACGTTCACGTTCATGTTCGTTTTTTTAAAAGAATACGTTCAAGTTCTATGAAAAAATGAACGCGTTTGTTTTGCCGTTCACTTAAATTTTTTATTTTATATTTATAGAATTAAATGTGTATAAATGGAATTTTTACAAAATGTATTAAGTATATTTTATTTTATGTTTAAAACTTTTTCTTAAACGTATAGTCAATATTTATTTTCATATCATTTTAAAATGGTAAATAAATTTGAATGCCCTAAAAATCGTTAAAATTCATTAAAAATATTAACGTCGTTCAGGTTTACATTCTATTTGAAAAAAGCGAGTGTCGTTCACAAAATATGAATGTGAACGTGCGTCCACGAACGACGTTCTTTCCAAATACTGTTAAAATCTAATTCTTATATTTTTCATACCAAATAATGCAACTAATTGAAAAAAAGATGGTTACGGATTGTAATCGAAGAATACAAAGTTTAAGACCTTTCCCCCAATTTTGAATCTATGATTTTGTCAATATAAGTACCATACAAAGAATAGGCATGGTTAGTCATTGGGGTTTAAATTTACTTATGTGTACGTATCTATATTTCTTGTTTTATGTTTTTATTTTTCGTTTTTATTGAATACATTACAGCAATGCTATTACAAATTCGATACCTATACACATTTCTCTTCGTTTTAATACTAGTGTTTGTGGTTTTATGGATATTTATTATCATAGATAATTGCTGTGGTTATAATTAAATTTTGATAGCTGATTATTAAAAATATTTTTAAATTAGATTAGATAATTGTTTACCTCTGTATTATATATATATTCTATAGTTTACCTTGCCTTGGTGAGGGCTGATATTGTATTACGCTATTATTAGGCAATTGTTCCCATATGCATGCTCTATAAAATATTCTCGATTTGAGTATTCAGTTCGTGTTTGGTGGTGTATTCATTAACTCAATACCGATAAAGCTATACAAACCATATCAACAATTGGTCGGTAAATTTTGTGGCCATATCATACCCATTCTTTTTATTAATCGGTAACCACCCACTACTAGGAAACGCCGTTAAGCAATACTTTAGGTAGAATGGTTTGTTTGTACCTATCGTACTAATGAATGTTATTTAACAATGTTTGACGAGTTTATTTGAAAGTAGTTAGCAATTTCGAAAATCAGAAAAAAATTTTAACAAGTTTCAAAATGATTTAGTCTATTCTAAAATAGTCTAATTTTCCGTAGTCTATTTTTATCAAGTTTTATTTATTTATGTGTTCTGTCAACATTTAATATCTATATTATTTATGACTCTTTTAGAAAATTTTGTCTTGAGAGTAAAGTGGAAACGTAATATGCCCAAGTGATATTATTTAAAGTATTTATACTTTATTCTACATCTTTAATTTGTTTTTATATTTTACCGGCTTAAATCAAATACGAACTTCATTCGTGCCATTATTTAAAATTTCTAAAAATATAGCTGACCTGAATACTGATATTTTGGGGTTGATACTATATCTATACTTATGGAATTGAAATGGAGTGTTTTAATTCTTGTTCATTAAATCGTTATGTGTAATTATTCCGAGAATTCCTTGCAATCGATGATTCAACAACTTAATCTAGATACACCTTAATATTGCAGTACTCAGTAAATATTTTATAAATATTACTGTGAGGTCTGACAGTTACAAAAATTGCTAACTATATGTTACGTATAGATGTATCCATGAACAAGGGCAAGGCAATACACGTGGTCGTACTTTTTAAAGAAAATTTTAGTTCGAATCGAAATTAATACCGAAATTACCTACAAATATTTTGATTCGTGCAGAATATTGATTTATTATAGTCTTACAACATTATTCGACCTCTGGTGTAGACATTTATAACGGTTAAGGTTTTGAATTTTTACACTACTGGTTTTACGTATACACATTTCAGCATCTATCTCTGCTATAGTTTTTTGGTTTTCCAATATAAATATCCTAATATTTTATCGAGTAGAATTTTTTTTTTTTTTAGTCGAATGAATGTGTTACGTTTACATTTTTTGTCCTAAATTATTTGTTGTTGTTTTTTGTATCCGATTGTATCATAAACCGACAGGATTAAAAACAAAACGTGAGACCGATTAAATACCGGAAAACTAAAAAAGTAAAATATTGTACAACCTTGCACGTCCAATTGATAATTAAATATACAAAAAAATCACATAGTTGAGTTTCCATCGTTGACCTTATTTGCTGATTAAAAGTAACAAAAATGAAGCGTTGATATATATATATATATATCTTATACTATAATACGCGCACAAATTATTATTTTGCATATTATGTAATGCTTAAAAGTAAATTATGATTCACGTTAGATTGTGATTTTGCAATGAAATATTTTTTGTACCTATGTATCAAAATATGAGCCGTGGTATGTATAATATTGAATTATAAATAGTTAACAATTATTTGCCAAATGTGGTTTATTAAAATAGCTAATTACCAACGTGTATCACAAACAACAATTTAAATAAAAATAAAGAAAATTCAGTTTACTGTGTGTAACGCAACAGTTATTCAACTGAATTGTTAACCTTAGGTTTCTTGTGAGTTTCAGTCACCAAGACCACCTCTTCAAACAAACTTTCCGCCATCTCTCTTTGTTCCTTGAAACTTCTCCCCATCGTATATTCGGTTCCACTGCTTTTATATCCTTTCTGACAGTTTTTCCATCGTAAGCGTTGTTTATCTAATAATAACCTTGATATTACGTTATAAAAGTTAGCCGATATTGAAAAGCAGGTAGAAATTAAACCCTAAGAAAACCCATGGTCATTTTAATAATTTTAATATATAAAATGTGTCAAAATACATGCGTATACGATTAATTAACTTAATATCAAAACATTTTTTAATATATCACTATATAGATTTTAAAAAGTATTTTTTCAGATGACTAAGTGTTGATACCCTAAGTATGCCCCGGTCTTAATGTTCTATTGTTAGCGAAAAATAAAAAAGCTACATCACAGATAATTTTTTTCCCGTAAAAACAAAAAAAATGACTCTACTATGAATTGACATTGAATGGTTTTATCCCACTTATAATATAATTTTACGGTTAAATTACTGGTGTATTACACCCTCTTCAACATTGATTAGCACTAACAAATTATTTATATCCACGATGATTTCTATATAATTCATCATAAAACGTTTATTATTGTACCTAATTTGTTAAAATATTTATTTTTATTTTTTTAATATTATTATTCACAAATTGCTTCCCATTATATTCTAATTTTTATATATAGGTATAATACGTTTTTTACCTCTCCTTTATTTTAATAACCTCTAGACCTCTACACGAATCTTTTCAATGAGACTTAAATTTCTCAAAAAAAAAAAAAATTAAATAAATAAAACAAATAAATAAGCATTATTACGTTTTTGAACAAAACGAACGAATATAATTCCTTACAGCTGTACAAATTTAAATTCCAATATTATTTTGCTATACAAACAACAAATTACATATCTATTATGTACAATGACACACCTAGTTTAAACTTGAAAGAACGGTGTAAAGACATAAATTCGGTGTAATAAATATGAAGACATTTACCTGGATGCTATGTAAACATTACCTATGGTAACTATTAATGTTTTAAAACATCTTGAAAATCTATAATCTATGTGTTCAATGAAGTTCGAATTATGGAAAAATTACAAAATGAAATCATTTTCCAAGCATAGATGATATTTTAAACATTTTTTTACTTTCTAAGACTATCTTTGCTATTTTATTGGTATTTTTAATACAAAATTAAAAAATTGCCATAATCGATTTTTAGTAACACGTTTTGGTTTTCAAGTTATGTATTTTAATAAAACGCGAATTGTATCATCTAGAATTGATTTTTTATCGTCATTTGAATTTTTATTCATGTAATTTGTCGAACTCAAATGATACTTTCAAATATATTTATTTTACATAACAGTTTATTAATACATTTTTGTTTTTGTTTCTTATATATACAAAAAAAAGAATGTATTCTACATCCCATATCAATACTATCAATGTAATAAGTACATCAATAAATTAGAGGAGAATTAAAATAGTACTGTTTGTGTTGTTATGTATAGATTGAAAATGATAATTTATAAAGGAGATATAAAAACTTATACGGCCATGAGGGGAGACTGTACCATTTTTTCCCTGAAGACGTCTCTGAAGCTAACTACAATAGGTACATAATTTTATATTTATATTTTAATTATCTTTATTTTATACAATAATATACTATTATATTAATATCTATATGTTTATATATTTTTATGGTTGTGAAGTGTAATAATTTCCTATAATAATTGTTGAGCTGTTATAGTTTTATACTGTAAGTTAATATAAATAAAAATAAATAAATAAAAAAGAATTAAAATATAATAATATATAGCTTAAAAAGAATTTTCATAAAATATCAGGTGGATTAATATGTTTATCAAAGATTTAATATAAATCAATAAAAATTTTGAAAAAAAGTGTTTATTTTAAAGTGGAATACGGTAAAGAAATTTTCGGAAACATACACATAGCATTATATCAATATAAAATACTGAAGTTTTATATTATATGTGATCGATGATATAGCTTGTATTTCAATCGTTTCAAAACGATTTTTTGAATTAATCACAGTAACGGTAAAACGTACGATGTACTTAAACAGTACTAACATTTTTATTTGAAATTTATTTAATATAAATACACAGTAAACGTATTTAATATGAAAAGAATATAGTATTTATATAACAGAAATAAATAGCGGCAGTAAATTGGATTTCTAATGTAAGCTATTTCCGATGAACCTTATATTGTGTGCACTTCATTGATAAGATTTTTTTAAAACGATTATTCGTTAACACATGAATACTTAATACTCTTTTTTTTAAAAAAAAACCAAGAAAAAATATTGGAAATAAAACATTGTTTTCTTTTATCGCTGCTTGGCTATTGGTGTTTGTTATAAGGTGTACCTACAATAAAACCAACGAGAACACTGTAGTATGCATTGTTTGACACATATAATAAAGTCCATTTTAAAAGTTGCATTTTTAATGTACCTTTAAGTATAAATGTGCTCGTATTACATTACAAATATTTTGTCGTATTTGTAACCATATTATTTCTTTAATAAATTATCGTGTTTAAACCTATCACACACACATAGGTGTATGTATAGATAATAATATAATGGTTTTGACAGTATGTTTTTACTGTCGAAAATATAAATTTATTAAGGAATTTATTTTCACAGCAATTCATGTGAAAAAAAAACTCTATAACTAAGGCTCACTAGAAATGTTTAAGTCGATCATAATCTAATTACAAAATGCATTCTTTATTGTAAGATTATTTTTAAACAGATATTGAGATTTACTGTATGTAAATGAATTTAAAATCAGCCTCTTTAATTCATGTTATAAAGTGAATATTCGAATATCGAGTTTTTAATGTAATATTTGTGTGATAGATCTTTAAGAATAAGTTTAAAAAATAAATATAATTTCAAAAACCATTAAATTTTTTTAAATTTTAAGATGATCATTTTGTGAAGTTTTTTATTAATGACGTTTAAAAATATTTTGGAATTGACTGAGTTTTCAATAAATGAAAACAATTTAAGTTAAAAGAAAAGAATAAATCTTAAAATTTTACATTTTTCAAACTTTCAATGCATATCCAATAACGAACTCTCTACTGGTTGTTATTTTATGTCATTGTTATACATATTTTCATAATTATTCAAAATGTGTATCTTAAACTGCTATAAGCAATTTAATATTTTAGGTCTTTATTAGATCTTTGTAATGGAATTATTGTCATTTGATAAATATTAAGCACGCACATAATATTATAACCTCATAAAGTTTTTGAACAATTTAAGCGTACACAATATTTTTTATTAACCTCAATAGCAATTTAAATGCATAGGTGTTTGGTGATCGATCTATTCATTTTTTATATATTTTCAATGAAATGTTTATTTAATCTAGTCTACGAGCATAATGCGTGAGAACTAACCAACAATATTGTAAATATTTCTGTATTTTTTAAATTATTCATTGAAAATCGAACTAATAAAAAAAAATTATATTTTCAATTCTAAAATACACATAACTCAACCAAATGACATCTAAAAAATTTCACGCATTTTGAATTTTTTTTAAATTGTAAAATTTTCGGTCATTAATCAAATACATTATTAAAAAAACTCCACTCAAATATTCGTCCTAGACCATGCGTTATGCTGACTGACTCCAATTAATTAACATACTATATATCTACATATTAATACGTCATATTCGAGTACATATGTTCATAACTTTTGAATGCTTTTTCTTTTAACCATATAAACAGAAGTTAAAGTTAAAAATTTGTTTTGTGTGATGAAGAAACTGATGCAAAATATTCTTTTGCTAATTTTTGATTTTAAAGATTTTCATGGAGAAATGCATGTCAATGATAAATAGCAAACAATTGTATATTTTGAATTGAAAAAAAATAATGAATAAACTCATACTTCCAAATACATTCATGTGTAATTAAATATCTATTATAGAATTATTATTTTTAAAGGTTTATAAAGAAAGATAAACTTTTGAAAAAAGATTAAGTTAATAATTAAAACATTCGAATACACAATTGATTTACTTTAACTATAAGAGTACAGTTAAATTCTTTCATTTTTTTTACTAATAATATTATTATATTCCAGAATATGATGTATAATCATTAAAATACAATCCTAGTTTGGATTCGAAAATCTTAAAAACAATTCGCAATCATTCAAATCGATTCGCAAATCACAATTTACACGTTTTATGTTATATCGTATAACTTATATAATTGTACTATTTATAAGAATTTTTTGGGTACTTAGAATGTATAATGAAATATTTTTCGGGCATTTTCTGTGGTTAGTTCATAAATATTCTAATAACCGTAATAATAACGAATAGGTACTGCAGTACATATTCAGGGCCGGTATTAGCTCTTTTAGGGCTCAGTGCAAGAATTATTTTGGCAATCCTTCATCTTAAACGAATTAAACATATAACTGAAACAGGCAGAATTTTGGGAGCTAGGGGGGCCTCATAATACATACTAAAACCTAAACCTCAATCATAATCATAAATGCTCAAAATAATTTTTCAAACGTGCATATTTGCCATTTATTTGTAAATCATTCAAAGAATAAAAATATAATGATAGTATATAAAACTGTAATTGTACCTATAACGTGGCCAATCCTTGTATGTCGATAGAATAATAAATAATGATAATTATAATAATAAATTAATGATGGTTCGAAATTCGAACTCCGTATGAAAAAAAAACGAACAGAACTATCAAGCATCTTTTATTGTTCGAAAATCGAACTTGAAAATATATGTCGAACCAGACTAACTGGCCACAATAGTTCGAAAATCAAATATTTGTACATTTCTTCAAAAGTTATTTTTGAAAAATAAAAATTGATAATGATTATTTAGAAATAATTAGACTATTGGCGATAGATAATGATGATCTGTAAAGGGCCGTTATGCATTATTTATAATAATAATGTTATTTTTCCAGTCGCATGATACACATCCACCATCCGCCGATCAATACATTAATAAGTTGTTTATCGCCAATAGAGGCAGTGTATTTACATTCATAAATTAACTATTTTTGTTTTTATTATATTTATTGTAGAGGTTAAAATCTATTTTGGGTAAATCCATGGTAATATTCTAATATCGCGACTGTGCTGTTAATAAAAAACATATTTACAACTTACGTCTCACTTTATAAATACTACTAATCATTCTATATTTGTGAATTAAAGTTGTTAATACTATTTTTTTTTATATATTATTAAAATGCACTGATTGTATTGTCATATTACACTCAATACTCAATACTCAATGAATATTTTATAAGCTAAAAGACAACAAGAGAGAGCACAATACTGCTTTTGAAAAATAATAATAATAATAAGAAATTATCTAAAATTTAAATGTATTGTAAATAATACAATTACTTAGACTTAAAAGTTAAAATGTAGAATAGGTAATACGAAAACTTAAAATACAATAGTAATTAATAATTATAGTTGATTTAATTTGTAGGTAGGTACAATGTACATGATAAAAAGTATTGAGTTCGAGTTCGAGTTCGACTTAAAATCATAATAGGTTCGGTTCGGTAGAAAATATGAAGGTTCGGATCAATTCGAGTTCAAAAAAATAATTTAAAGTTCGGTTTAAGCTCGGTTCGATTTAAAAAATCAGGGTTCGACCCATCACTATAATAAATATATTATATTGATTCTCATCGTGAAATTTTATTTCTATCTATAGTATGTATTTTGCATCGCCAACAATTGATCAAATTTAATTATAATTTTGACCCTCTCATGCGCCCTTCTGATTTTTGCGTCCAATGCCGACGTAAGCGTCGATCGTATATATTATATACGATCGACGCTTACGTATATTATACTATATAAAGTCCTGTTCATATCTAACAGCTTATCTCTTTCGAATCGAACATTTTTTTTTAAAATGATTCATTTTTATTATTTACTTGTAATTAATAATTAAGTTATTATTTCACCTACTAACCATTAGCTCAATTATTCAAATTTTCATTCCCTATTATTATGTAACTTTTAGATTCGTATTTTGAGATAAGAAATAATGACTTGGAATCGATACTATAGGTATAAAATATACATATAATGTAATTTATTAAATAAAAAATGTATCAATAAAAGCCAAGGGAAGAGCAGAAATAGTATGGTTGAACTCTGAAATCAAATTTTTAATTGAATGAGTGATTAATAATTTAGAACATTCCCAATAATTATTTATTTATAATTTTTTAAATATTTAAACCAATTACAAATTCTACACGTTAAAAATCATATCCAAAAAAATTACAACATAAGAAAAATGAGAATTGACATAGGATTAATGATGAAATTAATATTTTAGTAGTTCAAAATGCACAAAAATTATAAATAAGACCAACATTATTTTCAATAACGAGTTACTAATTTAACTTCTATAATTTTCAATATAGCAGAAAACTATCTATTTAATAATGGTAGTAAATTCTATACACATCAAACATTAAACTTCTAATCAATTAAAAACCAATTAGTATAATGTGAATCAGTTATAAGTTATTTACAATTTCAAAATCAAAATCAAACAAGATATAACTTAATTAACAAAACCAATAAAAGCTACGAAAATAATCCAAAAATAAAATATTAAGTCAAAATAATATAATAAAAAGACAAAATACAATTATTAACAATATAGTGAATAAATTAAAAACAAATAATTCTGAAATATTTTACAGTAGATAAATATAATACTATATTTATCATTTACACTAATGCAATCCATAAAAAAAACATTAGTTTTTATAACTTTTATTTGATTTTATTTTATTTTAATAACAATATTTAAAAATTAAAATCCTACCCAACTATAATTTATACAAAACATATTAATAAATGGATAATAAATTTAAAAGTAATCATACCTAAATTCCAAAAGAAAATATTATTAAAATATGATTATAAAATAATGATTCCATACAATGGATGTACTATTCAAAAAAATTACAAAAGCAACATAATCCAATTCGTCCATTAATTAGCTTTAAAATAGATATATAACCTTGCTAAATATTTAAGCTTACTCATAAAAAATATTATATACATGAGTACTAATTTAACTTTTATAAAAATTACTTACAATTTATTTGAAAAAATTAAAAAAATTAATATCGAACCGGGTTACAAAAGGTAACCAGGGTACAGGATAATTTTTTTTTTTATGATAGTAAATATTTTATTTTTATTTATTTAATTATTAAAGATTTAATCGGGCTGTAGCAAATAGAATGCATAATAATTATTGTACAATTTACAGTCATTACAAATTATCAGTCACACATCTTAAAGTAATACAATATAATTAAAAATAATAGATATAATATTAAAGATAACATGACATACAAATTATAATCATACTATATTTGTAACATTATTTAAATATACATTAAAAAAAATCAGATTATTAGAAAAGATTACATTAAACATGTTCACAAATTGTTTGAATTATGCAATAAGTATTATAAATTATATATTAATATTAAATATTTTAATATTATATAAAATATTTTGAGTCTGAAATATTATAAGCATTTATATTAATTAATATCTTGCTAAGAAAACTATAAAAAAAATTGAATTGGCTTTACATATCCAAACAAAATAATCTATATTGCATCGTTTATTATTTTTTTTTTCTTTAATCAATTTTAATTTTACGCATATCTAATATATTATGAATTGGAAAAATAATCAGTAGATTTAAATATTTTCTATTATTGTCAACCTTCGATTTTTCAAAACCTACATTTTTATTTGTTATTACTAAAAATATATTATCCACCAGATCATATCATGCTGCACTTGTGCATATAATTAATCAAATAAATACCACCAGCATTTTGGAGCATATAATGTATATAAAAACATATATCATCATAGAAATAACGGTAAGAAAGTATCACATTATTATTACGTTCATATAGCTCAACGTTTTAACTACACAACTCGTAACTCGTTACCCAAACACCCAAACAAACTGTTTAATAATTTGAATTTATTAATTTTTTACTTATAAATGTTAAAAAGTTGAACTGCATATACGTCTTAACGACACAATAGAACGTACCTATACAACATTAATTTCTCATGTCTTTCTCAAAACACAAAATGCATTATTTAATACCTACACGAATCACATAGTAAATCATGATTCGAAATTGAAAATGAAAACTGTATTATTCGAGAGGTTTTCTATACGGATTTAAAAACATAAAAATCTAATACAATTTTAATAGACTCGAAGTAGTATACGTATAATTGCACTGTATACACACATGGGCGCGCGCGCACGTACACTTGCACGCATTTAAATACAAACACGCGCATAAACTCTGTGTTAATAAATAATTTCATTTTGTATTAAGGTTTTATATATATATATATATATATACATATGATTGTTCGTATGTAGTTATACCACTAATAATGTAGGTATTATCAGAAAGTTTTTAATGTAACTATTATTTTTCAAGATGTTTGAAATATATACTGAAATACTTCTAAAAAAATAAAATTTTATATATTTTTATATTCTTGGCCAAAACATTGAACACTAAAATTGTTTGTATATACATTTATTCAAGTTATTGAATCATCAACCAATACAGTCTCCATAATTTAAATGCACTTAAAATTCAGGTGAATATTTGTAATACAATAAAATATTGTTGCCATTAAGTTTTCAACCTTATATCTCAACTTTCTTCAAAATATTAAAACTATTTAATGAATAGATGAAATATAATCATTTTATATTAAAATGTTAGAAAATTTAATTAAATATAGTAAATTTCATTAATAAAATATAGTATTAATTACTTCAAAGCTTAAATGATAACACATATTTTAGTGCCGAGGTTTTTTTAACTGATTATATATTTATTTCACCTGCTGTACCTAAATATGGCATTTATTTTTGGCTATCAGCTCTTATTTTTAGATATTACACTACTATTATTAACGGTTGTACATTAAATTAGGCAAATTATATTGTTGTTAATTTATAATTTTTTTATTTATTATGCAAACCATTTGAATTAATCGAAAAAACATACTTTATACTACTTAAAATTAAAATATCATATTTAAAAATATTTATCAAAAAAATGTTATCTATACACATGAAAAATTCATTTTGTATCGCCCTGAAAACTACTTTTCTTTGAAATTAATGAATGAGTTTTACTAGTACAGTCTCTGCAGATTCCAACAGTAATCTGCTATCATATAAGTATCCCATCTGCCTTGGTATCGGCCTTCCATTATTTTTAAGTCCTATTGAAATCGCTCACCTTGTTCTTCACTGAAATCACCAAGATTTCCAAGAAATCTAACTAAATGGCTGTGTAAGTAATGAACCTTTATGGTCGTATTAAATCCAAGATTTTTTTAAGTTCTTAAGCATTGTTTCAACTAATTCAACATAGTTTTCTGCTTTTTTTTGTTGCCCAAAAAGTTCTTGACAACAAGAATAAATACCATATAAGCTTTTCATTCTTTCTCGTTCATAGAGTCGTCAAAATGAGAATCGTTTATGAGCTGTCTAATTTGAGTTCCATCCAAAATTCTTGTTTCAGTTTTTCTGAACTTATACCACGCATTTTTTATCCTATGTATGCAAAACAAGGATTATCGTGGTCAAGAGCTTTCATGAACTGTTTTATTAGTTCTAGCTTTATATGCAGTAGAGGCAAAATTATTTTTTCTCATCCAACTAAAGGTATCCGATTAATATTACTTTCTCCAACAACCATGTTAACTCTCGAAGGCCACTCTTTTCGTCTGAATGATGAACAGGCCGTCTTGCAGAAGTCAAATCAGAATATTTTCACATACTGCGGTTGTTTCGATTTATACCAGTAATATTTAAAATATAAAAATGACACTCATCAAGATGGTTTATGGGTTATCTCCAAACTATTGGGATACCAAATTTTAGACTCCTTCTTTTTCCATTACTCCATTGTCGTAGTTATTCTGAACAATTCTTACTCACAATTTGTGGAGCCTAAACTTTGTCTTGATCACCAAGTCCAACACGTAGTACCAAAGTACTCAAGGTAAGCTCTTTTAACAAAATCAGAAATGGTCTCTCTGTTTTCTTTAAGAGTGTACACACCACACACTTAGCAAAACACATCAGGATAATAATTATTGATACGACTTTTTCGGCTAGATGCCATTATTTAATTTCATTAATTGCTAAACAAAGAACTTGAATTGTCGCAATAGTAAAATGAGAAACTTACAATGAAACAAACGAAATGTTCGTACTCATTCACATACACAGGCTACTCACTGATTAAAATTAAATTAAAAACGATTAAATTGGCTTACTCACATTACGTTTATCATGTATGTTTAATATTTCAATCTATTTTTATATGTTTAAATACGTATTAAAAATATATGGTCACCAGTTTATCTATGGGATAACGAAAAACAGATAGAAACGGTTGGTGGAATATCTACTATACATACTTGTAAAGTTATATTTATAGTCATCATGAATCTCTTAAATTAAAAGTTACAGGCACAAAAAATAAATTTTTTATTTGTTCTACTGTGTATTAGGTTTACAAAGAAAACGGTTTTCAAGAACACAAAAATGAGTTACTTATAAACAAATAAATAACACCGTTTTGAGTTATTAATGTAAATACGTGTATTATAAAAAGAATAGTTATCTCTTGGAATATTTTCAACTACTTAATTTTTTTTCCATTTCAACTGTACTTAATATTCTAATGTACATAACAGTAAATTGTAAACTAAGTATGTGTTATGTAAATATAGTATACGAGTAATACATTCTGGTTGGTTAATAGATTACCATTATTATCTTTATCAAGTGTTCTAAAAACATGACAAAAATAATGTGATATGTGAGATAAATCATCCGTATATATTTGAATAAGTTTACACAGATTAAAAATTCAATCGTTCATATGAAACTTCGATCTCATGTTATTTGCAACAAAGTCTATTACAATAATGTTCTTAAAAAACAAACTTGTCAAAATAAAAGATAAAATATAGTACGTATAATGGGAGAAATATAAGAAAAATCAACTCATTTATTACTATAGAACTTAGGTGAAGTTATTTGAATTTAAAAACAATGTATTGTTCTATATCGTTCTTGTACATTGCAATCGAAATACATTTCTGGTCGTGATGAGTCCTATTAAATATAAATTTCAAATTGATCATGTTAAAAAAAAAAAAGGATAATATTTGATTAACACAACAACACAAAATTCCACGTTTAATTTGAAAGTAACAGGTGTTAACAATAATAATAATGTCATTATTTTATTAAAATTACGTCTTTTTAAAAAAAAAAATTGCAGATATAGAAGAAAATTTCAAGTCAGTATTGCTTAGTAAAATGGGTTTGTGCATCAGTTATAATTTATGATCGAAAAAAAATCAATTTCGTTAAAAGTATACCTGCCATAAAGGCGTATAGTTCAATTTGTTTTCATAGATTATATTTTGTAAACTACGACAAAATAAGAAAATAACGCTTTTTCCTATGTAATCTTTATCGTTTAATTTTCAGTCGGTTGACGGGAAACTTTTGAAATGGAAAAAAATGAAAATCTCGCAGTGATCATCGACAGCGCGATAAGGCCGATACCAAATTAACGCTTCGATAATACTGTTATTAATCGAGATATTATTATCATGTCCGATTTCCCGGTCGAACTGTATAATATTGTCAAATAACCGCGGTGCATGATCGCGGTAAACCGTATTCGAATCTAATTGTCGGCGCGTACAGCTTAAACGTTTTCCAACCGCCGTTCAGTGGCGATGAACAGCGGTCAATATGTTATAAGCACAAGAGAGCGAGTTCGGTATTGCGGGGGAAAAAAAAGCGTTTTCGGTCGAAACAACGTGAAAGAGTATAAATAAAGAAAGCTAGCGCGCACGGTCTGATGACAATAATAATAACAATAATAATAATAATAACAATAATAACATTGTTTTCTGACGGGTTCTCCCAGTGAGCTCGAGATGGAGGATATCTACTCGTGTGCCGAAGGCTCGCTGCTGTGTGCTACGTCGTTTCTACCGCCGTTGCCGCTGCTGACTGTTTCTGCTGCACGAGTGTTGGAAATACTCTCTTGTTTGTTTAGGGTCTATGGCCCCATCCATCAGGCGAACGTAGGCGCGGCCCTGCCTGTTATGTTTACATTCTGTTTAATATTTGTTTTATAAACAAACATTTTTATTTACTTTTCCAGCGACAAATAATTGCTGGTACTGGTCGGCGGCTTCGGATTCTAGATGGCTCTCTCTCTCTCTCTCTATATATATATATATATTCTCTATTTCTCTCTCCGTCTTTCTCTCTTTTTCTCTTTCGCTATTACTCTTCTCGCCTAACACACCGCCACCGTCCCTCTTCCCCCACTACCACAACCCCGTGAACTAGTCACGCGCGCGCGCGCGCGCGCACACACACACACACACACACACACACTCGTACACCCGCGTTCAGGTTCGTATAATATATAATTTTTCTCACAAGCTAAACATTTACACGTATGCACACATCGAAAACACCCGGTCCTTTGCCTAAACCAAACACACACATACCCACATGTCGAGTGCAACGAACCCGCGAGAAGCATTTTAAGAAATCATAAATAATTAACATTAGAGAATTATCCGCAGAGAGTCAACGACGAGATTATGTACTTATTGGTGAACAGGATCATGGTAGTAACAAGTATTGAGAGATAAGTTTTGATATATTGTACCTACATCGAACATGTCATTTTTACCCCCTAATTTACTAAAATGTTTTTATATTTAATAATTTTAGTTTGGTTACATTTTTCCGGTTTTGTTATGGCTTATATCCGTGTATCAGTATTTCATGTGCAACATCTTGTATTTTTATTATTTTTCTCCAGAAAACATGTGGTACAATATGCGTGTACAGTAGCGGCACGAAGTTTATTTTCCAGCGAACAGTTACGTGTATCGAGTACCCACCCCCAGTAAAATTTTTAAATTCGGAGTAAATATTAAAATAAACGGTCCAAGCGGAATAATATGTACCTAATAATATTATATGTGAAACGTGCAAATTATGTAATTTTTCTGTCGCATCACACTACCTATCCACTCCATTTTAGCCATGAATCAGCTGCTTCAATAAAACTCGTACCACGCCATCACTTTACACGTATTATATAGAAACGATATCAGAGCTTTATATACAGCATAATATGTATCGCACGACTAAACGGACTTTTTGTGGTTTTTGAAAGACGATTCAACCAAACTTTCAGCGGTTCTCGGTGTCACTACACTATGTGGCATGGAGTACGATTTGTAAATTCTGAAAAAACAACATTTAGCATTGATAATGTACAATACATTTGAACACAACGGTTGGCACTCAGTAATGTCGCCTACACACTTGGTATATAGTTAGGGTTGTTCTTTCTATACACCATATTACGGGCGCGTGCTCGAATAAATGAATGCATGTGTCGCGCGATGTTGCGAAAACATGTTGATGTCGATAAAATATATAATAATATTATTATTCGTTTACACATACAATGCACGTGCATTGCCTGCAAATATAAATGTGTGTATGTACACGCATTGCGGTTTATGTGTATTTTTTCGAAACAAAGAAAGGAGAGAGAGAGAGAGAACAAAATCGCTGATTCACGTTATTATAATAATAACAATATTGTTCGCTAAGTTTCATATAAACAATCGTGAGACACCGAGACCTACCGTAACATGCGCGTACACCACCCACCCCGTCGGACGTTTTGCATGAATGACATCTTATTCGAATTTTTTTCGAGACCTAGAGGATGCACATGCAGCTTGTGTTATGTACCTTCCATCGGAAAGTTTTCATAATGTACCAGAGACACCACCGTTTCGCGAGACCAATGGAATATTTTTTCGCTTGGATTGCAATTTATTTTAGATCTATTAACGTAGAATAGCAGCTGGTTGACATGAGGGATTATATATCGTGGTTCACTATACACACATATAATCTATAACGTGTTTAGACTTAAGAGTTTGTATTATTTGTATTCGACAAAAACAATAAGAAAAATAAACCTAATAAACCTAAACCATATTATTATCTTTTAACATTATATATGTTATATTTACTCGTTGGTTCGGATTGTTAATTATTCACACGTAGCCATATTAATTATATAACTATTCAAGTATATAGATATATCGTACTGTCTATATATGCACACGCGTACCTACTACGTTACAATTTTTCGATAAACATTGATTGCAAGCACAAAAAAATTTAAATTTTTTAAGTAATGCTCGTACATGGTTACGATAATAATATTTAGGTATTATAATATAATATATAAATATTAGAGTGGTCCTAGTGGTTAGGTTAGTAGCCTTAGCTATAGAACTCAATTTTAAATAACCTCTTAAATATGTTCATTGTTCTAAAAAAATAATTTTGGTTTAGTTTGAACGTAATACGTTAACTCCTTCTCGTACTCCATAGGGGTTAGAGTTTAATACAAAGTAGAGATGTCATGTATATTCGAATTATTTACGCTAAACCTATTCGAATTCGAATACTCGAATAATTCCCATCCCTGATACAAAGGGTACATTTTCAGTTTTTTGAATATACACACTTAATTTTTAATGCTATGCAAAAATCATAAGAATCTTTATTGTAGCAATTAATATTTCCTAAAAAAAAAGGTATCTTGATAATTTAATGTTAAGTTGGCTATTTTTTTTAAATCAAGAAAAACCTGTTGAAATTAAAGTTCCAGGTAAATTGTCAGATTTTAGTTTTTTAGCTATTACCGGTATTCTTTTAAAATTCAAAATTGTATACAAATTGTAAATTAACTCCACAATAACACACAGACACACACACACACACACACATATATATATATAAACTGGTATTAATGGCGTAATTCATTATGCTTTTATCCTCCAACTCGAGAATTTGAAATATATACGTTTCAACAAAAGAACCGCGAACAATCAATGCCCTATTCAGCGTAAAAATATTAACATTAGGTAAATCGAAGGTATAGAAATTATTTATTGGAATTATATGGTCTAAAAATTGATGTTTTAAAAACTATGCACGTATCATAAATTATCATAAATTAAAAAAAATAATTGTGTAGTTGAACATAAACATAAACTAGAAACAGATACTAAACATGTCGCAACGATTTAACATATTATCAATCGTAAAGGATGTTAATATAACTGGAGGGCACAGTAGGCGCCATGATAAACTTAAATAAAAGTATATAACTAATTAAAATAATATCTAATGTAACAGTATATTTGTATAATATTATATTATATAGCAATAATACAAAATCAGATGATATTTAAATATTTGTATCTCGAGTAAAAAAATCTATTATTCTCATGAGGCAAGAATTTGTTTATTTTGTTGTGTTCATTAAATTATTATTACAACGTGCGTTTTATATTTTTATTTAAACTCCATAATCATCATCGTGGTCCTAGTTTCGAATATACGTATCTAAATTTAAACACGCTTTTTTATTCCGAATGGATGTCGATTCATTTATACACATTTGTGTTTATTCATAATGCAATGCTGATAAGAACATTAAATTAATATGTTATTACAGTTTTTTATTAAAACCGTAATTTACTGTGTATAAAAATTCTTCACTAATCTTACCGACTTATCTTATTTTAGACATTTCTGTAACACCAATCCGTAAATAATTGATAACGTTTACTGCCATAATATTTGATGATAACTAAATTTGTTTGATTTAAATATTATTTATGATATATATCATCTAATATTATATGTTATATATTCTATTACATATATATGTCATGTTATATTAATGTGTTAGCTATTAATTTTAAATTGTATTATTAATAACCTATATTATATTACATTGAATTTTTATCGATTAAGCAATATTTATTCTCGTCAACGTTTTGTTAAACTTTTATTAAACCATTATTATTATTAATGATATGATGATTCACATATAATTTTAATGGGGTTTATAAGAAAAAATACAAAAAAAAAAAATACTAATTGAAATCAATTTTGAAAATAATGTATTTGCAGTTTCATACATAAATTACTATAACTAACGAAACTAATGATGTTTTTTATATTTTGCGTATCTATGAAGTTATTGTATTATGTGTGAATCAACATTCAACACCATTCATAAAATATTAAAAATAGTTTCTAAGTTTGAATATTACTGTAATGTTTACGACAAAGGCGAATTAAATAAAAAATTAAAAAATTGAATATAATAATAATGACAATAATAATTAGATGATTAAAATATTAGAATATCTATGATAAAGCGATTAATTTTTTTTTTTTTTATTACTTAACCTTATAATTTGATAAGGATTTACAGATTAAGTGTCTAAAATGTATATAAATCTATGAAAAACGAACACGCGCATCGTAGATCTATTTTATTTGTGGTATAAATTTGGCATCTTTATCACAAATAAGTACTGAGTTATAACGAATTTGTCATGTGTAAATCGGAGTTCTACATTAGTTTATTAATTACGGGTATGATAAATAAATAATACGACATTCTCTTAAACTTCATAAGTATTTTCTGTTTATTTTACAATTTTGTTACACGAAGCTCATACTATTACTACAAGCTGTACTTAAAAGCTAAATAAAGTTATAAACTTCTTGTTACCAATAACATTACTGACTTGACTAATTCTCTAACAACCAATTTCATAATAATAATCATGGCAAAAAAATCAACCTATAATAGAAAAAAAATATACGCATCTATCATAGAAAACCACATATTTATCTAAATAGGTAATGCTTTAACTTAAAATTTAAAAAATGTTATGTTTGTTAATCTCCATATTAATCATTATCTGTGGACAATTTCCTCATTCCATTTTAGATTCTGAGTGAAACGAAGAATTTATTTGTTAACTATGATGTATAATTTTTTTTTTTTGTTTGTTTACATTATTTCCACCTGAAAAATTGCTCCAATTATCACCAAATAAAATTTAAAAGATAGGAAATGGATTATAGTTAAATTTCGGGAGAATAGAAGGATAATTTTCTGAATTTCTTAACAATTATCTGAATAATAGTGAATAACGGAGAAAATATTGCAAAAAACTTCAATATCAACCCAGATTCGAACATTCTCCACCATTAATTGCTTATGAGCGTTTGAATATTAAATTACAATAAAAATCACGAAACTTTACTATGTTTTGTAACTAACAATTTGTACAGTTTTCAATTTTTGTACTTAAGACTTGAAATTTGAGGCAAAATTATAACCTATTATTATAACTAACCTAACTTAACCTTACCTAATTTAGGTGAGTGATCCCGTGGTGGAATAGGTTAGGAATTAGGGTACACTGATACTAGAATGTAAGAATGTTGGAAGTTATAGTAATTTAGATTTTAGATATAAGATTGCTTCAAAATTGCATTTATAACTCAATATTTTCAGCATTTATTGTAGTTTTATTGAGATTTTATTTTTAATACTATATGAAATAGACATCACTGTATGTAAGATTAAGAAAATACTCTATAATAGTTAATCAAATGTTATTAATTTACAAGTTGTATATTATATATAATAAAAAAAGTATATAATATTGTTGAATGATTAATAAATATAATACCAGAATCCAAATGCATAATTATATAAAATATAAAGAAACTTATGCTGAAGAATACACTGTTAGAATTATGAACCTTGAAATCTTTAGAAATATTTGCGTTATAATATTGATGCATCAAATGAAGAGTTTTTTTATATATTGGTGTTCTACAATATTTATTAAAAAAATAACAATGTTAAGTCATTCAAAGAATTCTTAAATAATTAAAATTTGTTTAGTGTTATTAATACAATGTGATATAGGTATTTTAAATAGTTTTCGATAGTAAATAATAAATGTAATGAAGTTCTATTTTATTTATTGTAGAATTTAAAAAAGATTAGAATCCAGAATTGTATAAATATATAACTATTTACATGGAACTATTTTCCTTTAATACTTTCAATTTATGTAAAAATAATGCTTCATGTATTAAATGTGATAAAATATTAAAAACTTAATATTGATTTAAAGAGAGTATAGATTTAAGTGTTGTTTATAAGCCTTCTTATTTTAAATATTAAACAAATAAAAAAATGTTATTCTGTTCTGTTTAATTTAATTTTCATTAAGAACTTATAACTTTCAATATTATAAATTAAACTGTAATGTTACAATAAATGATTTTTTTAATTAGTAATATATTATTTATGTTAGATGGTTAGTTTATAGTAAATATCAATTTATCCAAAAATCCAGACTACGAGAGGTATTTTAACATAACTATTTCTTTTCTGCTTCTTACGCCATCATCATTTAATTTTTTTAAATATATATAATCGTGTCTGTTTGTATTGCCTATTATTTTATAGTTCAGTTATATTTATGATTATATTGTTTACGATAAACTGTTTATTTGTTTTAATTCAAATAACTAAATAAAAAAAAACGCATAGGCTTATTGACGTACTAATGTTTATAAAACAATTATTTTGTCGGAATATATTTATAAATTAAATTTTATAATATATATCATTATTATCATTTTATATTCTACATGTAGTTAACATTTTGTTTAATATTAATCTTTTCTTCATTAGATTTTAACTTTAAAGTGGATCAGTATCTTTCTTTTTTGGTTTAATAAGCTCTATAGAAACTCAATTGAACACTTGATTCATAACAAGTGTCAGCTATACCACGCAAAAGACTGTTTACAACATAATTTAATTGTCTCGTTTGATCTTCTATTCTCAAAATACAAGTGTCATCAACTAACTCCTATCATTGTTTCCTCTACTTACAATGCACAAAATAAAACTGCATTCAATGCAAATGGGCATTTTATATTATCTCTAAAAAAAAATGTTAGGAACTTTGCAACCACGTATGCATTTTACCCCCTTGATGATTAATGGATACACTAAAACATGTTTGAATTTTAAGTAAGTATGAGAAATTACTACTAATACACGATAATAGTTTATAATACTTGCGTGATAATATAAATGATGTATTCGTTACATAAAAACGTGGTCATATAAGGAGACGAATTATTGGAAATACCGAAGAATTATAGTTATTACAAATTTTGCGCGTTTATTTTGCATTTATTGTTTGGTATGTTGAGTTTTTACATTAAATTATTCTAACAACTTATATTTATATTATGATTCTATTATAAATATACAGTTTTTGTTTAAAAAATATATTTGCACGAGTTAGTTGTTAGTATAATGAAAATTACATAACATAAATAAAATTATAGATTTAAAAACAATACAATAAAGTTTAAAATAAATATAAAAAAATACCAACCTAACGGTCAATGCATACCAATTTGAATGGTTCAAAGGTGTAGGTAATTAGCCATTTATTAATTGATAGCATACAATCAAACATTATGTCAGACCATTAAATTCGTGTTCATATTTTTTCAGTTTATATTTATACCAATAAACAAAAATAACTAAAAAACAACTAATATACAATTTCTATTGTTTTACTTACAAAGTTATTTACTATTATTTTATAATCTTCATAATACCCTTCAAAATGTAAAATCTAAATTTCAAACATAATGTTACATTACTCAAACAGAGAGTTAGTTAATGAAACTCAAATTATTCTAATAAGATCAATACAAATATAAATTAGGAAATTTAAAAAGTGATAAATGAAAACGAATCCCATGTCATAAAATTACAATTCACTAATTTATTATACTTCCATTTTTAAACATCGCGATAGGATTTTATATTCTTAAATTGTTAAATGTTTGTAAATTATGTAATTTATTCATTATACCTAAGGCTTAATTCTTTTAATACTATTATCACTTTCATACTTAAAATGTTACTAATCGAATGAAACCACATATTATTATTTGATACTGCATTATAAAAATATTTGCTATCCAGGGATACTGTGATATTCCGGTTTTCATCTTGATATAAATTCATTCTTTATAATGGAAAATTTTTACTTAAGTCAATAAAATCAGTCACATTTTTTTATTTAATAGATTATAATCATGTACCGCGTGAAAATCGGATTTTAAATATATTTATTTTTCTTACTATATTTAATTATTTATTTTTAATTAAATGTTTTATTATATTTTATATTACTCTATAGACGAAGGCATGTATAAGTTTGAAGAAAAAATCTCCACAAAAATTAATTTTTTTATCAATTAGTAATAATGGAAAAAAAATATGAATTTATACGTATACATAGTAACAACTTCATTTATTTATCGAAATAATATTGGTATACATTAAACATGATAAAATAATACCTACTGCATCACTACATCAACTACTAACAAAATGTTATAGAACTATTATTTACAACGCATATTCGATTATTGAAAAGTGGAAGATGATGATTCAGAGAAATTTTATTAATATTCTTTTACAAATCCGTATAGTTTCAAAATAGTGGATAACATTAATTTATTTTGTTTCTTACTGAAGTAATGGGAACGAATTAATTTGACGATTATTTTATCATGATTTATTTTATATTAAAATTAATTAATAATTTATATTAAGGTGTGCGGTTTATACCATATTAATTATGTTTGTATCGTAAAGTATGAATACCTATCTTAAAAATTAACATTTATCAAATAGTTCAATTTTATAGAATAAATACGCTTGCATAAATATATTTTCCGTACATAGCTGAAGCATATATTTTACTCTGACAGTAATAATGATAATATATTTCTTTCCAATGAATCGTACCGCAAAACTCAGTTCGATTATATTCAATGTTAGTATGGAATTCTCACTACAACCTTTTTATGTACCTGTTCTTTTCAAATATGTATCAAAAGTGTATACACTTAATATCATCCTTGAACACAAGCTTTGCAGTTTCCGAGGATGTTTGTTCAGTATTTGTTAGCATGTACTGTTTGATTTTCTACAAAAATAAATAAATAACGTTAAAATCGTTATTATTATAAGCATAAATATTTTATCATACTTACATTTTGTATACACAAGAAAGTTAATGAAAACTCATTTTAAGTTTGGATTATGTTTATATGGTTATTATACATGTACGTACTATAATGATGTCTATGCCAGCAGTACATAATAGTGTACAGTGTATAGTAAATATATTGTACCAACGGTTCTCGAAAAAAGATTGTTTATTAATAAATTATTATATACATCGTTGCGTAACATATGACGTTTTCTTATTTTTTCGTTACGATTTTTCATAAAGCTTCGAGCCATTGCATTAAGTCATTCGGGCTGCACGTAATAAAGCACCTGAGCTATAAGTGGTTTCAAGTATAAAATGTACATATATACATATTATTTTTTTTCTTTTTCTACGATTAAACTATCAGTAATTCGATTTTTTGATAGGTAGTTGATTTGTAATATGATCATAAAATTAGCACAATAGTGGTATAAATATTACAAACGATCGCTTTGCTAAGTTTTCAGTAATTTAGCTGGTATTTAGGAAAAGAAAAATTAAATGTCCTTTAGAAATTTTATTAAGTTAATAAATAAATATATTATATAAATAAGTATAGGTATATTTTATTAAAAAGTAAAAAAATTTCAA
This sequence comes from Sipha flava, assembly GCF_003268045.1. Taxonomy (NCBI): domain Eukaryota; kingdom Metazoa; phylum Arthropoda; class Insecta; order Hemiptera; family Aphididae; genus Sipha; species Sipha flava. The sequence continues at coordinate 144,441 of NW_020273628.1, read as the reverse complement.
AATTTGTTACGAAAAAATGTATTTTTCTGATTCGAATACGAGTGCGAATACGATTGGAATACCTACATTTATATTAATGCGAAGAATGCTGTAAAATATTATTTTAGATAAACCGTTTAAACCCGTTCACACGGAAATGCGTATAGATATCTAACACGGTTTTTTTTAAAAAGCTTTAGGGTTACCACGCGTTGCTACTTAATGCGCAGAGACGTTTGCAAAGGATGATGATCGGACGCGATAATAATAATAATAATAATAATACATCGGCCTACATCGTGTGTTTATTTGTACAATTATGACGAGACGATGAGATGTGCAGGCGGGAACTGCAAAACGGAAGTTAATACACACAGCCATCACCATCGGTATTTACGTCGTTTTAATGACATTACAATAATAATAATAACAATAACAATAATGTTGTATATACAATTATAGATTATGGTGTGATGTCTTGTATATCATACGGACGTTGAAGAGATCATTGAAATAACGCTGTGAAGGACAAGACAAACGTGTCGACGAATTTGTGTTATGCTCGGCGTCGCCGCGATGGGTGAGCGGTTGGGTGGGTGATGGTGTCGACGGCGGTGGCGAAGGGTTGCAACACTAGCACGGAGAGGGTGGCGATGACGGTGTTGTTGATGGTGGTGGTGGTGGTGGTGGTTTAGATAAACACACGGACGGAAGCCCGAGAGGAACCCAACATGCGGGGGGGGGGCGGGGGAGTAAGAGGAGAAGGACGACGGCGACGGCGACGGCGACGCGGCTGTTGCGGCAGCGGTGAAGAACCCGAAAAGAGGAGGAGGACGAAGCGGTATAAACAAATAAGACGAACGAATAATTCATAATTCCTAAATAAACACGTAAAAACGAAAACAATATGGCCGCCCCTTTGGATCGCTTGATGACGGTTCTCCGTTATTTTGTTTTAATATTTGAGCTGCAGACGTATACAAACATAAATATAACACTCACGCACGCACGCACGCCACGCACTCGCTCACCCACTCCCGCGAGCACGGTGCTCATAACGAACGGCCGCGGCATCGGTTATCGCCGGCATCCTCGGCGTCCTACGTTGCGACAAACTCTGTAATTAATATCCCGATATCGGATATCGATAATATATCTATCGTACGCGACGAGAACGTGTTCGGATTTTTTCGGGTTTCGTGTCTCCAGAAACGGTTTCGATTTTTTCAGATCACCTTGTCATTGCACGGCATCCGCGTTTAAACAGATTAACGAGCGTGAACTAAGAGTGTCTCGAATTCGAGTTCGACCTAGTAAAAATTTCCTGTTCTGTAGACTTTTACACCGAAATTCCCTCGAGATCATTAAAAAAAAAAAAACAAATCAATGTCAGTTCGCAATTTTGTATAGAATAGCAATGATTTTCGACTTTTTCGTAGCATTACAGTGCAATAAACGTGTTTAAAGTATAGAGGCGTTCAGGCAATATGTCGTGCGCATACGTTTATTATAACAATATTAACATATACCATCATATACACTTTCACGTATAAATGTTTTATCGGCTAAAATATCAAATTTCGTTAAGCGTCACCGAAATTAAAATCAAAGTTGGACGGATATTCTGTATCACTCCTGCGCAGGGCCGGATTGGTCCGGACAATTTTTGGCCTTTTAAGTTGTGAAAGGCCGCTAACAGAAAATATTAATAGTTTAAAGTTGAAGATTAGTGCACCTATTGAAATATGCGATTAAAAAAATTTGGACAAGGGCCGTCAGTTAGTAAGTGGGCCGGTAACATACAGAAAACTCGGTGAACCGAATTTGTCCAATCCGGCCTTGCTCCTGCGTTTCCCAAAAGGTGACCCTATCCTTAAAGCTATTCGTTAAATAAAAGCTTTGAAATTTCGATCATAGACGAATACAGCATAACAATATGACAATAAAATAATCAATTTTTTTTTTGCCTAACGAGCTTTTATTGTGCCCACACATTTTATCATCGTTGTAGACGTGTAATAAAAACGGCTTGATTTCCCGTTTAAACTTATAAATTTATTGCATGGTTCTCACTAAAGAATATAAAAAAAAGATCCGTACGTTATGTTCAAAAAAAACTAAAATAATAAATATTTTTTAGGCCATATATTATATTTATAAGAGATGTTTGTATGATTTTAATTCAACAGAAAAACTGAAAATCACACTCGAAAAGCTTAATCATCAAGTTCTCCTTAATATGCATATAGTTATTAATATGTTTTATGGAATGGATAAAGTAATTACTTAATCTAGTTAAACAGATAATATCTAGATATTTTGCTTAAATCAACACGTTATTTGTACTCAATCAATGTTAATATAATAACTCAAATCGCATATTATTAAGGCAACTTAATGTAAAAAATAACTATTTTAATAAATAAAATGGAAAACAATGTTATATTTACAAGACACATTTTTACTTAAAATTATTTGAATAAAAAATTTTAAATATTCAATGCATATACCAATAGCCTATTTAACAGTTTTCTTATCTGCTACATACTCATACATCCAAAATTAAATATATTTTTTTTTCTATAGATATACCTGTATCTTGATGTTCTGTTATTTTTTTCGCGAAAGAAAGACTGTCTAGAATCTTTATTACTTCACTTGATAAAAAGAAATAGATAATACATTGAAAAAAACATTATAACTCATAATACAAAATTACACATTCATTTATTTTTCAAATCAGGTAATAAAAAGTAATTCTTAAATGAAAAATGTATTCTTATTTTAATTTCTATGCATAATTCTTAATAATATTAGTAAAATTGTTAAGATACTACCTACCTACCCATCTTAAATACTTTTTTGTTCATAAAATTGTCTCCGCTAAATCAATAATGTGTTATATATATATATAATTTATTATATAAACGTCTACGAATGCAGACATATGTTTTACATTTATCTTACTGTTTTATTGGAAAGAAATTATATTTTTATCTTTATACAGCACATGTTGTAAATATAGCTTATATTTTATAGCAGATAAATACAATTATTTTTCACCAACATTTTTTTTACTAATAAATGAGAAACTCAGTGTGTTTTCTTGATTTTTTCCCATTTTCTTTTTTTCTAATTGTAGTTTTTTTAGTAGCCTCCAACTTTCATAAGAAAAATGTAATATCAAATTCATATTTTCATTCCACATCCAGCTCAAAATAATAAATTTAGAATTTTACTATCTTGAAATGAAAATGAAATTTTTGGTGTAAGATAAAAAAGTATTTATTCTTCGTTCATCGAATTGAAAACTAGTGATAGTTGTACTATGGTAAGAAATAATTAAATATACTTATAATTAATGTAGTAAGTCTCTAGGACGGATTTATTAATACAAAATCGAAAGCAATAATGAATTATCATATTCAAAACACGAATTGCAGATAAGACTAGAGAAATATACAAACAGAATATTTTATAATTATAGTAACTCATATATTTTACACAATGAATGCATTTCATTTGAAAATTGTATTATTGCATATTTCTTAATATAACTCTACATATTTTATATAACTCACAGAAATATTTATATTATAAGCTTAGTTCAATATAATTTTTAAATAGAATATAGTGAGGTTTATCTAATTGTTTGACTTATTATTTATAAAATGAGTAACATTGTATTAAAAATACAATCAATGCAATTTAAAAGAAATAGTATAAATAAATCATAATGAAGTAGTATAATAAAATTATTATAACCCGTAATGTATCAATAGTTATTTTTTTTAATAATATTATATTTTTGTATTGATATACAAATATTAATAACAGGAAAACACTGTATAATAAATTATTGTTATATTATAATGGATTTAGTTAATTCACTCCTATATTGTTACAGAACTAATTTGGTCTAAAATGTTTTACTAATCTGTGGTGAATTTTTTTTTTCGTCGACACAAATCATAATAATAAAATAAATTAATAATTTAAGTGGTAGTTATTTTTTTCTATAACAGTAATAACCCAAATCAATTATGAGACAAGATTTTAAATCACCACCGTCAATGCAAATAATAAACTGATTGATTTGATTCATTGGAATATTGTTGACCAGAGTTGTTGAATTTTAAGACATTTTAATCTTTGGTCACAAAAACTTGTATTTTTATGTTTAAGAAAGGTTCAAGCACTTTTTAATTTAAAAAAATGATATTTTCTTGTTATAAAAAAAAAAGGAAACCAAATTATTATTGACATATTTGAGAATGTAAATTAGAAGGCTAAAGTAAACAACTCAAAATTATATTGTTATATATTAAATCATAATCATAATATATTTTTTAGATTTTTTAATATAATTAGATTTAAATATACCTAAATGATTGAAGAATGATATTACAAATATTTTCAAAATGTAATAAATTATGTTAAATGGGTTTAGTATTACATAACTAATATTTGTAACAAATAATCATGTATTAGCAAAAAACCAAACTTTTAAAATCGGCAAAATATTTTGGATACAATGATAATAAAAAATTATAAAAAAACTCAATAATTTTGAATTTAAAATAATTATATCTTTTAAATTTATTATACAAAATAACATAAATATAGAATCGAAAACACACAAAGTTAACTCAAAATTTGCCATAAAATTTAAAATTCTAACTTCAAAGTGGTATATATAAGAAGGAGCCTAATAGCATATAACCATCATACCACAATATTTTGATAAGATTTTATTTTTTCTGTTAAATCATTACTGATCTCAAATTTAAAGAAATATCTTTAATTTAAATTTTAACAAGTCCCTTTCGAATAATTTATTGAATATAATATATAGTTGTAAATAGTCTTAATTTAAAGTATAATTTAAAAAACTATAATAGTATGATATATTAATGCTATTTATAACAAATACGAGTTAATTAAAATTAGTTTAACTAAAACTAACTAAATTAAATAATATTTATTAATACTTTGGATTTTTGTATTATTAAAAATTAAAAACTAAATATTTTTTAACGTGCAATTGATTGTTAGTTACATTAATTTTTTTCAGCACTACTTTAAAACTATAATAATATCAAATATCTTATCAATTATTGTTGCGTATTATATAAATATCATACGAATACATTTCAGGAAAATATTTTGATTTTAATATATATACATACTAGAATGATTTATTCAAAATTTGACATGTGTGTAATTAACGAGTATAATTATTTAGCACTATTTATTCTATGTTTTTCTTTTATAACATTACACAATATCTAGTGTTTGTAAACTATACTTAACACACGTATAAAACATTTTAAAATAATAATTTCGTGACATTTTAAAAATTTACTTATATTTGAATATTATACTTGTCTAGTTATCATATTTATCGAAAATACAAGGGAAATTTATATTTTCTACAAGAACAATATTTAGAAATAACTTGATAATATTTTAAATAACCTCATTAAGATTGATTTTTTTTAGATATAATTTGTGTTTGTGTAATTTTGCTATAAATAAATAATTCATTCGAAAATAATAAACAATAAATATTTTATACATTTTTTTTTAGACTTTTCTTTCGTTAAAATAATTTAAAAGTTATACATAATGGAATTTTGAAAATAATCATATTCTAAATACAAGTCATTAACCGTATTAAAAATATTTATTTATTTTAATGTTTTAGTTTTTTTAATGTTAAATTATAGAAGATTTAAAATATCGCTAGGGTTTTAAACAATGGAACATACGTTTGTTTTAATGCTATTTAATTTATTTGCAGTGATAATGAGATTGAATTATCTGTAGTTGGCGATTAAATACCACTGAATTTCAGCCGAATATATTTCATTACAATAATTAATTTTACATTTGCATATCTGTTTATATATTTATTTACGAGTATCAACCATTTACTAATTTTTGTTCTTTTTTATTATTTTATTATGCATTATTAAAATAGTACAAAAAAAACTTTTTTCTTACATTCATTAACTTAATATTGATCTATAAATGTTGGATATACTTTAAATTATGCAAATAATTAAGTAGTGGCACCAATCACGTTTTGAAAATTTGTCCTATAGTTACTCAATTTAAACCTACGTAAGATTTATAAAACGTAAATCATTTCACTCGCACTTTTTTCTAATTCTTATTGATTACAAAATTTAATACTTAATCACTCACTCTAGTTTTATTTAATATTTTGAAACTACTAAAATGTGAAAAGTGTTTTGATAGAAAGATTATGTCATCATCAATACACATTAATTTTCTGTGCTAAATTGCATAATATTTCAATAGATCCTAAAAATGTACTTAAATATATTGCTACATTTAAAGAGTTTAAAATCATTAAAAAAACATAAAACAAAGATTTTTAAATTCCAATTTTATAGTAGTACTTAAACTATTGAATAATTTATCTTACAAGTTGGATTTTTCAAAGCTATCCTGTCGGTAATTATTTTATTGATCATACATCCAAGATATCTAATAAATGGACGTTGTTGATTGCATAAAATTATATACCTACCATATTTTAACGAAAAATACAAAATATGATTTGTAAATAAAAATAATAATTTAAATTTTAACAATAATATAAAATATTTTTTGGTATATTAGATTATTATTCGTGTATATATTGATTATGATACTAGATATCTACATTCTGTTAGCCAACTAATCTATGTTAATGATTAATAAGAAATAACTTGAAAAATTGTATGAAAATTATTCATAATAATAATTATGTATTTTAGAACTAATTTTAACTAATTATAGAACTATATAGATATATTATTTGATGATTCGTGTCAGTAATTATTCTTTATATTTTAGTTAACGATTCATAAATAATTAAGCTTTTAGATTTCTTGCCCATAATCATTTTTCGAAATAACTTTATAAGTTTAGAAACTAATATCATTAATGAATTGGTTTATTAATGATTTATATAACAAGATTTTTTTCGGTAAGTTACACTACAAAACAATTTAAAACCTAGTATTTATCATTATTATTCCTATAACAAGCATAGGAAAAATCGTTATCCGTCAAATATATTAATTAAGATATTCTAATATTTTTGGTTTTTTCATTGAATTTTTCAATTTCCTTTATTTGTATATATATTATAGTAAAATACCTTTATTAAAATTGTAAATATATTAAATACCTATAAAACGAATAAATTAATACATATATATATATATATTTATGTATATTACAACCTGTAAAATAAATTGATTTTTATAATAAATATAAATGTTATGCATTTTAAGTATATAATTTCTATCAAAATCTTAACTAATCACCAGTAAATATTATCTTCTGAATATCTCAAAAAAAATATTTTTCTTTTGTTTAAAATCAAATGGTAAGAATGTACCTTGAAAGTATAATTTAACTCTTGTTGTTTTAAAGGAATGGGAGTTTTTTATATTTAAAACTAATATTCTTTATTTAACATTTGAAAATAAAAATATTGAAAACTACCAAAGATAAAACTTAGAAAATGTTTACCTCTTTAAATATAATAGTAGGTCAATGCATTAAAAACAAAAAATAATGCTTCTTAACCTGGAAGCAACAGTTTGGAATATGCGGTGGTAGCAATCATTTCACTAGTTTTTGTATACGACAAACAAAAACACATTGGTAGGTATATATAATTTTATCTTATTTCCAAACAAAACAAATATACTGTAAAAACATAGTTTTTTAACATTTGCTATTTATCTTGAAGAACGAATATCTATTACTTTTTTTACTGAAACCATAAACTTTTTTATTACCAAATGTCTATCTATAATTTGTTTATATTATATAATTTAACATTGGTTGAAATTTATGATGAATTTTTTTTATTATATTATAGTTTAACGTTTAAGTAAGTTCGTAATTTATTAGTTATTTATTCGGTACTACACATCATAAAATTATAACACATTCATAAATAAAAGTTACTTAGGATATTTACATATTTCAATCATAATATGGAACGGATAGACTTTACAAATTTTTAAAAACATGAATAAGTATTAATTTTCTATTTGAATTCAATTTAAGTATGAAAACATTTACCATAATTTTGATTAAGTTTATCCAAAATATTTATTTTTGAATTACCTCTAACTGTATGAAGAACATGCATAATGTGTTGTTAATAAATACAAAAAGATTTACACCAAAAATGTCCGGAATTCTCTTTCAGAAGATAATATGATTAACATTTGATTGTACTAGATTGCAAGTATAGGTATTTGTTAAAATATGTGCGTGCATTGTTATTATAATTTTTGGTAGTTCGTACAATGTTGAAAAAACAATTTTCATAGAAAAAAAAAAATCATATACATATTATACATCGATATTTAATTGCATCTTATTTTTTTAATAAAACGAACGTTTGTTTGGAATAAGTAAATTTAATTTGAAAAATAGAATTATTATTATTATCTTGTTTCAATAACTATTAATTTAATTTAAACTGTGTTTGCTGTACGAATAACTAATTGCTACATATTACTAAGCACATATAAATTATTTAATTTTATTTCGCTTCTAAAATTATTTTCCGTTTTATTTTAAAAAAAAAAAAATTTAATTTATTTAATTGGAAAACAAAGTTAAGATAAAAAAGAAGAGACCCGTACAATTTTCATTGTTCTCTCATCATAAATACGAATGGAATTCAATCGATTTTTAACCCTCGTCAATCCGTTTCCAAACGATTGCTGCATAGATCCTAGAATTAGAAAGATTAATTTTTATCTTACAATAATAATATGTAATAATACATATATAAAATAATAAAATATTTAATAATATGTAATATGTACTTACGACGAGTCAAATGCAGGCCACAATATATATACTATATATATCATTAAGCAAACGGATTTCGTTTGGACACAGTGATTCAATATTTATATGAGACAGTAGAAGACAGTATAATACGTTGTATCTATTAGTAACTTTCATATTTGATCTCCTTGTAGTCCCTATTTATCCTGCTGCAGTACAATTGTAAATACCTTCGTAGTACACAGTACACATACGGTATCATTATCTTGGAATTATGTAAATATACGTGCCTGTATATAAATATACATCACTTATACCTATTCCCGTAACCATATAGACGTAATAAGGTGGGGCTTTTAGATATTTGATTAGCCCCTCCACAAATATTTTTTTTTCAAATAATTTTATAATAAACATATTCTTTAACTGGTACGGGCAAAATTATACGTAATAGTCAAGAGTATAATTATTCGAAACGGACTTTTCTCGTTTAAGTCATGTTGAAATCGATGTACTTATGCCTAAACGTGTCTCACTCGTTTACACATCTTATAAAGAAAAAAAAAAACAATAATATCAGAATATGTTGTAAATTAACTGTTGGTTTTCTACGAAATGTGAACTATCGTTGGTACAAATTGTGAAACACTGATATTGAAAAACGTATTTCGATTCAGAGGGACGTTGGAGCAAAACCACGATAGAGTAACTAAAACACTTAACGTGCATAAGTAAGCTGGTTATGCCTATGCTTGCTACGTATAACCCGTATTCAATAACGGTTTTTTCGTGCACAACAAAATGCAACGACACGAGACGTACATGAATTCATGCAACACATAATATATTATACAAGAAAACAATAATATAATATTCGTATTATACTATTTATTCGCGTCCGAAGTGAATTGTATCAGAACGTAATTTGTACGGAAATCTACGAATAAGATAGATTCGACGACGAGAGGGTCGGGAGTAATAGTTGATCGGGACGTGGCAAAAAAGAACAATGGTATATTAATACATTTATTATACATGATGTACACAACTAATAAAACCACAATAGGCGCTGGCGCATACACAGACTCACAAGCGCATGCACCAGCGTACACGTATAAATCTATTGGAAATTACATAAAAGGCGAATATATTGATAACGAGGGTGGTAGGAAGGTGAAAAAATACCAAGTTCGACGTTAAGGCGTACCCTATATATATATATATATATATATATATATATATATATATTTATATATTTATATATATGAACACACGTACACACAAGCACATTTATTGATATAAACACACACATGATGCCTATGTGTGTGTAATGGCATAAAGTTTGTGCGTGCGCGCGCCGCGTGTGTAAACTGTGTACATGTAATGTTTGTTTGTTTATTTTTCGTGTATAGAACCGAGGAATTTCGCGGTGGTGAGCGGTGTCGATCGACGGGCGCGCGGGGGTCGGCGGTCGGGGGCGACTAGGAGACGACGGTGGTGGCGGCGGCGACCGAGCGTGAGGGTACCCCAAACACAACTCATATTTAAATAAACAAACCCTCCGCCGCGGCCGTTGCCGCCGAAGCGGTGCAGACCAATTGTACGCCGGGGCCCCGGCACATGACCCCACCCACCCGCATTCGTCTTTCCACCACCTCCGGCTCGAGCGTCTCGACCGCCCTCCTCGTCCGCACCACCGCCGACGCCACCGCCCGTCAACTGTGTCATCAACAATTCCATTTTCAAAGTGTTTACTTTGGACTAATGTTCCTCCGGTAGTAGTGCCTCACAGCCGCCAGTGTTATGCGTGTGTGTTCGTACGCGCGCGTGTAGCGCGTTGTTAATGTTGGTAAGAAGACAGAGCCGGTCGGTCGTGTGTATATGCTGGCGCTGCGTTCACGATACACAGTATTACATAAATCTTCTCGCGCCCGTCGCTCGCTGCCGTCTCCGCATCGGTTCTCGCTGTTACGTACCGATCACGTTTGATTTTTTTCCGTTGTTTTCCATTTCCCCCCCCCCCCCCGTCCGCCCCGCGTTGTTGACCGGCCAACACACGCGGAACCGTGTGCGATAGCGTTTCCGCTGTCGCGTACCTGTACCGCACTGGTTCCGTGCACCGAACAGCACAGACACGCGTCGCGCACGACTATCGTACACCCGCCCGTATAGAGTGAATCGTGTGCAACCGAACGTTGTCGAACTGTTTATCGTCGTTCGTGTAAGGTCGCGGTACAGAGCGCATCGTACGATCGCGATTTCCGTTAAAGTTCCTTCCGCGTTCTTTTTCTCCTGGGGGACGCGCACGCACCCCGACGGCAACTGCGTGACGACAGTTCGAACGGGACCGCCGTCGCGAACGCTCGACGAC
>NW_020273628.1:0-128264 GCF_003268045.1 Sipha flava | reverse complement strand
TTTTATTATTGATGACGTGTAATATATTCGTAGTTTCATTATTACGCTTTGAATTTAAAATATACAACTACTAATATTATAATAATTAAATAATTACATTGATAGGTTTTTGAAAAGTTTTGTTAACTATATTCCAACAGCTATTAATTAACTGTAATTTAAAAATAAACTGTAAATTGGTAAAAAATGTATATAAAATAATATCTATTTATAGCAGTTATTTATGTGTGCAACGAAAAAAAAAAGATAACGATTATTTTTATTAAACCCCCCCAGAGCAAGATTTAATGTACGCCACGGCTTTAAACCAATCGATTCATTTCGAATAAATACTTTATAATAAGTAGACGCAGCAGACACTATCAAGTATATAGGTACTTAGTAAATGTTTTCGTTTTCAACGTAAAAACACGACGTCTGTTTATCTAGGCGCCAAAAGTACCTAAGCACGTATAACTCAACACCAATGTTAATATCGGTTAATTATAATAATTCATATATTGTATATTATAATAAATTAATGAACGTCACTCAAACCTTATCTCATAATTGACACTGAAAATTAAATTCGTCTAATTAATTTAATCGAGTGATATCTAACGAGTTAAATTTATTTAAACTTCTCGGGCGCAACCGTGCTTGAACATTTTGAAAAAATCGTGATTTCTTGTTCCCCACGTTTTTCTAATATATTTATATTGTGCTTGGTACTTTTTCTGAAAATTTAATATTCTTTTTCAAATGATCTGGTAAGCCGCATTAATTATAAATGTATGTACCGATTTAAAACATATTTAATATGATCATAATTACTATATATTTTTATTTAACAGTGTCGAAAATTTATATTATGTAAAATAATTACAATACGACAATTTTATACTATAGACTTATAATATTCTTAAAATTTTGTATTTAATCCTTTTCGATGATCCATTAAAAATCAAAAATCTATAAAATAAAGTTTTTAATTAGCTTTAAAATCATAATTATTAAGTTTTTTTATTTAGGTAATTAATCTTATTTATCTACTGTGTATGTATATATATATATGTATACATATGATGGTCTACAATTAAAGAAATATTATATGTAAGAAATAATTTTCAATTGTTCAAAATGGCATTGATTAGTTAACACAATGTTAAAAATGTTAAAAAAATAAGAGTTATATATTATTAGATATGTAAAATACTTTCCTTGAAATTACTGCAGCTTATACATAGATACCTATGTTTAAATACATGTATACGTATATATTCACTGTGGCAAATATTTATCTTAATATATAGTCAACTACATAATGAAATTTGATGAGTGAGTAACAGATAAGACGAATGATTGTGACTTTGTAATTTGTGATGGCCTATGTAATAATAATAAGGAGGTCACTATGTACGTACTTACATTAGTTCTTATTTATAATTAATTAAATTTTCGATTTTTACGTAATCCTTAAATGGCATTGTCGCAGTTTTTTAATCTAAACCATGTGTAAAAAGTACGCATATTTTTCGAGTGCCTTCAATGTCATGTAAACTAATTGCACTTTATGATATTATATGTATAAGATAACGTTACAATGAACAAATAATAATAATGAATGCTGATAGCGAAACCGAAAGCATATACGTAGTTATACATAATACTGATTTTGTAACTGATTTTAGATTCACACTATTTGTATTAAAAATATTTAAATTATTAATAACTGATTATATAGTTGACTATAGCAATGATAATAGTGATAGATATCTTGTAACTATATAAAATTATAGTGTGGGATAGAAATGCATGATCGATACGATTTCAAGACACTGGCTTTACATATGATCTATTGATTTTACACTATTATCAATAACAAATTAAACTAATCTTTAATAGCCGAATTTCTTTAATTTTTATTGTAAATCAATTTACAATAGATTTTTTTCTTTGAAAACTTACTCAATCGTTGATTAAAAAAAAGAGTAATGGTTGATCGGAAAAAAGCATATTGTATATCTTAATCGAACCAGAAAGAAAAACTGTAATAATAGATAACATAAATAATGTATCTTATGCAATTCTGGGTTAAAGGAGGGGGGAAAGAGGGCAGCTGTCCCGAGCGGCAATTTTTTGACGATGTCAACAAATGTTTTGAAATTTTCTAATGTATATACCAGTTTTTAGGAAAAATTATTAATTTATTATTGAAAAATACGAGTATTAATAACAATTATATAATATTATAATATTATAATATAATATATATATTATAATTATAATAGTTATTTTATATTATATTAAACCACTGAGTTATTTCGTCTGTGGGCGTTTAGCATATTAAGGGTAAAACCATATTATTATTATTTAGCGCTTGGACTTATGCATTTTTATTTTCGTTACACTTACATAAAATTGTGTTTATTGTATTTCTTATATATCTCTGTGTGTTATAATTTATAGCCATCAGATTATTAAATATGATATTAATAGTTTCAAATAATTTATTCACACACTCCCAAGCAATTGTTTTTGTTATCTCTCTCTCTCTCTCTCTCTCTCTCTCTCTCGTCTCGTGGTCATAGTTGTCGTCGTTGTCGAGTTCGATTCACGAATCACGATTGACTGGAAAACAAACGTGCCTAATATTTTATTTTCAATCAATATGAGTGGATAGCGCATACAAATGCATGTATTGAAATAAATTAGTTGTTTGGGTTTTTTTTTAATGTAGAACGAATTGACTAATAATTTTACGATAAAAATCAAAGCCATTAGTAAATATTTATAGTGTTTATAGCCGGAACTTGAGAATGAGATTATATAATTTAAAACAATAATGAAGTATTTTTCAGAAGATGAAAAATTATATATGCACAGTTTTCTTGAATTATTAACAGTATCAAAGTTAAACGATTCATTTCCTATTGTGGAAATAGCTTTAAAACTTGTTATACGTATTTATACCATGTTCAAATGCTGGCGAAGAAAGATCCCGCTGCAACTCGTTTGCGCACATTCAAAATTTTTTACCTAAAAATCGACGACTCGTTTGCGCACGACGAAATCAGTCGTTTACCTGAAAATAGATAACTCGTTTGCGCACAACGACATATTCACACACATAACACGTGTAAACATATTTCGTCACAGACTGCAGTACAAATTATCAAATATATTATCTTAATATTATCTTATAATCGACCGTGTAGACTGTATATTATATAAATTTGAATTTTCTAAAAAACTTTTAGTAAAGTTTCAGTAGGTATGGACTATGGATATAGACGGTACAGTGGTGACTAGTGTGTTGACGACGTAAACTTTAATATGGACGTAGAAATTTCTAATATTTTTGAATCTCGGTGAGGAAAACGATGTTTTAATATTGATGATTATAAATTTAGTGAATACCATGTTTTAATGAGTAGATTTTCAAATTTTAGATGCACTAATAAAAAATGTCCTGTGAATGTTATTGTTAGTACGAGTAAATCAAACAAAATAATAAAAGTAACCAACTATCATAATCACAAGTATAATAATTGATGATAATAAGGAAACGAGTTCTGATACTAAGGATTTTCGTCGCAGGTAGCCAAAATATATGTGCGCAATTGAGTTGTGCACTTTTGCGCAAACGAGTTGTATAAAAGATAAATGTGTGCAAATGATTTGTAGCCGAAAGATCCTTCTCAGTTTTAAAAAGAGTCAAGAATTACCAGTAAACAAATTATCTAATGAAAATATGTCATAGTTGTCTCTAATATCTATTGTAAATATTTCCCTAAAAAGTATAGGTTGAAATGATATTATTAAAGAGTTTGCTGCACAAAAAGCTAAAAAATAGTTGTAAATGTTTTATATTGAATAAATTTGTATTAAAACGTTTATATTTAGTACCTACTAAGGTCTATAAATTTAAAAACCACCGGTGTTACAGTATGTTTATAAATATAAATTAATTAAACAATATTAACTATGTTGTTGTTGTATACATGGGTACATACATATATACAAATATATATATATATATATATATATATTGGTTTGTGGAGGGGGTTGAAGGGCGGAATTTTAAAATCTGCCCCCACGCGGAAAATTTGTTAACCCAACACTGGTTTTATGTGTTAAATAAATAAAGGATCGTATGAACCCATCTACTGATTGATCAAATGTTTAGCGATTATTCATGCTACACGACATTAGACGAATGTATTGTATAGTACAATAATTAGAATAAAAAATGAAGCTATAACCAAACATCCAATCTTTTCCACGATTCTCATCATAGACCTATGTATTAAATAAATGTTATAAAATCATTGATGTGCCCAGTTATGTGATTATACGAGTATCATCTTTATGACGGTCGATGAAATAATTAATCCTACGCAATACATATATGTATCACTCAAATATTTTGCGAACAAAAAGAAGTCTCCGTCACATAAATTATAACGTTTTCTTTTTGAGAAGCATATAGAAAATATTTAAAAATGAATAAATAATGAGTAGTAATTTTAAATTCCATGTTTTTTTTTTTTTTTTTATAGCAAATTTCAAAAATTGGTGGTCACTTCAATGTCAGCTTCATAACTCAATGTTAAAAATGAATCAATGAAAACTTACATAATGTATCTATAATCTACTTTGATGGATACAAATTGTGAGAAACAGTTGATTTATATAATTTTTCTTCAAATTGAAAGTAAAATTTGATGATCAACAAATTGTATATTTTCAATTTTTATAACTTGAACATTTCCTATACTCATTAGTAATTATTTATAATTTGTAGACATTTAATCTTGAATTGACAAATGTATGCGTTTATAATTGTGTTATTTTATTAGATAAACAATAAAAAAATTAAATATTATTAACAAATATGTTTATCATATAGTTTTAAGTGCACTTATATACAGGGTGATTAGAAATTCTTGTTGCTAACGTATCTATGATTGTATAAGAACCGTTTGAGATTTCTATTTGTTCGTAACGAAGATTCACGATCGCTCTGTAGATATCTATACAAATTATACACATTACACACATTTTTTTTATAGATATATATAACATATATTATGTATATAATACATATCATACATAATATAGGTATGTATAAGTAAAGAATAGTTTTGTCATTTCATTTTTTTTCTTTTCATACGACTTACTATTTTATGTTTAAGCTGAAAACGTGTAAAACATTTGATAGTATGAAACATTGATAATGACAGAGTTTAATCGTTATAATATTAGCTGTAATTGTTATCGTCATTTTTTAATTAATTTTCAATACATTTTTTAAAATCTACATTATGACATATTATTTTTATAGATAAGAAGAAACTAGACGCAATCTTCTTGCGAGTGCAAGTTGATTCTATGACCTCTAAACCCGTTTACTTGGTACTGATTTAAATTTGGTTGTAAGCTTTATCATCTTAAACTATATGTATGTATTTATTTTTTTATGAAACAAAAAAAACATTGTACTATTTACGAAACTTAGAAGCAAATTTAAGTATTATCAACATACTTTGTATAATTTTTAAAATTAATTAATTTTTTTTTTAATTTATACAATATTTTTTTATTTGTTTTTATTTTTATTTGAACTAGGAAAATATAAATTTATAAATATTTAATTACAAAAATATATGTACAATCACATATTTAAATATATGTTACTATTTAAGTTGTATTATGTCGTATCGTACTTAAATTTATCTAAAAACATAATTTAAAACTAATTATTACAATATGCCAAAAACCAACTATTATATCTTATTTTAAAATTCATGCATAGATTACAGTTAAAAATATTAGACCAACATTTGGCATAAAATCATAATGTTGTTAGCATAATATTTTATAGAACTTGAATATTTTGTATAAACATAACTACTACCGTGTCTATATTTTATGATACTTCGTACATATAATAACTCAACATCTTAAATTGCTTCAAACAATATAATACCTAATATTCATTATGTTAACATAAACAAAATTATTTGTTTACTTTACTCGATAAAACTATTTTACAACCAATACAATAATCTTTCTTTCAAAGAAAATCATTAAAATTTATAACATTCATAACTTTTTTTTTATGCTTTTATTTAATAATTTGAATATTTTTACTCTTATTTTAAATTATTTAAGATAAACAAAATTAATTTTGTTTATTTGTTGTGTTAACCATTTCAATTTGAAAAGTATTTCTTTAAAAATTACAAGTGGAAAACAATTTTTAATGAAACATATGCTCTTGATATTACGTGAACTTTTTTACTGAAATATTATTGTTTATATTATTATTTGTTGTTTATTTTAGCTAGGATAAAAATAGCTTAGTAATATAATATAAAAAATAATTTACTCATGAATCAGACATTTGTACGCAGTCTTCGTATTTACATATCAAACTCATAATTACAAGTTATAACCGTAACACTATTTTAACATAGTGTTTTCCGTTTACAATTTTAACTTATGAATTTAATTTTTACTTAATATTTTATTTTTTAACCATATTATACAACCAAACATTATAATTATCCATTATCGTACTAACCAATTCTAATACAGCAAATGTTGAAATGATGAAATACGACACAAATTATAAATGTAATATGTAATAACACTTAAACATTAATAATATAAATATCTATAATATAGTATTAGCTACTAGCTAGACATAATTAATAATTAATACATTGCAATAATTTTTACTAATTATATTATAATATTGTATTTAGTATTGCATTGGTAATTTGTCAGATGATATAATTTATAATAATTAATAATATAACTACTAGATAAATTGTTTCTGTGTACAGTAAAAAAACTAACTGAAATAACTCACAAATGACTAAATGAGTATTAATTTCGAACATGTAGTTTGACGTTTTGTTATAATGTTTAATTCAATAACGACATAATGCATATTATTATACGTTTATATGTCAATATAGAGTCGGAAAGGTACTAACCATGGTTATTGGTTATACATGCATACATTGGGTAATAATATACAAATACAATCCACCGTATTTATTTATTATTCGTCATTATACAAGTGTTTCGCATTTCACTGCCCGGACGTTTTTACCGTAAAACCCCATGTAATAAATATTATAATTTGTTATCAGACCGATCATCGGCGAAAAACATTGAAATGTCCGCGTTTATACATCTATGTATACGGTGCAAGTAATATAATTTGGCAATTCCATACTGCTGGTTTAAGATATCTGCTTCTGGATTACTATTTAAACGGATGGACATCAACTTGTTTGCCGAAACTCCGGAATAGTATATTATCAACACTTTTTTGGCCCATCATGAAGTTCGAAAGAGTTTCCTGTGGAAAGGCATCGGCACATAATAAGATCAATGATTTCAAAACACGTCGAAATCGTTACATCGCGGCAATCGTCATATAGCCATCAGCATCCACGTATTATATTGCTTTGCTGCAGGAAGTATAACATTAAAGTATATTTCTACCTTTATAGATTCGAACTACAAAAATGAATTTAAACACTGCACATACAATAATATATAATGGTATATAATGGTGGGTATAAAGTATAATATCTACACGAAAGTAATAATAATATGAAAAAATATTAAAGATTATTGCCCAAAGTCGCGTACTCTTATCGAGTGAATCATCGGAAAATATGTTTACAATTGATACATTTGCATATCGAATGTACTGCAATACACCTATATGGCTGTATATCACACACCTGTGGGATATGCCGGGGGAAAGACCAGGAGTCAACGATACAAACATACATATATTATTATGCCCTATCTAAAAACATATTATTCATTGTTTTTTTTTCTAATATTTTTTTTTTTTTGCCAATGGCAGTTTAAATTTTTTAACCGCAGAATTATTAATGAAAATACAACAGTATAACACATCGATGGCGTACAGTGATCGTTACTTTTGATTATTGTTTTACAAATAGGTTCGACGATTTTGGTATACGCGATCGAATGTTTTCGAATAAATTGTTTATGAAAAAACATAAATAATTACATTATTTATTATTACTTCATGTGGCCGCCGAGCGTGTGTTATTTTTTATTATTATTATTATTATTATTATTACACAAATGCATCAACGGCACATTTGTCAACAGCGTCTGTCTTTTATCGCATATTGAAAAATTGAAAAATATTAAACAATAACAATTATTCCGTATGTATATAGGGGGACACGGCCACTGTGTAAATCGTTATCGTGTATAGATTAAATAACGATTTATTACGTTGGCCGTATGTTAGCAAAAAAAATATACATGTATAGGTACGAGTTTATATTTACAGAACGTAATAGTAACAATAAAATAAAATACCACGTCTAACGACTAAATTGGATATATATTGCACTCGGTTTGTTATGAATTATTGTTACCATATTTATGGAAATTCATGTGGTATTAATAAAAAGCTACAGTATTAATTGCAATTCTTATATATTTCTTCACAGCTCAGTAATTACATATATAAATAAAAAATATTAACTTATGACTTAAAAGAAAATGTGGAGTATTTTTTGAATTCACGCATAATTTATTTTGTTTTTCAGAATCATCGATCTTTACCAGTTGTTGACCAATCGGACAGCATCTTGGAGATTGCTGCTCGGTATCGGTACGTTTCGATATTATATTTATGAACGAATAGGAAGGAAACGATATTCATTTTAAAAATAAGATCCCACCTCAACCTTAGGGTCCTAGTTATTTGCTTCTGCACACATACAAACACTGAGCATTTCTTACAATTTAAAGACGAGATCGCACAAACCGATGTGTTTAATCCGCTTTAGCGATGTGTATTTTAGCGACCTAAAACGCTCAATATATTGTTTGTTTTTACTAAATATTAGTGTTGGATTATGCAGCATAAACAATAAACAGTAACAGTTTTGAAATAAAACTTAACGTAATCATATCTTATCTGTATAGGGTGGTGTAAACTTGACAACTGATTGATGACAACCCAAACCTTTTATTGTGCAATATTTATAGAATTTTAATGAAATCATACCATTTATTTCACCACCTAGCATTTAGTACTTACACGCATGTACAAAAGCCTGGGGGAAAAATAAGTGATCGGGTTTGAACATTGTAATTGTATATGTTCATTACAACATGCAATATGAACGACTACAAGAGTATTAATATTTACTTCAAGAGTAATATTTAATCATTAGAAAAAAAATATAAATATTTATCAAGAAAATGTTTCAATAAACATTGAATCAATTATATTATAAAGCTAAATATTAATTATTTATAAAATAATAAAATATTAAATAAAAATTAAAAATTAGTAAATGGTTAATAATAATAATGGTAAATACTCGTAAATTAATAAATAAATAAATAAACAAATAGTTTA
This sequence comes from Sipha flava, assembly GCF_003268045.1. Lineage (NCBI taxonomy): Eukaryota > Metazoa > Arthropoda > Insecta > Hemiptera > Aphididae > Sipha > Sipha flava. The sequence goes on along the minus strand of NW_020273628.1, from coordinate 118,843 downwards.
TATTTAGAAATAAATGAATACATTTTAGCCTGGAATATTATTATATTTGTAAAGTACGACTGGTTTCAAATTAAAAATTCATTATCGGGTGAAAAGTCAATAAAATCATGACTAAGGATAAGCATTTATTTATTTCTATGTTAAATATTCGTTTAACTTTTATTAAAAATTGTATTTAAAAAAAATTGTTACGGGCCATATTCAATACCTTTGCGGGTCGGGCACATCTGATCTATCATCATTGTTATTAGAGGTCAATAATAGAAAATTGGAAACAATGGATAAATATGGTTATAAGTCCAGTGTGATTTCTTAATATCGACGGTTAGGGTTATTATAATAAATAGGATTTAATTTGCACTAAAAAGCTATACTAAGCGAAATGTTTTCGTGATAAATAATAACATTTTACTAGAATGGCCAATTGAAATTATATTTCTCGGAAACGGACGGCTGTTCTCTGTTCACTGCTATATTGTTAACAGGTACTATAAATTTCGCATATCAAATATTCGTTACTCGAACAAATTCGTACTTCGAACTTATAAAGATAGTAAATTTATCATAGCTCATGAATAAATGTTCCACAATGTTTAAGAACACGTTTAGTTTATACGTTTTGATAATTCGAACGAACGCGTCGGTACATAATATTATGTGATTATTATATAACACGAATCGTCGCCGACCGTACACCGATCGTAAGGGGGTAGGGCAGAGCCAAATTAAACATTTGTGAGCCCCTAGGCAATTAAAATGTTGGGCCCTACAGTATAATTTTTTATATACATTTTTAACATTACTATCCAATAATTAAAATAAACAGTTTTAGTAATAACCAACTATTATTTATAAACAAAATCGTATTTATTGAATTTTTTTATTTGCAAAAAAAATCAATTATTATATTATTTCTATTTTTTTCAAAATAATTGTATTATTATTATTGCCTATAACGCTTACAACTTAATATATATATTATATTTAATAATGAATTTTGTCCCGTAAATTCGTAAATAAAATACATGTATTATTAAATAAAAAAATAAATATTTTCCCGTTTTCACAGGGCCCCTTAAATGAGTGAGGTCTTAAGGGGGGCGCCTACTCCGCCTAATGGGTAATCCGGCTCTGGGGTAGGGGATAGGAGGAAATAATATATTAATAAATATAACGTGTGACATATATCCTATGCAACTATCGTATACAGACTAGCTGACCCTATGCGATTGCAGATGAACCGCGGTAGCCGACCCGGTCCACCAGAAGAGTCGAACTGTACAACAGCTTCCGTTAACATGAAGAACGAAGAGACGTTGCAGAGCCACCAGCAGCGCAACATGTTAGCCGAGGCGATAGCGTCGCTACCGCCCGTGCCACAGAACCTGTCGGCGATCGCCCTCTTCCATCAGCTGCCCATATTGTACCAGCAGCACTACCAGCACATGTTGCAATCCCGGATCCTGCCGTACCTGCAGGAATCGTTGAGATTGCAGAGTACCGCAAACATTATCGACAAGCCGCAGCTGTCAACGGTAAGCGCGACATCCGATGGACGACTCATTGTGGTCCATTCTCTACGGATTTTTGACTCGTTTCAACCGTCCCTATATCACCTATGTCTATATAAGTAAAAACAAAGTAGTCCTAGAAAACGTTATCTGTAAAAAATAATAAAATCGCAACTTTTTGCAACATTTGTAAAAGTTGCGATTTTATTTTTTCATATCCAGTTGCAATTTTATTAAATTTGTACATACCTGATGATGAAGTTTAAATTCGAAATAGGCCATGCTTTACAAATATAATAACACTCCAAGCTAAGCTTTTATTTATTTATTTATTTATATGTATGTAAACTATTTGTTTATTTATTTAAAATGTAACAGTTATTTTAAACATAATTATTCTCTAACCCCCCCCCCCAAAAAATCATTTGTTGTCTATGACCTTGACTACGTTGTTGATGACGGTTCCACTGCACAATCGAATATTTTGGCGACTGCTTATGTCCCGAGAAAATAAATTTTATCGCAGTATGAATTTTAATCTTATTATCATCCTATGAACGTTCCAAAATAAAATTCCATTCGCGTTACATGGTTACATTCAAACATCAAAACATGTTACAAATAACATTCAATACATGTTAGCAAATGACAAAAATTCATTTAAAATAAACTTTAATTATTTTTTAAATACTTCTTTTTATTTCGAGCTATTTATTTATTTTTTTTTTTTGTAATTAATTAGATTAAACCATTAATTTTATAAAATTAAAAGTTTTACCTTATACATAAGAAAATAAAAAGTATACATTAATTACATCAAGTACCACATTATTGTTATTATATTTTAATATACACTCTTCTTATATTGTGAATTTCTGTCATCTGTCCTCTAACAATACTAACATAAATACTGAATAAGTATAAAAAAAAAGCATTATAAAGGAAATATTAAAAAAAAAACAAAAAACAAATATGAACTGAATGATATTTTGTATCTTGTGGTATATCGGACTCAATCAGCTAAAACTGTTACGAATAAAGCATCATTATTGTAATGCTTTGGCTATTTTTTATACATCCTGTTTGGAAGAAGTTAGAAAAAAATATTATTATGTGAAAATTATGCTAGTAATATTTAAATTTATATTTACTTTTTGGTACAAAAAAAATTATAGAACCACACAATTTAATAAAAACACCTATTCTTCATATCACGGTCTAAGACCAATGTATAGCAAATTATTATTAAAAATTTTAGCGGTTATCGAATTATATTTAACATACCATTTTATCGACAAAAATCGAGCAACTCTCTTAATGGTTTTGAATTCGAAATAAATAATTTTTTGCCACGAATTAAATTTAACGAATACATTTATATCATCAAACAACATACAGTCGTAAACTGGGGTGGCAAGGGGGGATTTTCCCTCCTAGAATAAATTAGTAGGACCAGTGCCCCCTCTGATATTTAACATACCTTGTTTTAAAATAAGTACAGAACAGCTGGTTATAGTTATTACTGTACAGTTTTCTTTTTTAAATCTTAATTTTCAATTTTAGCTTATCTAACATAATGAATAATATTATATGTATAATATATTATATGTAGGTAGTAATGCGGCGTTTATGTTTAGAAGTTATAAAATATTAAAAATGTCTATGCATTGTCTATATAGTAATAATGACGAGCACCTAATACTAATATATAACAAAAGGTAATGTTAACATATATTTACAAGTAAGTAATGTAAGGTTAACTATGTAGACTAATTGATGTGTAACTATATATTTGCACCCCCCCCCCTAATAAATGTTCAAGTTCCGCCCACGAAACGACATTTTATACCGGTAAAAATAATCGGATAAAATTTGCTAATGCGCGTGTATTATACACTGCAGATGCCGACGGTTAGTCCGTTCGACCAGCCGTCTTCGGAACAGAACGCCGTGTCGGCCGCAGCGGTGGCGGCCGCGGACATGGCGGCCGCCGGATGCAACGAGAAGCCGCCGTACTCGTACATAGCGCTGATCGCCATGGCCATCACGTCCACGCCCAACCAGCGGATGACGCTCAGCGAGATATACAATTACATCACAGAAAAGTTCCCGTACTACCGTCGGAACAGACAGGGCTGGCAGAACTCCATCCGGCACAACTTGAGCCTGAACGACTGTTTCATCAAGATACCCAGGGGTCGGACCGGCATGGATGACAACATGGGCGGTGGCAAGGGTAGCTACTGGACGCTGGACCCGGTGGCCGCGGCTGACATGTTCGAACGGGGCAACTACAGACGGAGACGGATGCGTCGGCATAGACCGTACCAGCAGCACAACCACCATCATCAGACGGTAAGACGGACAATTCATTAAACTCATGTTCACTGCGTGACCGGCGATTTTGGATCGTCGTCAGGGGTAGGTCTCCTTGGGGCTACGATCAAGGGCGCTTTGTAAGGAATAAAGGCGAAAAGTACACTTAGGGCTAACTTCACCCTTAAGTTGTGTTTTGACTGTTGATACGCATCCGCATTACGCGCATCATTCACTCTTACCAATCTCAAGTACGTCCAATAATCTCTTCGGTTTACTCCGTTTTTCTCAAAAACCGTCCGAATCGTATAGACTTATTCGCTATCATTATTTATCAGCAGCTAATGTTACTGCTAAAAATCTTATAAAGCACTTTTTACACTATATACATGAAGATCTAATATTTTGTTTTCCACGGTTTATCTGAATTTCGAATTATATCTTTACGTAAATGAACTAGTTATTTTTTTTCGACGCCACTAAAATCAGGATTTTGATAGCTGCACTTCCTCCTCGTATACATGATAATTTAATAAATAATAACTTTGTATTTTTCTCTGATGAGAGTAGACCCAACCAGACATTAAGTCGCTACTACAGCAACCACAGGTACCTCACCACCATCATCACCATCATTTTGCGGTGTACCCCGAGTTCCAATTGTCCACCAGAAATGCGATAGCCGCCGAATCATTGACAGATAAACAGCACGCGGTCGCAGACACGGTGTCCTCGCACAACTTGGCGTTCCACATCGAAAACCTGATACAGAAAAAGCACCATGTAGGCGAGCTCTCCCAAGAAGAGATTGTATCCTCCAGTAGCGTGCATAACAACAACGACTCGTCGCATCCGGGCGACGAACAGCTGATAGTCGAGTCTAAGCCCAAATTGATCATCATCAACGACGAAGACGACAGCAACAACAGCGGTGGCAGCAGACATTAGAAATCCTATAACAGTGCATGTATAAATTATAATTTTGTAATTACAATATAATAATAATAATAATAATAATAATAATAATTAAGTAGGTACACGGGTACATGCACTTGGCCGAATGTACAACATGTGACGTCATGTGCAATGAAACTGTATAGTACTCTACGAGTTCTCAATACGTATGTGTGCGTGAGTGTGGACGACGTGTGTTTATCTTTGGTCGAGAAAAACGATATCGCACCAGCTAGTATTAATTTCGTAATAAAAATATATATAATGTTATTGTTATTATTATTATTATAAATATGCTGTGAATCGTTTATGGTTTTATTTCTCTTTGTACAAAATTTTTATCGAGCTGTGTATTATGATGTTGACGAAACATGAACTCAGAACTGTAATACGTTACATTATTATATTATACTATTTGATTGTATACCTATTTGTGTCCACGTGTATGTATTATAACTCGTGTAATTAACGTCGATTTAATACACACACGCATTTATAAATGTTTAATTGATGCCAACGTCGATGTAACATTATATATTTCTTTGACAACCACCTATCGACTTACTTCGAAATAATAATAATAATAATAATAAGATAAATAGGCAATATGCGTATAATATATTCTACAATGTTATACTTTTGGATTCCACCTGGTCGCGGATTCCGATCTCGTCATTTGAATATACGAGTACCATGTATAAGCCACTAGTTAGTGGTGTAGGTACATCAAATAAGTATTCTGTGTTAAAAATAATTTGAGAATTTTTTAAAAAACTTTCGTCGTGTACATAATTTGCACTCATTTCTATGTCCATAAGTAACACTCATTACTCATATTCTTTATCGGATGTCAGTTGTTTTTCAATCGAAAAATCATTGATTTCGTTTATTATATCAACCTAAACAGTATATAATTACATACATGTGTATGTAATATTATATAGGTAGATACAAAATGTTTTTTTTTTTTTTGATTTCACAAATGTATCTTGCGTACTAAATAATTATAATTTATAGCATATTATAATACACTAATATTATATTAGTCATTACGTGAAACCAGACTATTTTTTATTTTATTTTAACACGTGTTTCTACTAAAAATTAACATACCTAAATCACAATCCAAAAACATACGTCTAAACTTTGGAAAACGTGTTTAAATTAAAATCATGTTTATATTACAGTAGTTCTTAAATATTATATACCTTATACCTAAGTCTAGTCAGAAACATTGTTTTATAATTGTATTATTATGATCATGATTTATGTGATATTAAATATATTTTTATAAAATGATCCATAGTTAAAAAAAAAAAAATATGTCTTTTAAAACATATTGTTCAGCATGAGCATCGAATTATGAATAGTCTATAAATTTTCATTTAAATAATAAATCATAAATAGGTACTAGCTTGTATAATAAACAGAAAACACATTTTATTGTAGGTAGGAATAAAAAAAAAATTATTTATCAATAAAATTGTAAATTAGTGTAATATTTTTAATTACATTAATATTTTAAAATAAAATATCATGGTGACAAATGGAAGAAAATGTTTTAATTTAATGAAAAGAAATATCAAAAATCGATATTTAAAGGGAACCTAACCAGTTTATTCGATAACTCAGCAGCGTTAATTTTTTAGTTTATGATAGCCAAAATGTATGTCCTGACATAAGCGATTCTAGTTAATCTTGGATAATCATTAATAATATTCAACTTCATACCAAATTATTGCTGATACCAATTCAAAATACTCTTGGATTATCTTTCACTCTGAAATATCCATATCTTGATGAGTTAGGAAACAAGTAAACTTAAAAAAGTATTTACCTCTGGCTTAATTTTAAGTACAGTCAACTCTCGATTATTCAAACCTTCAATAATTTGAAACTTCAGTTATTCAAAGTAAATGCATGGTTCCTTGAAAATCATGAGGTAATTCAAATAAAAATAATGCATTTAAGTACATTAGATAAATCGAAATTAAATTTTGGGAAACTTGCAACTAACACGTGACAATTCAAAGTATCATACGTTAAACACTCTGCAATTCGAAGTATATTCAGCAAATTTATTCTATCGATATTCTTATAATTTTTTTGTTAAAAAATTACTATACAATCGTGTAGAAATTTAACATAATATTTTCAATAACTATAGAATTAATATTGTAAGAACCTTATCGTATTATTTCTTAATTGTCACTAATCGTAATATATCTTTTCGATGGCCATCAGTCAAATGTAGTTTTATTTTAGTTTCGTTTGGTCTATTATAAAATTCTTGTATTGAATCTAATTCAAAAAATACTATTGAAAAAATTAAACTAAATTCATTGAAGCAGAAAACCATTACAGATTTCTTCAAAAAATAATAATTTTATTTAGTTAGTATAATTATATAATTTAATATATAATATTATAGTATATAATTTACATTTTAAAAATAATAAATAACTAATACCACCTAATTTGCTGAAATAAATAATAATTATGAACAAAATTTTTTTCTAAACTCAGTAATTCAATTTTTTTTTTTTTTTTGCTCACTCGTTGCTTCAAACTACTCACAATTAAAATTCTCGGTAATATAACATTTTTCAACAGTCCCGTCAACTTTGAATTATCAAGACTCGACTGTATCTACTATAATAACCTACCATAATAGCTATTCAAAGTATATTTTTTTGTTTAATATAACACTACAAAACGAGACATTTTGGAGAAATAATAGAAAACCATTTTAATTAGTACAATAACTGTTAAAATATATCATTCATAGAAAGCAATTTATTTATGTTATGGTAATAAATTAAATTAAATTACATTTTATATTTTAAAATCTATAAGTGGGTTATTTAGATTTCAATCAAAAATTTGAAATGATTCAAAAATAAATATTAACGAGTCATAAATTAATTTGATTATTTTCATATATACATTTAATTAACATGATATGCCAAAGATAAATGTAGTAAATAGTTTCCTCAGAACAATGCATAAATTAAAAATCTACAATGGTTTTGAATTATAATTTATGAGATAAGGTTTATTAAATGATGTAAATAAATAAATAGCAAAAATTGACGTTGATCTTTTTATTTAAGATTCTTTTTGTTTTTTCTTTTTTTTTAATTGACATTGATAGAACAAATTATCAATAATCAAATCTAAAATCTTTGTAACTTGGATCAAATGATTGTACCCTAATGAAACCATCCTCTCCGCCAGTACTGAAACTTTCACCATCTGGATGGAATGCCAAAGAATTAATAGGACCAAAATGACCTTTAACTCTTGCAAATTCTTCTTCAAAAATAACATGGAAGAATCTGGCATCGAACTTTCCTGCTTGTGCTGCTGTTGTTGTTACATCCATGGCTTCTTGACCACCACCCAATACCACCTTAAAAAAACATTATTTTTTAATTTTATATCACAACAGCAATTATAGTCATATAGAAATATATAATGAACTTACATGATCATATATTGGAGAAAGTGAAGCACTATTGACAGGACGTTCAGTTACATAAACTTTGTGCACTGATAAATCATCAACATCAAACAACTTAGCTGTATTGTCCTTTGATGCCGTTACAAACATAGTACCTTGTCGGTTCTTTTGCATATCATTAATTGATCCTTGGTGGTCTTTAACAGATTCTATACTTTTTCCTGTCTACAATATTAATTATTATTCAATATACATATAGACTAAGGATGACAATAAATTTATTATTAATAAACTTTCAACTACGTACTCTCAAATCCCATTGAGTAATGGCACCATCTTCATGACCAGTAATAATAGTGTGATCCAATGTACCCCAAATTAAAGAAGTTACTTTGGAATCTGGTACAGCCATTTTTAAAATAGGAGCACTGCTTTCTGTAATAAAATAAAATGAAAAATACAAAATAGAAATATATAACAAAGGCATTTTTATTTTAACTTATAAATTGTGTGTATCAGATAAAAATTACTTCTGAAAAAGCTAATCAACTATTAAAATACTCAAAAGAAAATATATCAAATGCGTGTTAATAGGTTACAATGGTCAAAAAGTAACTTTTAACTTTCAAAACTAAATGATTATACACATTTTGTTATTTTTCAGCATCAATATTTATAATATCTAGTAAGATATAAATGAATTACAATACATCAATATTTTTAATAATATTGACAATTTTATAGATCATAAAAAATGTACGATGTAGTCAGTGGCGTATTTACAGGGGTGGGCGGTCCAAAAGGACTGGATCCTTCCCAGAACCTCTCTAAAAAATAAAAAAATAACAAAAATGCTTACATATTTGCAGAATTGGCTAAACATTCACAGGGAAGTTAAAATTACTGTTGATGAAGTGACAGAGGAGTTGGCCAAAAAATCAAAATAACTGGAATTTATTTTATAACAATACTTTATAATATATAATGCTAAATACAATATATAGGTACATTAATATAATATTACATAAGACTATAAGATTATTACATTATATATTTAGTTCAACTTCCTCCAAAAACTGCATAAGGACGTAACTATTACAATATAATATATAGTTTATATTAATTATGTATAAACTGTGGACCCCCTCAGAAAAAATTGAAAATACGCCACTGGATATAGTGAATGTGTTAATTTATGTGATCATTAACTAGTTGATAAAAATTGATTGGAACAGAAAAAAAATTATACTATAGAAATCAATATTCAAAATAATATTGAATAGAATATATTTTATACAAAAGTTTTAAACAAATTATTATTTTAAAATTAATAATAAATTACATTCAACACCATAATAATTAAAACATTGCTTACTAAAAGATTCATCGTCACGAGCATCAACAACAAAAATTTCACACTCTTGTTTCATGGCTTGATCTGTTGAATAGCTGGCAAGATCAGCCGAGTAACTAAATGAACATGTACGTACAGCTGAGTTACTACTAATATTACCAATCTCCACTCCTAAAAATGTTGAAGTAATTGATTAACAAACAATATCATTGTTGTTACATTGGAAATTAATAACATTACCAGTAGCTACATCCCAAAGTCTTAAAGTGTTGTCAGCAGCTCCAGACAAAAACTTTGTTGTTTTCCAATCGACATCAATACACCATACAGCTCCAGTGTGACCATTGTACGTACCAAGGCGCTCTCCATTTAATGAGTACCAAACGTTTGGAGTTACGTCCTTAGCGGATGAGAATAATAAATCACCTTCTCTGTTGTACTTAATTTGAGTGATGGCACGCTCGTGCCCTTGCAACATTAAAGGTTTCTGCAAAAACAAAAAAAACAAACGATTTAGAATATGATAATTATGTTACCAGTGGAAATTATTCAAAACCAATTAATGATCATTTACCATAGTGAGTTGTTGAAATTGTAATACTAATATTAAAAATAATAATAATTAAAAGCTTAGATACATTATTCTCTAAGGAAACCCAAAAGTAAAGGACCGGAGTATCACGTGATGCCGCGCGTCAGGCGTCTTCGTTGTCATAAAAGATAAGAAGTAATGATAAATTAATCAGTTTGACCAACATAAATTTGTATCACAACGGTTTGAAATCTGGTTTCCCTATCCAGTCGCGTCCTATGTCCATTGTTCCAAGATAAAATGAATGCCCCTATGATTGAATATTAGTCAAAAATAATAAACCAGAAATAAAAATGTTTGAATGTAGCACAACAGTGATGGCGATTGCCGATTAAATTTTTTTAGGATGATCCAATAATGAATGCCAATTTATTATATTACAATATAAAAAAATATTATTTGGAGAAAATAACTAAGAATAATAAGAGAATAACTATTTGGAGGACACTATTAAAAATCAATCTATATGGTTTATCCATTCAAATATACAACACACTAAATTTTTGGTTATAATTTTAAACAAATAATATGTACCCATATAGGTATAAAATTACGCCTTCTATAGTATCACAGATGAAAATCTTCGTGTATTACTTAAAAAAAAAATCATTGACATATTTATGTATATAACAGGAATTTTCAAGTCAGCCAATGTACGGATATGTGACTTCAGGTGGTCCTTTAATAACGCATTTATTGTTACATAACGCATTAATATACTTGTAGATGTATTCAGGGGGGTTTTTTAAGTTTAAAAAAAAAAAAATTATTAATTTATTTTAAATTATTACCTATAAATTACCTAAGTTTTACTATTGAAAAAATGTACTACCTAATAAAAATATTACCAAAGAAATCTAAAACAATCTAAATAAGTCAATTTATTGCGTTTAGGTTGCTATTACAGTCTAAAGACAAATAAATTCATAATTTTGGTATCTTTCAGGAGCTTGATATACCTAATATTAAAATGTCGACCAGCTAGCTGTAATGGAAGATGGTAAACTGCGGCAAAATTGATTTTTTTCTAAAATTCGATGTGTAAACTGCGGCAAAAAGAAAATTAAGATTATAATCTGCGATAAATCCTATAAGATACATTATACAAACTGCGGCAATTTATTATATATACCTTCTATATATACTATATATATATTTTTTGTTTGATGTTATTATTTACTGCTTGACGTTCAATTGTAGAATCCGATTCATGACTATGATCTAAAATTGATTTTTCTTGTAATAAAGTTTTTTCCGTGGGAAAACCAATTTTGCCTTGCATGTTTTTTTTTTTTAGTGCATTCCCATGTTTGATTATCATTTATTTCGGATTCATATTTAAATTTGAATTTAAAATTATTTAACACTGTTAATTCCTTGCCATTCTGGCTAAACATTGTTGTAAATTTCATGACGTTGAATAAATATTTAACTTTATTTCTACTAAGCTCTAACACTTGTAAGTAGGTAATAAGAAGTATTTTCAAAAGTAAAAAAACCTATATTACTAATATATTTCGTTAAAACTTAAAAATACATTTGGATTTATTTTACCACTCTGTACGCAAGACGCAACATTTCATAATTAATTAAACGATATACGTACATAGGTACACATAGGTAGCTATATATGATGTAGGTACTGTAATAAATAATATATATATAGAAAGTATGTATATAAAATAAATTGCCGCAGTTTATATAATGTATCTTATTGAATTTGTCGCAGATTGTATAATCCTAATTTTTTTTTTGCCGCAGTTTACATACAGCCTCCATAATTATATGACCTGCATAAACACACACTCAAAATGATAAATTATAACTTATGAGTCAATTTTTTAAATGATGTTTGGTTGCATGACTTATTTTAAATATCATCGGTTTAAATTTGTAAATATAAACTGACGAAATCAATATATTTCACACGCGTACTTATTACAGTCATCAGTCATCATCCATCAATAATTCAACATCAATATAAGCATTAAATGTGAAGTACTATAATCTCCACATAGGTATGTTAGTCATTCCCACTAAAGAAGTAAAAACTTATCTAAATGAGTCAAAGTTTTATTTACAAAATAAACAAAAAATAAACAAAAACCGCAATTACTTATTCAGTTATTCTTAAGCATGCTGCAGCAAAAATAGAAATGATTTAAAATTATTTAATATATAATTTTTAATGTGATGCATGATACATAAAAATTGAGCATCTATTTAATTAGATATATATTATACGTAATAATAAATATTCTTAAGCCTTATAAATGGATTCACTGACTACTGACAGAAAATTCGATATTTACATTAAAATTTAGCACTCAATTAAAAATTTAACTTTGAAAATAATTTTCTGATTGGGAATAATTTCATCAAACTTCATACTGTATATCAATTAATGATATACATTATCTATCATGGTTATTATATTAAGTATACTCGTATTAGACATAAAATGTTACACGATTGTATAATAGTGTGTAGGTGTAATGTGTGAAATAGGTTTTTATACATTATTAAATTATATTTTATTTCTAATTAATTAATTATACATGAAAACTTATATTACTCATACAATTTGTATATATTTCTCTAAAAAATGTATTCTATTAATTAAAATCTGATAGTTTTAATAATGATATAAATTATTAAATACTGGTAGGTACTTCTAAAATATTCAGTGCAATATGTATTCAATCACATGCATAGAATTTTAAGACTAATTATTAAATATTATAACATATAACATGATTGATATTTTGAAGGTGAACTAGTCCTACAAAAATCAGCTAAAAGGATTATTTATTCAAGTAATGCTTTTAACCGGAAATGTGTCATGAATTCCAAATACGACTTATTCCACATTTTAACAAGTATTTATACTCAGTATAATTAAGCTAATAAGTAACTAAATTATTTTTTAGTTGATATACCTACAAACAGAGTAGGTAAGACATTATCAAGATAAAATTTTGCCCAACTTTTTCTACAAGTTACAAGTGTTATAAATACTTAAATTGTTATTTAATATTTATAAACCAAATAAGTAGATAGATTATTAAATTTACATTGTTATTGTGAATCATTTTACAAATAATAAAATAATAAAATGTTTAAATATCTATATATATATATATATATATATATATATATATATATTAATACATAATTTATTTAATCTTTTATTTTCTAGGTACAATGGAAATTGTAATTGTAATTATAATGGATTTTTATGTAATTAGTAGGTCAGTAGCGTACCCAGAATTTTATTATTGTTGGTCAACCTATTTCAGAAGAGGCCATGTCGTGTAGCATCAACCATATTTACTATTCTATGTATTACAAATGTGTTCACTTCGCTCGCAAGTAACGATTCACTTTACTTGTACCTAATATAAATCACTTTTTGCAATAACAAATTTCGATTGTTTTACCAATAAAACTATAACTTAGATATAAAATTTGAACAATCTACTTGCATACAATTTTTTTTTTATCTAAACAATTAAGATCATTTGAATTGCGAGTAGAGCACATATGATTATCATTAAAATTATAAATATTTTACCAAGTTTTAATACTTGCCACAAATATATGTGTTTACTAGTTATTTTTAATACTTTCATGTCTATCACAGATTATATAGGTAATAGTTTTTAATCAAATACTCTAATACGAATATTAATTGGCAGTAAACACATGAAAGTAATTACGGCTTTCATGCGGGACGGTGGACGGATTTTTTCCGTACGGTCACTATGGTACAGCAGTGTCGGCGACTGAAAAGTACGGCACCGGATCATCGGCATCTTAAACGCAATTTAAAGTCAATCCACCAGTGCATTTTTTAACTAGTTAACTAGGCGACGCAAATGTCGCCCAGTGATTATACTCTGTCGACACTATTTTAAAAGATTGAGCGAAATAATGCAAAACAAACGTGTAATACTATAATCGTATTATGGTATTATACATGGACTATTTTGAGAAAAACATTTTTTGTCGCCCAGTGAAAATTCCTCATAAAATGCACTGCGATCCACACATATCGGTAAAGTGACATGACGTAAATGACCTTCAATGAAAAAAAAATATCGGTATGACGAATGTGCATGTAAACAAAAGGCATAGATAGACGGCGTGTGTTCAGACGTAGCCACTCAGTAAGCTCCGGCGTTCACAGTGCTATGTGGTATATGCGATAGAAAAAAATTTACATCGTCACCGATATTTTTTTTTTTCACTGACGTCAAAACACACATTTTGATTAGCCTATTTTGTGTTTATAAAGAATATTTACGTCCTGAATTCTGAACTTTTGATTGAGTTGGCACGCAAGAAACAGGTTCTTTAAGACTTGAAGGGAAGAGTATGGCAGGAAATTGGTGAGAAAATGAAGATGTTGCAAAATTTTCTCTCTGTGTTTTGAAACATCCATATAAAATAAACTCAGTGTCTTCTTTTTCTTTTTTTTTCCTCGTTCAAAAGCAATTACAGTAAAATCTTTTATACTTACTAAAATTCATAATATAATTCCGAATAAAACAACATACAAACTAAACCTAAGTCTTCTGGGGGAAATACATTTGGGCGCATTTACCCAAAACAGAACACTTTAGGGCGTAAACCTATAAAACTTTTGGACGTAATATTTTCCTTTATAATAGTACGCTTGGGCACATTTATTTCTTTACATATATTAATATATCGTAATAAATCTGAACTTATTAGCGTTACCTAGAAGACATCGTGAGGAGGTTGGCTCAATAATCTTCCAAAAATATTTTGAGATTTTTTTTATTTATACGTCCTAATTTAATTTTTGTTCATTATTTATTATTTATTATTTATTAATATTTATACTATATTGTGATCTTTTTATGTATCAGATTTTATGTAATTTATTATTTTTTTTCCTGCAAAACGTGGTCCTAATTTTTTTATGTAATTCAATATACTTTTTCAACTTTATAGGTTTTCCGACATTTTTTTACAAATGTTTATCTTTCTTCAGTTTCGTTTTTTAATTTATTAGTTATTTTTTTCATTGCTGTTCATTTTTAATTTGGTCTCCGTTTGAATTTCAATCGATACGTTTATAAAATTTTGATGATTTGGATGTTGCTTATAAAATTGTTGGTTATAATTTGAATGTAAATATTCCAGTCTATTAGTTGTTCTTGGGTATGTTGTTAGCTTTTCAGCTCAAATTAAATATGGAAATTGTGAATCTTTAGATATATAATTGTCAAGTATATAATCAGTAGTCTGTCACATCAGGTGGTGCTATAGATATAAGCTCAAAAAAACCAAATTCAACTTCATCAGACGATAAAAAACTTAAGCCAAAAAAATGTTGAAGTCAAACCCTAGTATCTGTATCCTCGGTGTAATGTTTTAACAAATGTTTCCTATTTTGTATTGTACGAAACCAACTCTATTACACAAGACTTTCGATTACTAGTTAAAGAACCTATTGTGCCCAAAGGTGTTTTCATATATGCGCCCAAACGTGTCAACAACTTTCAGGTAAATTTCTTATACTGCGCCTAACGGGTTATCCCCAGCCTTCTGGACCACTGCGTAAGCCTTGGCAGAGCCTAATCACTGATTACGAGGAACCACTGACACAAAATAATACGGTATTATGAGGATGACAGCGAAAAATTCATCACGAATACCACTGAACATGGAAGATGGGTTCAAAATAAATTGTACAACTCGTTTGAATCGACATTCATTTATGTTAGTAATGTTATTAAATTAATTATTTGAAGCAATAACAATAATATAGTATAAATGGTATATTTTTGTTAACTTTTTATCAAAGACGTTGTTATTTCGTAGAAAAAATAAACATCAATACTAAAAATAAACTAACAACACCGCCGATCAGGACAATGTTTATGATGTCGATTACGCGTCCAGATCATGGCGTTAAAAGAGTTAAATATTATAAATTAAATAAGAAGGTTAACTTTCAGTAATATTACTTATATTAAAGAAGAGCTTGCCAGCTTAGTGATCACGACGCCCAATGCACACATATCTATCACACCCCTCTAGGCTTTAAAAAAAACAAAATAGGAGAAAAAAAGTAAAAGTATTATAAATTATGTTACTTTTTAAATTTATTAATTTCATTTTCGAACATTTTCAAATATAAATTTCACGATATAACTCATACACTTAAAAGAGCGTGCTGATCAAATTAATCTTTACCTATAGAATGTACTTCAATCTGTAATCTTTTCAGTAATCAATAAAACATTTGAAAAACAAATTTAATTTTTACCTACATGTATATTGTACCTATATTTATTGTTTATTATTTGTTATGCGTAACAAAATAACATTATTAGATATTATTTAATTGATATTATTCGTACTTTTATATTTGGTGGCCCGTTCTAAGATTTTTGTTTATAAAAGTGTCCCACCTAGAAAAAAAGATTAAACATCACTGGAGTATACTGTACTCTTAAATATTTTAAATTAAAAATGTACGAATTCTAACTTCGATCTTTGATATTCGTATTATTCAAGTAAGTGAGGAATTTTAAAATTTTAAAATTTAAAATTTTAAAGATTTTTAATTGAATCAAAATCATTTTTCCGACATTTCACCAAAAAATCAGAAAAAAAAAATTAATTTTAAATATTATTATAACTTAAGTATAAATATATTATATTTATAAGTATTTATATATTATATATAAATCTATAAATATCACTTAAAAGTCGTAGTAGAATACTCGTTTCACTCAGAAACTAAAACTATTTATAGCGGTCAAAATGTATTATTTTACTTTTTATATGAATATTTTATCATAAATAAGGATTTAATTTATTTGAGAATCCTATAATGTATAAATGTATATACATACATAAGTAATATTAAATTTATTCATTCTTTTTAACACAAGAGGTTTTTATAAATTTAAAATAATGTTTTTTTCAGAGATTTGGTGTTTAATCAAATTTAAAGGCACAGAAGAAGTATTATACAAAATATAATATGAACAAGTTTTTTGTATATGTAAAACCTGAAATATTTAATTTTATCATTTTTAGAAAGTATATAATATTCTAATTATTTATTTGATTCTGTTGTAGAACATGAAAGACAGTATGAAGACATTCAGTATATATTCACAATATTTTGTTGTTATGTGTGATCAATGAATACATTAAAAATGAAAATCAGTGAAATAACTATTCAGTGAAAATAAAAACTGGTCAAGAATATGATTATTGAACAAAATTCAAAAATTGTTTTTTTCATTTAGTGTGAACTCTGTTACCATATCGATAACTTTCTATAGTGATCACAGTTCAATGTGAATGATTTTTATTCATATTTATTTATTTATAATTAATAGCTTTTAAAAATATATGTAGACATAATCCATTAATTTAATCGTTTTCTCATTTCAACAATAATTAGTATTTATTTCATATTCGTAAGTTTTTTCTTAGTAGCATGGAAACTTATACATTCAAAATATCAGTAAGAAGTTTATCTAAATGTAATTTCCAGTATATCCGTTCAATACTTTCAGAACTTAATAATACTTTATTGTAGTTTATAGGTACATTACTACAAATGTGCTGTTATAAAATATTAAATAGTAATATTTATTCCGGATTGATCCGATACATTGATATTAAATTCTTATTTTTTAGTTTTTTGTTTATCAGAACTAATTTTATATTAATATATTTAAAAAAATATGTCGTTAGTCAGCCACTGTTTAGAATTGAGCCTTAAAAATACTATTGTCCTTTGGTTAAGTAAGGATAGGATCTGGACTTAAAAACTTATCTACTAAAAATAATTAACTTATATAGTAAAAATACAATATTTAATTTATAAAGTATCATATTAGTATCTCCAACAGATGTGCCATTGGCATTACTAGGGGGGGGGACTTAGGGGAGCTTAGCCCCCTCAAATTTTTTGATTATTTAAAATTTAATGATAATTTAAACACGGGATAGTAAGATACATACTAAATAATATATGACGTACATGACGCAGAAAATTATTCAAAAGTAAATTGCATAAATATAAAATATTATTATTATAATTTATTTTGTATTCCTACAATCCTATATAGTTAATAATAATATTGTTTTCTAATAAATGTGACGGATGACGGTGGACTATTGCGGTGGTGTTATGTCATATTTTATGTAAAACATACTACATAGAAGTAGATACATGATTTTTAATAATATAGTACGGTAATAATATTTTATGATTGTTTTTATTTCAATTAATAATTGTTGTTCCGTGTCTACGGCAATGGGGGTATGGGGGGCGAAGCCCCCCATAGCTCACATTGACTAAATTTATTTATAGGGCTTCAGCCCTCCCAATGTTTTAGACCTAGTTGCGCCAATGACCTGTGCCATAAATCATGAACACCCCCATCTTCTACCCAATCAGAAACTAACATATGCAAAGGCTACAACCAAAACATCACAAGTCGATCAACCGTTCCACATCATCAACAAATTTATTCAAAAATTGAAGCTTACTCGAAAGCATGCAACATAAAATTGATTATGGGTGAAACATGAGTCTGTGTTATCGATGCCAGTAATTTTTTTAATGTTTGTTCTTGCACTTTAATAACAGTCAAATCGAAACACAGGTAGATGGGAAATTGAAGTCACTTGTTATGATTGAAATTCTTGAAATGTAAACAATTTCACCAATTTCAAGAGAATCAGAAATTTCACCTCAATTATGTCTTTTTCTAGTATTTTACTAGTATCCTATTGCCGTTGTACAATTTTGGTGCATCTAAAAAAAATATTATAATAATTAAATTTTAGCAGGATTCAACGAGTTAAAAAATTTAACTGGAAAGTCCATGTGATCTTAAATGCGAACAATGGCGGATAATATTTCCAAAGTCATTATGTAAGATGTTGAATAACTAAAAAGCTAAAAACCATCTATGGAGAAACAAAAAAAAAAAAACCAATATTATCGGTCACGTAGTTTCTGAAATTAACCGTTTCGAAGAAAGTAGTTTCATTGTTATAAGTTAGTTATACCTTGTAATAACATGTAATATGTTGACACGTTGTAAGTTTAAATAAATAAAACAGTTTTGAACAATTATTGTTTGTATATGTTGTGCATTTAAGGTTTTTTTTATTACATAGTATACACCAGGTTATTATAGTTAATTTCATCTAATGGAATTGTAAACTTTTTATAGATATAATTTAGGTTGCATACGGTTGCAAAAATCAACAAATTTTATAGTTTACCGAATTTTTCAAAATCGCTTTAAAACGTTAGTTCAGTTTCATAAATGTATTTTGTGCCGAGTGAAATAATTATAAAACTATGATTATTATTTGAATCGTTGAAGACTTTAATTGATTGTATATTTACAAAAAACGGACATGAAACCATGATTCGGACGAATCCCGGATCTTTCGGTCCGAGACGTTTTAAACAAATAATAATTGTCGGCGAGGTGGAATAGAGTTATTCAGTGATTCGTATGATGATCGCAGGTATCCGGTGAACGGGCAGTTCAAAAGAAGGCGTGATAATAACGTATTCCAGTATCCGTAACCCGTAAGTTATAATTATTATTGATATCGCGTGTCGAGAGAGCATAGTGAAAACGATAATGACAGACGACGAACGACGGCGCAGTGCGGTTTGCCGTCTCGATACCGCAAAACTCGGCTATAACCATTCCCCGAACGTTTTGTCACGTAAATCCGCGTCAACACGCGTCGTAGTTAAGTGTTATAACTGCGGTGGCGCGCGTCTCGCATACATGATCACGTGGGATTTACAGTGCTTGACTTGAGGGGGGACGCAGGGGGACGGAGTAACCCAACTAATTTTCAGAAATTTTAGCGTCCCCCTACTATTATTACGTTATAAATGTAACGCTTAACAAGTCTTGGGGACGCTATTTTCTTTAAACTAAACAGAGTTCCCCTTCTTTATTTTTGCCAAATCAAGCACTGGGGATTTACGACCATCATCGGACGGCTGGAACTTCGGTAGAGTTGCGCGGATCACGTGCGGAACCGAATCGTCCGCTGCGGACGACCAAAACGTTGCCTCGTCTTGTAGCTTTCGCGCATTGCGCATAGGATTTCGCGGACGGGTGACGGCACGCCCGACACGAGTGCAGCAGCGCACTTGCTACGATAAATAACTCATTATTAATAATAATAATATCACGTCCGCGTAACCGACGGTCCGGGCCGGTCGTCGGGTGCACGCGGGCGCGCTCAGCCGGTCGGGGGGACGCGTTCGGTTTTTCGCACGAAATGTTAATATCGTTCAATCGATGGGACCGCGCGACGCCGCCGCCGGCCCACGCGCCTGCGGTGGGAGAGCGACGCGGCGGCGAACAGCTGTCTACGCACGCGCCGCGGCCGCCGCTCGTGCGACGATTGCCCGTCGCCAGTCAATTGTTGACGCGACGCGCCGCCGACGTTTGTCGTGTCCGTTAAACGCGTACCGATGCCGAAAATGCGGTCCGGTTCATTATCAATAATTATCACACAATGTGCGCAATAGGAGTACGTCTTTTCGACCATGATTTTTTATTGTTTGAATATTTTGTTTTAACCAATGCGTGGTGATTTTCACGCTCGTGAATGTTTTTACATTTATACGTTGTACGCCGCCGTTGTATCGTATTTGCTTGTTTTTTTAAATACGTTTTTTTTTTTTTTTATTCGGTTACATTTTTTTTTTTTTAAATTTAACGTGCGCACGTTGTCGTATCGAAACAACATAACCGCCGTTGTAAAACCTATTAAGTGTTCGTCGTGTTTCGGTGCGAAGTATTTGTTGTCTCCGTATTCTCGTGCGAGTGACGGTTATGCGCTACGACCAACTATGAGTTCGCCAAAGCCGTCTGACAGGAAATCGGGTAGGAAACAGTCGTTTTCGCACCAGCGCTCGTCCAACGAGGACATCTACCAGCAGGACGAGTATGATACTCCGGTAAGCGAAACGGATTACATAAATACATAATTATAATTATTACGTGCGGTGGTACGCCGAGTGTCCGAGAGAAGTGCGTGTTGTTTTCCGGTAAAATGTCATTGTCGTCGTCGCTTGTTTTCTTTTCGAGAGAACGCGCCCGTGCGGCGGTAGACCGGAGGAGGGTAAAGCGCCCTCGCGACGACGGTCGATAATCGTGACGGCGGCAGAATTGTCTATATTTAGACACGCTCAGATAACACTGCGTAACGTTATCATATCTGTTGGAGGAAACGTTCGCGCCACTTTTACCATATCTCGCCGTACGAGCGTTTTTGATTTTAGCAGCGGAACGGCGTATTTTAAACACACACACTGCAGCCAAATCGATGACAAAAGTTCATGTGATCTCTCATCGGTGTGCGTGTGTGTGTGTGTGTGTGTGTGTAAATGTAGTTCCTGATGGGATATTATACGTACCGCGTACGGTGTATCGCGTACTAATGTCGGAGAACGATAGTGCATTGTTCCATCGACACATACGTCTTCGATTGAATGCATTGATTATTAGGTAATGTTATGTGCGGTCGCGGTTTTCGCTTCGGACCTATTCGATAGGTTTCCGAAAATGTTTTCTAGTTTTCTACCGCTAACCGACATTTTGGTCGGAGAACAGCTCTGAGACAACGAGGAAAGTGTATTGCTTCGATTAATATTAACACGGTTCCTACATAATAAATTAATAGGTTTGGAAATCGAACACGAAGGCGTTGAATCGTAGATATACTGCTTTAATTTAGAAAATAAAAAATGCATCTCAGTTATGAGGGCATAGTTTCACTATGAATAATCTATGTATTGCTATAATCCATGTTTTTTCAATTTATCTTTAGCTTCTTATTAGTTTGAATAAATAAAAAAAAAGTTTTTTAATCATTTGTGTAATACCATAGATAATATTATGTTACTATGTTAAAATTTTTGGTTGTTACTACGAAAAAGAGTGTTATTTTGATTTATTCTTAAAACGGGTATGATCGTTTAGGTAAGTAATTTGGTAGAGAAAACTATTATTTTTTTTTTTTTTACAAAAAGTTAGGAAAATTAAATAACTTTTAGATTTACAATCACCTAATTACATTTATCAAAAATGCAGCTACACTAGCCATCTCTGGAGACCCTTCTCGTAGTCTCTAGTGCAAATAGTACAGAGACCTCCTAGATAATGATCCTTAACAAAAAAAAACAATAAATATCTATATATAATTAAATAATCAAATAATAAAAAATCAAAATAAATAAAAGACGAAAGTATCATGAATGGGTAGCTTCTTCTATTAAATTGTTCAGGTTTTCTTTAGTTACTTAGCTCATGCTTTTGATATGTCTGCTGATTCAGATTGTGTATTAATAATATAAATAAAAATTAATATAAAAACATTTAGATTTACTTCTTAAATGTTGTTAACTATTTTTTCATTTATACTTCAATCAAAACATGACCATGGGCTTAATATGAATTTATGTTTAGTTTTTTTTATGTTCCTTACAGTTACTATTTAGGGTAAGACTTTTTAAGATTTTTCAAGGACATCACACTAAAATATTATTAAGAGATCTTAATTATAACTAAACAAATTTTGGATATAGTACAATTTTTAAACGATTTATGTTTTTCATACAGAAATAAAAGGGATAAAGGTACTATTCTTTTGGGTGAAACTTCAACACAATATTTTAGTAACCAAATTTAAAGCTTGAGTTTAATAAAAGGGTGATCAGTAAGTCTATTTGGTCTGCACCCTATGCATGACTCATCGTCATGACTCCCCTAGTCGTTGCGACTGCATTGAATATTTGTCACGTCAATAATGATATGAATTTTAAGTTATAATATTTAATATACGAATTCTTATTGTATGATATTAATTATTTTTATTCTTGTCATGTACTCATCGTTAATGACTAGAAAATGATATGACCTTTAAAATATTAATATAGGTATTAAATTACATTGGTAGGTTCACTTAGAATAGTTATTATATCAATAACAATAATAATTGAAATAAACATATTTAAACCAAAAATATATTGTCCTTTTATACGTCAATATAAGTTTACAGGTTCTATACGTTTTCAATTTTGAGCAAGTACTATAAATGTTTTGCTTTAACAGAATAATTTGTATTCAGTTACCTACAGACCTATGTATTTTTTTTAATAATTATTTTGTATTATAATTTTTATAACAATATAATTTTCCGAAGCATTTCACCAAAAAAATTATTTTAAGAGAAAAATCAATTTTTAGAATTTTCCGGGGCATATTCATTGATAGCACACTAAAATGTATATTAAAAAACCGAACTCACTTTAAATTTGATTTTAATCAAATCAATTTTGACTGTGTTATGTTTATTTACTAAACTCGGAAAATTAGTTTTTCAAAGTTTAAATTTGAATAACTGTAATTTTTTTTAAATACTTAATTCATTTTTGATTCAGTTTGAATCAAATTGTGTGCAAGATCGTTTTTCAAATTAAAATAGTTACCCAAGAGTCTTAACCCCAATTATACGTAAAATACATTTTCTTTCAAATGTTCACCTCTTACAATTTAATACATTTTTTTAGTTTTATATCTTTTCATGTTGTCAATTTTTATTTTTAGATTAATAATTAAAATGTAAAAACAATCATATTTCTAGATTTGCTGAAATATAACTTAATCGAATGATCTTTGATCAGAAAGTTCTAAGTTCATGCTTCATAGGGTTAGAAGATTTTAAGAGTGATTTGTTGAGTAGGTTTGTTACATACCTAGTATATTAATTTTAGCGTATTATATTTCTAATTAAATAGCTATTTAATACCTATATACAATCAATACAATTATAGGATAAAAATAAACATATTGGAATTCCATGAGTTTTTTTTTCAAACATCCAACGTGAATAAACATTTTTTAATTTTAAAAATATTATTGTCGATTTATGTAGCTTAATAAAATAAACATTAAATGGTGTCCATGCTATGTTTTGTGTGTAATAAAATGGTACATCAAATTACCGCTTCCAATCCCCTTTAGTATCTTTTATTTTGCAGTAATCTATGGTTCTATGAACGATATCAATCTATTTTAAACTTTATTAACAGACTTCATTACAAGCTTAACTTGTAAGTTCTAAATAACTCAAAATAGCATAATTTTATTATTTGAAATATTCGACACTTATTTGTAAAAACCGAATATATTTGGCTCATATAATTACCAATTGTTTTTTTATAAAGTTTAATGACGTTCAGCAGACGTGAGTTCATTAAAAACAAAAATTGTCCAACTATTGTCACTTACAATAAGTCTGTATCTATACAAATAGTAAAATATTATTGCTAACCGTTTTTAGCATATTTTAGGTTTTTTAGTCTATTATAGTTACATTTTTAGTCTTTTTTTTATTGTTAGTTAATTTGAATTTCATTTATATTTCTGATAATATTTAACAATAGATTTATAAATATTTCATTATTCTAAAATATCAACTCCAAGGTCAAAATCACTTTACTTAGGTAAACTTTTTAATTTAAACTATTAAAATACATTAATGTTTAATAATTAAATAATTATTCATTAAAATGCCCATTTTTATTCTTAATGAAGAATATTTATAAATTATAAGTGAATTATTAAAAGTATTTAAATATATTTGATTAATAATTAATCTTGAATTAATTTAAAATCTAGAATTTAATATACTCAAAACTATAAAAACAATAAAAATATAATACTCATATATCTCCATGTACAATGTCTTATTAAATTATAATTTTAACAAAAAAAAATAACACGAAAAAATCATGCAAATTATATTAAGAAAAAATTTAGTATTTGTCATGAATATACATATTTTTAATTTTTTACGGTACCGTCATTGTTGTAGTATTGTTTTTCTTCTAATATAGGTATTTGATAAGTCACTGCTTTTGTTAGTTGTTAAACGTAATATTCTGTGTTTACAAATGGAGTGATAAAAATTTATTGCTTTAAATTATTTCAGGTGAAAGAAAACATAAATTAAAATCTACAAAGAATGACTCGTTATAGTTTATAGATAAACATTATGTTTACCTACTATTAAATTGGGAATAAGATAAAGTTTATATTTTTTTTATATTATTAAATATTTATTGATTCATAATAATATCATAGTAAATGTTATATATTGCGTCAAAACCTAGTTAAAAAATATTTTAAATTTAACTTTTATTGTTTAAAATAAAATTTTCAAATCTAGCCGTAATAACTAAGCTTTAAAGAAAGTAAATGTAAGTACGGTTTGATATAATCCATACTTGAACTGCGCATTATAAATTAGTGTAGTGTTTTATAACTATTATGCAAAACCCCTGTGTACCTTCAAATATTTTTATCTGTTTTTGATGCGGCAAATGAATATGTATGTCTATATGTATATATATTGTTAGGATAACAATTTATACTTTTTTTCAGCGGTTATAAAGAATATTTCGATGATTACTAATTCATTTATTTTTTACATTTACCTTGTTTTAAATTAACTTATATTGAGGTATTAGTTTATCCGTGAAAATATTCATATCTGATATTTTGTATTTTGTACTGACAATTGTTTTACTATATTGTTTTCAGATCGGTACGTATAATCGTGTTGATAGTTTTCAAATCTGAACTTCACCATTTATATCATGTATAAAGCAAAACATTAACTTTAGTATTGTAATCTATAAATTCAAACCTAAGTATTTTATTCAGTTCTTAATTTCAAGAGTGTAAAATTGATTTTTATTATATCTAATTGTAATGATTTCCCTATAACGTAAAATATGTTAAACTTCGTTTAAAAATGAAACTGAACTGTTAACTTGAACTGTTGTTATTCACTGATATTCGTTTTTTTCACAGTTTCTTCTGAAATTACAGTGTACTATTCAATACGACCGTCGAATACATAGTACATAGTATATACGAGTATATAAATGGTATATGTATATTTAATTAATAATGTTTCATAATATATTCGTTTAATCACTATGGATTGTCAAAATATAAAATAGAGAGTCACTGAGAACATCGTTTTCTTTATTTTGAGTTATGTCTGAGAATAAATAGGAGAATAAAGTTCTTTTAGTCAATTGGCAAAACGACACACCCATATGTGCTTTCACTCTTTGACGATCGTCTCTAACACGCAACTACCGAACTGGTAAAGCAATTAACAATACACCAAGGACTTGGTGGATATTTTTTCATTGTTGTACTGTTTTTATTTACAATTTTCCCATATGTGTATATATTGTATATATATATATATGTTGTGTAATTTATCACTTATTATGTTTTCACGCGTAATGATTTCAAACTATTTTTGTTGGTGTTCATTCAAATGACAATATATAAGTCATATATATTCCGTCAGTGAATTATATGTAATAATAATAAATGCAACTTAAATAATTATACATTTTCTTTTGTCTCTATAGTAAAATTAATTTAATGAGTAATGATAGGAAGTAACATTGCTTTGAGATTTTAATTTATAGGATGGTGGTAGTTGTTAAATTATTTTATGGGTATTCAAATTATGATTTTAACAGCTATGATAATTTATTTTATATGGACTACAGTATTTATTAGAAAAAAGTGCCTATATTTATATTGTAAGCATTATTTAAATTTAAATCTCAAAAGCCCATGATTACGTTGGGAAAACATGGTATGAGAGAACGTGGCAAGCAAGACTAAGAAAGGACTGGAAGATAATATAATTAAAAGATAAAATGGAGGCAATTATGCTGGAGGATAAGGTTTTGAATGCCGAATATCACTAATAAGAAGAAGTTATTTACATTCATAGTATACATTTTTATGATCATGAGATTTTTTAGTTCAACGTTTTAAAAATACAACTTGTGGTACCTACTTGTATAATTACTTTAAAAAGAACGTACGTAGTCTGTGATGCACGAGACCAAAATATTGCGTGAGAAGCTGCATTATCTAATGGTGTAATAATATGGTGTTCTATTAAAGAGGGTCATTTAAAATTTCCTGACTAATTTTTCCATCATTTAATATTTTCAAAAAATGAATTGTTTCTGTACTTATACGTACATATTAATATAATAGTGTTAATTGAAAAAATACATTTATTTTACAAACATTTAAGGGATTATTTTTATTGTGCTAAAAGATACCAAAAATACTTTTTTAACATACATTTTAAAGAGTAATATTTATATTTAAGTACCTATTCATGTTTGTAATATATAAAAAAGGTTTTCATGGTTATAATATTTTTAAAGTAAATTCGCTTAAAAATATATTGTTTTGATTATTTATTGAACACGGTCAGCAATACGTCAAATGCATCTTGAAATAAATAAATAAACATATATACTAAACCATAGTTGATAATTACCTGTTTTTTTTTCTTTTATTATTAATGAGTCAACTAAAGAAACTGTATTTAATCACTATAATTATCAAGTTTAATTATAAAACTGATATTAACACATTATTTTTGAAACAACACTTGAGATTTTTTAAAACTGCTTAATCTTTTTTGAGCTATTTATTGAAATCAAATATTTAAATGCATTTATCTTAATTGTTAGTATTTAATAATAACATATATCTAATTTTTTTTATAATATACTTACTTTTATAATAAAACAATATTTTTTAGTGAATTTTTTAATATATAAATTTAACAATAGTTTATTCAATACAGTACAATACCAAATTAGGTTATTAAAGTTATTGAATACTTAATGGTAAAGTAAATATGGCATAAACTGTAATACAAAGATTCATATATCATAATTGTCTTTTTGATATGAAATCTATTATTAAAAATCTTAAAATTGCTTTCTTCATACATTTTTACCGATTGTAATAAAAATATAAAGTTGATTAAAGTTATGAAGTACTTATAAATAAGTAAATATACTATAAATAAATAAGTACCTACTATAAAGTATATGAATATTATTTGTACAAAATTTAATTTATTTGCTTATAGCGATAAATCACCTTGTAGAGGAGCAGACATGTCTGCTATACATTTAAAAATATATTATATTCTCTATCAAGAGATTACTAAAGCGAATTGTGAAGCGTATTTTTTATTTTCATTTTAACCTTCATTTTGTATACTAACTGTAAGAAAATGTATACTCTGCAACAGAAAAACGCGATTTGGTCAAGGTCGAATTAAATTTGTATAGGTATATCTACATTTTTTTTATCTTTTTTATGTACAAATTTATATTGAAATAAAATATAAATTGGTATTATACTATATTGTTGTAAAATGTTCGCAGTTGTTCTATATTCAAAAACAATATATTTTTATTTTGATTATAACTTCAACATTAGTCAAATAAAATTCATATTTATTATCAAGTATAGTTTTATAACTTTGAGATAAGCATTGATATTTTAAAAAATTCATAGCTTACGGAAATATAAATTGTATAAAATATCTCCATGCATATAAATTAAATTATAATTAAATTTATTTATTCATTGAAAGAATCATAAATGGTTAAATTGGTTGTTTGATAGTCTACTGAATAATTTATTAATTATTGATTTTGATATTATTTTAATCTAGTTTCTTAAGAATAGTTATACAAATTCGAAGTTAAATTTATTATCTAAATTTAAAATAACATCTTCCACATTTTACATGTTTACTACATAAATTAATTATAAGTATTTATTTTCAATCATAATATAATAATTGATTTTGCTTTAAGTTATCCTTTATAATTTAATTTGATAAAATAATAATTGCCGTATCTGAAACTGATTGTTTAACATTGTAATTTTATTGCATTGCTTAGTTTTGCATAATATGGAAATTAAAAATTATAGAAATTGAAATGTAGCACTTTCTCTTCTACGGTGGCTGACCATAGCCAGTGTGACACTGTCATCCTATTATAATTGGCATATAATGTCATCTTTTTCAATTTAAAAACCGAATATCAAATAAGTGTGTCCACCTTGTGAATATTATCTATCGGGGACGTTTAAATTTAGAAGCTTGGCGCCTCACCAAATGACTGCAACGAGACAAAAACTTTCTTATTCAACGCATTATTTTTACTTATAAGTTATATGTATTTTAGTTATTTTGTCTGTATAAGATAAGCCACATTTGGTTTAAAACTCGTTATCTGCAGTTTATGCTTTTGACAATAGTTATATGCAAATTGATAACTGGCGACAGTCTAAATATATTTTACTGTAAATCTAATCCATTGAATTGAAATAATTGAAATGTGTATTATTATTTATTACAGTATAAAATCTGCAATAAATTTTCCTAATTCATTCGTTTTAAATAATCACCTCACTAATATATTATGATTTTATAATCAAGTATTTGTCTATAACTAACAATTTAAATGATTATTAAAATGCTTAAATGAGATCGTTGAAAATGGTTTTTGAAATTTTCGTTCTTGTATTCTTTGTACTGCTGGGATAAAACAAGTGACATTAATATGAAACGAACTATATAGAGCAATCTTCTTTTTATCATTACAATTATATATAGTTAAGACATTAACTTGTAGTTGGCAATTATTTATTAATTTTATTTTGCACATGACATATTAGTTTTTTATAATATTGGCAATTAATATTCGTTGTATTAAACTAATTTTTGTATAATGTATTTTGCCAATAACAATTTAAATAATTTTACTTATTTGATAATTTTACAACTTAAATGTCACCATTAATTATTTTTATCCATTGACATTAACCATATTACAGATTACTAATATTCTGAGTTCAAAACAATTTATCATGTAACCGCACTGATTTCATTGTATTTGTTTTGATACTGATATTATTATTGCTACGTAGTATGTATATATATAATATTATTATATTGGTTTTAATGTTTATATTATTGTATAAGTGTGGACATTGACCATTGAACATTGAATATCATTAACTATACAATTTTTTTAGAGTATAAAAAATTTAGTTTATTTAATTTACATAAATATATTATTATTATATAGATTTTAATGTTTATTTTATTGTAACACCTTGAACATTGAACACATCGTAAACTATACAATTATTTCAAATAAAGTAATAAAAAAAATGGTTAAATTATTCTAATTTATTTACTTTAAATTTAATTAATTGAACTGTATGGAATATATAATAAATGGCTACTCGAATATATTTATCTACATGATAATTTAAAAGGATAGTGAAACATTATTTGATTTAACTAGTATATTATTATTATTTAAAATGTCTGGTTGTTTATTTTCATCAAATATCAGAACTATTTTTAAGTATGTACTTCGATAGTCAGTAAGTGACCATATCAAACGAAGTATAAAATCGTTAATTTGAATATATATACATATATATTCTAAAGTAATAATTAATTATTTTACCAATCATGTCTAAATTATTGAAACTATTGTTTTCTTTATAAAACCTACTGAGAATGATTATATATTGTTTGCTATATATGTATACGTATTATATACACATCCAGAGGATGTTTGTCATTGTTTAATTAATCTTGCGTATATGTTTAAGGCAATGTACTAATGAAATGCCCGAAAAGTCAAAAATTATGTTTTTGGATAAATATGGAATAATTTATCAAAAATTTCCTATAACTATTAAACTTTTTTTTTTCATATTTTTCTGTTAAGGATTAAATATTTTAAATTATTTTAATTAATATTAAAATAATTTTCAATTGTTATCTATAACAACTATTTTAATTTTAAATTATGATTTTATCAATCAAAATAGTCCAAATCAAATACAATTATTATGAATAATTGGTGTATGATAAAACAAATTAAAATTTAGTAAACAGTAAAATGTAATGCACTCATTTATCTTTGTTTAAATTTTAACAAATATATGCATAGTATAAATTGGAATAAAAATACAGAACATGAGATAATGAGTAATAGAGTAACTATATTTTCTTAATGTTAAATAAACTATTTATCTGTTTATTTCATAAAGGAAAATTATAGCTTTGACATAATAATTTAAATTAATGTAGACATATTTAATATTTCACTGATTAATAAATCGAATGGCTTGATATTATGTACTATTCAATAAATACAATTTTTGATTACTTTATTCCGAGCTTTATTCTTATAACGTAATCATTTTGTATCAATGATAATAAATTATACCTGTTACTTTATCTAAAATTCTGAAGTATTATAAGCAATTTAATATGTTTAAATTAATTATTTTAATACTGTTTAAATTAAACATTTTTTTTAATTAAATATTTCTTAAATAAACATTATGAAATTTAATTTAATACATTTATTTTAAAATTTGATAATAAGTGTTCGGTCTAAAATTGTACAACTATGAACAACTATTATTGTACAATAATGAATAATTATTTGGGCTATATATTGTGTGTGATTATAAAAGACGAATTAATATGTTTTGTAATCCAATTGCATTTTAAAACCAGATTGAATTTACGAGGTCAATCAGAGTAAACTAGTTTAAATAAAAATGTATTGTAGAGTAATTTCCGAGTTGAAGGGGAATTAAAAACCTAGTTGTCTTCTTGAATCATTTGAATGCAACACGTGAGTTCGTTTTTAAGTATATCTACTACTTATTTTATGTTCTTCTTGACGAAGGTCGTATAGAAGGTGAAATTAAAATAAATAATACATATTAGGAGTTGTATGTAACTGTATTATATGCTAAACTAATAACTATATATGTAAAAACCTTAAATTATTAATATTGCTTATTAATTATTTACAAATAAAAAGTAGTTATTATAATTATATTAGGTTTAAATATTATGAATCATTTACATACTAATTCGATATAAATTTTATTATCCTTTGTGTACAATACCGATTTTTTTTAAAAATATTTGAACATATGTTTTCTTATAAATAAAAATACAACTATGTGGAGAAAATATTTGCTTGTTATATGCTCTCGTGTATATATGTGTTATATATACATAAATTGATAAAATCTATTGAATAAATATATGATTTCCACATATTCTTATAATAATTTCTGTATCACTAATTTATTAATTTATTATAGGGTTAGGTGATAATAAGATTTTACTTTATTTTTAATATAAACGTAAAATGATATAATAATATACTTATGTGAAAAATTATGAAAATAATTTTATTCTTATATCTTTGTAAAAGGACACATTTATATAACTATTAACAAATGTATTCATATAAATTTTTTTGATTTTAATTATAATAATTATTTAAAAGTTATATAATATCTTATTTGTGTGAGATTATAAGACACGCATTAGTTTGACCAAAACTCATACAAAATTATACAATATTAAATGATGAGTGAAAAATTATATGTTCCTATTTGAAGAGTTCAGTTTGATGACATAATATTTCCTATTGTGTATATAAAATCCAAAAGTAATTAAATCTGGAACAATGTTGTGTTAAATGTGTGGGAATATGATATCTAATAAGATTTGATTATTTTATGAAATCTATGAATCTGGCTTTTGCTATTTATATTATTTTAAATTATTAGTGTTTAATTGTATACATATTATACACATTTTATACATTTATTTTATGTTTAAGTATGATGAATATATTTTATGGTAGTATTGTCAAATATTTTTAAGTTTAATTCTGTTGATAAACAATTTATATAAGTCAAAAAAAATAAAAAAATAGATTAAACTTATTTTGTCTTAAAACGTTATGAGGACAATATTACATAAATATTAATTAAGCTTTTATATTTGAAATTTAAAACATTGTTTCGTTTGCTTCAAGAATACTAATGTAATGTTTTTACTTTGTGAAATGCACGTGGCGTCATTAAGTTTATTTTTCTTATTTTCACTATTCATTTTCTAATCAATAAAAAGTTCACGTATGAGTTTAAAGAATAACAGTAATAGTTTTAACTCCTTTAGTTATTTTCTAATTCAATACCTAACCTATAATTTTTTATTTTTATTATTTTAAATAAATATGTACAATAATAAAGGTTTTATTCATTCTAACATAGGCCTAATCAACCTGGCTTTGAGTTTTTTCCTGTTACACTTTGCTAAAATGAGAAGTCCAAAAATACCTCAATTTTGCATATTAATATTACTACATAATATTTATAATCGATTATTTTATATTACAAACTAAACCAAATTTACGAGTATTAAAATTCTTAATAACTTCGTGTATATTGACTAATTATATTTATTCTAATAAAAAATAAAAAATAATTTTTAATTTTTTTAATAATAAAAATTGTTGTTTGCTTGCATAAATGTTATGAATGATAATATTTGAGGGACCAAAATTATGTTTAGGATATAAATATTGATTAGAAAATTTATTTTATTCCTGTAAAAAAATATTACTGTAAATCAAAAACTAAATACTAAAAACTGGACGAAAAATGAAATCAATTCTTAATAATAATAATTTTTAGTGATAAATAATAATTATTAACTCATAGAAGTTCACCGTAACTGTTTGACTCGTATAATTTGATTTAAATTGACTGGGTTGATTTTTTAATATTATATAGTATATTATAATGACCTCAAATAGAAGTTAATTTATTTTTGTACCAGTATTTTAGAAAGATTCGACCTTATTGAGAATTATATTTTGAGTGTAATTTAAAAGTAATACTTATAATTTGTACGAGGTAATAATAAAATGGCAAATGTCGCCACTAGAATAAAATTATGCTTTATTGCTCACGTCTATTTAAACATCACGTTTGCTATAGAATATGCTCACTTTTTTTTTGTTAGTGATGTATTATTATTAAGTAATATTCTTATGTGTAGTCTAATAGAATAATGGTATAATGATGATATAACATACCTGTCTCTACTCAATTCATTGTTGCCGGAGGCAACTTCCTTTCGGGCCATCTCTCTTATTGCAGAAAAACTAGTTTTGATCTAACTATAGCTGAAAGCATCGTCGATCATATGTTCAATACCACTATCAAGCATCTACCGCATGAATATGTTAAAATGATATGTATGATATGCTAATTTATACCCATACTGTAGAACATTGTGTTGATAATAAATAAGTAATTTTCAAAACATTAATCATTAAACAATAATGTACCTATAATATTTTCATAGGCATCCATTAGTCGTTTCATATTTCAACATCGTTCATTAATTTAAAACATAATTGTACTATTATAGTTACTGCGTTTTCAGTTTAATATATTTTTAGTATAAATGAACTTACCTTATACTTCTAATATAATATCAATTATATGTGTAAAATTATAGTTATATGAACTAATTTGTCTAAAATAAATATATTCTATCGATATATTTACTAATTATTTAGAAAGTTTCTAACAATTAAAATTCTCTATGGATTAGAGGTGTTAAATGACCTTTATACATAATGTGGTATTTAACTCATTTTTTTTTTTTTTTTTAATTGGATGACTTTCATTATAGAACATAATTGAACACTATTTGAGTTCATATGTAAATTAAAGGGCTTGACTATAGAATAATACAATTGAAATGTAATTTAATGACCTGCCTTAGTTACATAAAAGTATTAACTTAGGTGTGTTTTAATTTTGTTACAAACTATTTATTTATGTTTTAGAATCAAATACTTGATCGCGTGAAATGTGACCACGTAACTGTAACAAAACCAGAAGAAGATCGGCGAAGAAGAACCATAATTGTTGAAAAAAAAAATGGAAGTTACGGCTTTATGCTTCAGGTAAATATTAAGTACATTTTAAATCTCGTTATCAGATCTTCTACAAATTGTTTTTTGTTCTTTTGTTTATTTCACCAAATTTTCAAGTAAATATTATGATAATATTTATCAATAACATATTTATCATCATTATTGGTTTAAAATATAAGATATTGTTTATAGGTTATCATATAATTCTTATAATTTTTAATTCAGTAATTGAGAATCAATTAATTATTTTTGATACCTAGTTATTATTTTATTACTATATATTGATAATTTTAATTTTAAAGAGTTATGGTATTCATTATAAAAAAGAGCAAGAGATTGAAATGATAACATATGTAGACCATGTCGATTATGATGGACCAGCATATAGAGCCGGAATGAGAGAAGGTATTAATTTAATAACAATTACATTATAACAAATAATGATATAATAATTATTGCTTGATGTAATTTAGGCGATGTAATATTGTCGATAAATGGCGTTGACATGGAAAAGGCTGACCATAAAGCATTAGTTAATTTTATAAAAAGCTGTGATTCACGAATGAGAATGGTAGTATTATTCGAAGACTGTGTGCGAAAAGTAAGGCATTAATTATTAAAATAATTTAATGTATCAAATGTTATCAACATTAAAATTTACCGCAAAGGTCGACTTACATATGAGATATATTCAGCTACAACGTACTCTTCAAGCCAAAGTCGAAGAACTTGAAAAAGTCGAAATCAAAGAGAGAGAACTCATGGAAGGAAAATGGAAAACACATAGTTTACCCGCAAGAAAAAAGTCTAGTCATTCTTCCAAGGACACTGCCAATCAAAAAATATTGACTGAAAACGGTACGTAATTAGCAATAAAATTATAATTATTTTTTTCTCTTCACCAATTAGTCTTATTCATTGTACTTTCGAGTGTAGCTACTGGGTGTCTTATGAACATATTATATTTGTAGAGAGTAGATACTAGTCGCAGTGTTAAGGTTCGAATCGGAATCACAAAACCCGGGATAATAAACGGTTCTCAACTCTCAATAGACCATGGTTTCTACATTATTATTGGTGTTACAATTATATTAATTTAATATCTTATCTTATTAAGTCTCTAAGATTTTTTTTTAGATTTATTATAAATATCTTATTACATTTTAGCTGATTAAATTTTAATTTGAGATTAATTTGGGTACAAATATTTTTAGTTTTTGGTTTTTGTTTTAAGTACAGGTGAAGTAAATATCCGTGATTTACTAATCAAGCATATGAGAATTAAATAACGGATTATTAAATTTAAGTACACTTTAACAAAAAATACGTAATCACGTGAATCTTAATTCACGTTCAAATTCGATAGCTCTACTATTTATGTGTAATGGTGGATATTACCTTTTAATTAACAAACAACATGCTTACCTTTATCAAATACACATATTATATGTATATATAAAAAAATGTTATTCTTACATACATATATGATGTTACATAATATATATAAGATACAATTTATTTACTTCTTATCAATAAAAAGTTTTTTCATTATTATATTCAATTTTGACTTATCATCAAGGCGCTTCTCATAAATCAACTTTAATACTATAGATTTTATTTCAAAATGTTCTCATTTTATATTTATTGTTATTTGAACTATAATTTATTTAACACGCGATCAATTTAAAATTCTTGAAAGTTTTTCTAGTCTTTTTTTTATTTTAACCTAATAAAAAAGTATTTAATGATTTAAAAATTACAGGTGAAAGTTCTATGTCTAGACCTACGTTATCCACTGAAGACGTAGCTAAAGTTCAGCAAATTTATGTTCCCAAACAAAACTTCATGCTGGCATACCGACCACACCACTTCATTGACCAGCACGGACGTTCCTATTACTTACATCAGCCTACTACTGCCATAATCAATGGAGATTCAAGTTATGTCGGTTGGCATAGGTAATTTTTTTTTCCACGCACTTACTTGTTATTTTAAATTTTAGGTTCAATATAGAGTAATAAAGCATCTTTATTGTTTACCATCAATATATAAAAGCTATAAAGCTCGTGGTCTTTATTTGTTGAAGAATTCTTAGTAAAAAAAGTCAGTACAAATTAAAAAGTTATAAAAAATATTTGTTTCCGCGTAAAAAAATATAATGGTAAATGATAATGAAATATATAAAGCTACGGAAGTATTGAAGTATAAATAGTTTGTTTTTTATTCAATTCACTAATTAGATAATTTATGGAACTAAAATAAAAGTAAATTAATTACTTTCACTTATATATTAACGGTTAATGTTACACTTGTTTTTTATTATGTGAAATAATTTGTCTAGTTCTGGGTGAACAATTAACACAGTTATTAAAAAACTGCAAATTGTGTATTTTATCAAAAACAATACTGTAGGTTAGATTCATATTTCGAACAGAAAAATAGGAAATAGTAGGTCACATATAATAAACTATTCTACCGAAAACTGTTTCACTAACAGTAAATAATAAGTTTCTAATAATAAAGTAATAATGGATTTATTTAATAAAAATATTATGTATAAATAATTCGTGCGTGATAATTAATATACGAAAGTTTCGCAGACAATTTGTCATGTTAGATTGGATTAACTATTAGAATTTACGATTTATGTCCTCAACGAAATACGAATGCAAGAAAAAAATTGCATTCGTATAATTGAGATTCTACTATTTAGTTGTAAATCGTCATCGACCTTTTTCAGAAACAGCCTTTGTAATAAACAGAACGAATCAATTTTTTGTAAATGTTGTAATGACTTGTAGAAATTATGTGTCTCGATATATATTTTTACTTTTTACATATTTTTTAGCTTCATCCTAGACCAAGTGTAAGACTATCTGCCAATTTACGAATACATTTTTTCGGACCCTGTTGGTTTAGGTTGTTGGATTAGGTTACTGTTTAATAATATTTTTGTGTGTTTTGGACAGCGAGAAATTTGGTAAGTTTTAAAACGGATAACCACATTGAAATTAGTTAGTGACGACCTCTATGGTTCGCTGTTCTTCTGCAGAAGGTCTTGTTATTTTTTTGAATTGTATTCCTCGTTCATCGGATTACATTGCTATACATTTACATGTATGGTAAAACATTACGGTTTTAGCGTGCACATCCATTCAATGGTGCTTTGCGATTGTACATTTTCAGCAACAATCCGAATTACAACAAAAAGTACGAGCAACAAGAAAACTGGGCTCCACCGGCGGATCAACCGGTCCAGCAGAGGAGACGATCGCATTACGTGGTCGAAGTCAGCCGTCGGTGCAGCACATCGTCGGACGGGCCGAATCGTTCGCAGCAGCAGCAGCAGCCAACTGCGCAGCACTGCAAACAGCACAACTTCACGTGCAGAGCGTCGCAGAGGTCTTCATCAC
Organism: Sipha flava; assembly: GCF_003268045.1. NCBI lineage: Eukaryota > Metazoa > Arthropoda > Insecta > Hemiptera > Aphididae > Sipha > Sipha flava. The sequence goes on along the minus strand of NW_020273628.1, from coordinate 80,471 downwards.
AAGGTAAATATGTAGCACATGTACGTGCGCGCACACCGCCAATAACATATGCATAGGCGTACACGTGGTAGTAATTATACTGCACGCGCATAGCGTTTTGCGAACCTACATGTCGTACGAATACGCGTCAGCCGCGTGCATTTGTATGCGCGCAACAATACCGCGGTAACGAGACGAGATATCGTCATAACGGTGATCAAATATTAACTCGTTCGATGATACGCGTAGAACGCCATTGCGCGCGCGCGTAACATTAACACGGTGTTTTGTTTATTTAGTTGCTTTTACTGAGTGCTGCATATATTTCACTACGCATTTGTACACACCTATAACTAAACTGTAGCATAACGTTTTTCGTCACTGTCGCTCACTTTCTTACGCTACTACTACAGCTCACCCGCTAACGCACACACACACACACATAGCGCGCGCGCATTTGACACGTCTCTTCTTTGGTGGATTTTTTTTTTTTTCTTTTTTTCCGTTGTTTGTTGTTTCCTATATGCTTTCCGGTGTAGGCGATAATTGTCCGCGATGGGGTTGCATACGCACCGGTGGCGGCGCTTCAGGTCGTCGGCGGAACTGCGGCGACGAAGCGGACGTCGACGACGACGACGACGACGACGACGACGACAACGGGGGCGGCGTCGACGACGACGAGATCAGCCTGGAGGCGTACGATCTGGCCGCGAACGGCGGCGCGGCTTGTTGCCCGGGCTCGCAGTGCGTTCCCACCAGGAGACACCGGCGGCGTAGGCGCAAGTCGACACACGGCGGCTGCGTCGGCGGCGGCCGCGACAAAAGCCCAGGCAAGCTGACCATGCACGATACGCCGCGATCTTGCTGCTGGCCGGACTGCTTGTCGCTGGTGTTCAGCGGATGCCGCCCGTAGTAGTCGCCGTTGTACACCGCTGCGAACCGTTGCGGTTTTCTTTGCTATTGTTGCTGTGCCGCTCGATTGGCGTAGAATGCACGCGCACGTCCGTCGGCCACGAGTGTAGACTTTATACCGACGTACACGTGTATAGATCCAAGAGTGTAGCCATATGCTGCTCACCTACACCTGTATCATCATGTTTTCTGCGCTTTTTTTTTTTTTATTTTTGTTATTCATTTAAGCGCGCACGAACGGTATTATTCCGATCTACACACGTAGTGATCCTTGTTTTGTCCACTATTCGCTTTTGAAATCGTTCAACACTCGCAAAATGTTTTTTTATTATTATTATTTTTTTATTTTGTACCATTATTTTCATTATTTTGTTTATATCATTTTTTTTTTTAGTTTATCAAAAGACTGATAAATTGTATTTCTTTTTAAATTGTATCGTAATCACATGCGCGCTCTTATACGTATCACACATAGAACATATAAAGTGTATGTGTTATTACGTATATATGCAGCGGTGACCATCGTATGTGTATTTTAACTATGGTAACCGAGTTTTGATATTTAATTCAACGAATACAAATATTTTTGTCGCGCCGTGCCTATATTTCTGGCTGTCCCCTGTGACCATCTCAAATACCGAGGAAAGCATTCCTCGATTGTCATGGTTAATTTAGAACTATATATTATGATCAATCGCATTGTTTTATATTATTATTATTTTGCATACGTATATTTATAATCATTTTTTTTTTTTTTTTTTTTGTATTACGTTTTACGTTATTCGTATTACGTGCATATTGTTCATAAACGAAAAGTTTTATTATTTTGTCTGATACAAAATCAACTTAAAACATCAAATGCATGTATTTGTACATTATTTTTATTTATTATCTTTTAGTTATCTCTTGCATGACTGTAGACTGACTGTTGACGATGTATAAATTTTATTATTTTTATGTAATATGTAGATTGTTTGACATAGGTATTTGTGTTATACATTATTTTATCTGAACCACACGATAACGACTATTGTTGAACTAGCTCCTATTTTAAATTCCTTATGCATGTAGAATTAATAAAACCATTGATTAAAATTGAATTCAAAATTGCTTAAAATCAATATTTAATTAAATTTTTAATGAGTGTCTTGGTATAAATGGTATTCACGTATCAGACATTTAATGGGTTACCTATTTTTAAAATTTTATTTGTCTATTTATCAAGACGAACCAAATGCTATAGTAGGTATATAGGATTGCCAACAATTGATGCGGTATTCGAATACGCTGCCTGTTAGATGACCTTTATGACCGATTTGTTGTAAAAATTATTTAACATCAATAGCTTCTCTTACATAAAACCATTTGAGGGGCATACGGTTTAAATCGTATTGCAAGTTTGCAAATAAATAAAAAAACTAATAACACATGTAACGTACTCCCTGACCATAAGTATATATGAAATTAGAAAGTTATATTAACGAATAAGATAATTTCGAAATCAAATAAATGAAATTTTGTAAAAAAAAAATTATTGTATAATGATAAGAGCGATTAGGTTATGATTATTTTTTAAACCAATTACAGTTATTACTTTGATAAAGAGTACAACAAATTTAAATTATATTAAATTCCAATAGAAACTCATTATGTGGAATATTTTTGGTTTACTACAATGATTATCTATATTAATTTTTATCAATGACTCAAATATGTAAGTAGCCAATTGTTTTTTCAACACTTAAGTATCTAATTAGAAAGTTTTTATTTGTTACGTAATGTCCTATAAAATTATTAAGTGTTCTTATTATTTTAAATAACGGGTGAATAATATTTTGTACAAATTTGTCGCCAACTAGTGATTAGTCGGGTCAGCCTTCGCCAGAACTCGATATTGGATATTAGGAAAACGATTATATTATGTAAACACACGCACTAGAATTAGTTTAGTTACACGGATACAAGGGTGGATGTGAGGGAAAATTTCGTTAAACCGTGTTGTGTTTTAAAAACTACTAATGTTTTCGCTTGATTGAAAAATTCCTCACGAAGATATTCAACGAATACTGTACATGGTCGACGCAGTTGAATGGCATCGGGCTTCGTAATATTTATAAAATAGACGTGTTCACGAGGGAACGAGGTTGTAAGCTTTCCCCCCCCCCCCAAAATAATTATATTACCATGTTCCCATTTATAGAAAAAAGTCCTGATATTCGATATTATTTCATACAAACATTCGTATAATCACCATTGCTTATCACGATTCAATTTTTTTTATTTTGAGTAGAACAATTTTATATATTATATATTATATATATAATATATTATTTTCATCTTAGATTAGCCCACCTATTTTACATAAAACCATATAAAAATAAAAAAATTATTCAAGTTGGCCACCCATACGCTACTCGAATGCTGCAGCGCAACTACTACCCGTGTTTTCAGTGTTTGAATTCGATAGGAGGAGGGAGTATAATTCTTCTTATTTTTCCAAGTGATATGCTCTTACATTTTCCCCCGAGTCGACGAGCTAAGCTTGTCGAACAAGATAATATACACTACGTACAACGTTATATTGTAGTTAATATTATTGTTGTTGTTGATGTTGTGTACTTTGCCGCGTTAGGTGGTACGACATACGATTATAATTTGAGCATTTGGCTGTGTTGTGTGTGTTCGCAGAGTGCAAGTCGGAGACCTCGTTTTGCCGGAAGGGACACGAGAAACGGCGTAACTCGTCGCGAAACGACGTGGACGAACATAAATCGCAGCAACACGGCGGTGGCCATGGCCACGGTCACGGTTACGCTAACCTGGTGAATGACAGGTACGCGTCAGACGAGCGGATATGCCAGAGTACGTCGACCGGCATCTGTGACGGCAGGCCCCAGAACAGCCTGACCGAAAACAGCCCGGCGTCGTATACGACGTCGCTGAGTACGGACACGTTGTACTGGGACGAGGACCCGATGACCGCGGCCATCGGCTCTCACTCGTCGTCCGTCGCGTCGCGACAACACTCGGTCAAGTCGCAGTCGTCCTCGACGTATCGGCGCGAGAACTGCGCCGTGAAACCGGTAAAATCGTGGGACAACCTGACCACCAAGGCATTCGGCGGTTACGGGTTCGGCTACGAGTACTTGGACCGTGATCAGATCGTCAACAACAACAACAACAACAACAATAATAACAGTGGAGGTGGTGGACAACAGCAGCACATGGTATACCTGCAATTGAAGAACGTCAAAGGTGGCCAGAAACACAGTCACGGTCACCACCATCACCATCATCAGCACCACAAGAACCATCATCACCATCACCACCATCATCACAACGGCGGCGGCCGGATGCGACACCCGACCAAGTCCACGGAAGCGCTACTTTCGCTTCCTCCGCAGTATCCAATAGCGGCCGTCGAGTCGTCGGCCAGCTGCGAATACTTGGACTCGTGTTCGTCATCGGCCGGCGGCCGTTACTTCAGTTACATCAAGAACGACAAAGCGAGTCAGACGGATTGCCGAAGGTACGCGGCCGCTGCGGCACATCTGCAACCAGAAGTGACGAGACTGTGATGGGTGTCTCTCGAATTGTCACTTTTACTTCGTCCTGTTTTACCCGCACACTAATTAGGTTTCTATATTTATTCGCGGCGAAAACAAAACAATGTAATCTCTACCTGTAATAACATTTTTAGTAAAAACGCGCATGTTGCAAAATAGTTTTTTTTTATGTATACATCATATAATAATATCGTAATCTCTTCGTATTTATCTCTAGTCAATATACATATGCGTTATAAAATAAAAATCCCCGTGTATCAAACATCATGTCTGATTTACGACTATTATTATTTTATTATTATTACTATTATTATTATTGATTATTATTATTATTGTTCTGATACCATATATATTTATATCCTGCGTTGTATACGTTATCAAATATCGCAGTGGATCGAACAGTGAGGGGTTTCAAATGTCTATACGTTATAGAATATTTACGACGACGTTATATTTCCGTCGGATATTTAGGCACGTGTAGGTACGGGCGGCCGATGAAATAATTTGTTGTTTCGTTTAGTGCTGCATAGTATTACGTTTTTTCTCGACGGGTTTTCTCTGCTTATTCACGGCCTCTGGTAGAGGCTTAAATTATTTCAAACAGTTTTTCGTTTGAAATAATTTAAATCTCATTCACGGCAGACACAGCAGAACCTAATTTTAATTCCGAAAGACTGCTGAAATAATATTATGCTACCCGAAGAGTTTACCGTATTTATGCGTCCATGGTTATTTTTAAAATCTCTTTTAGGGGAAAAGGGTGAACTCCTTACTGCCCAATCGTACTGCTTTATTTGATTTATTTTTTATTCGCGTGTGAACGTATTTTAGTCATTGCTTTTATATAAACATAAACATTTGTTTTTATTATCATAATTTATAAACCGCTCGTGTGTATTGATATTTATTTAAATTAAAGAAAATATAAATAAGAATAGTAAAACAAGAATTTAATACATTTTGTGAATTTTATTGTTTATTGTCGAATATCACTGTATGTAATATACATGTTTTTCATTTTATTATAACCCTGCAAACGTACGGTTATGTTCAGTGAACTGCAATAGTTTACTGCAATTTGAAATCACACAAGACCATAAACTAAAATAATATCAGACGGACATTTCCCCGATTACAACAGCGTTTATATAGTATTACAGTGGTTAACATTTGAATTTCGTACATGAAATCCAGTACAGTAAATGCGATTTTTATGTTTGCTTCTGCTAAAAGTAAAAAATAATTTTTTACTTATCGACTTGTTTGAACAGCATTATTTCATGGTCGTCGTGACAAGATATGTTCATGTTATAAGCGACTCAAACAGCACGTATAGATTAAATTCCAACTTATCATTTACTCTTATTCAAAAGTTACAATATTAACATAAATTAAAACCCATGTTCATTTTCTGATGATTGGGGGGAGTAGGGCTTGGGTCGCATTGTCGTGAATCGGCGCAAACGAATTGCATCCCAAATTCAAAATATTATTTTCCCCCCCATTTTAAACAACAAACTTAGGACTGTCGATACCAAATCATTATTAACGGTAGGTTATTCAAAATACTGTTTTTTCTCGTTATACTAGAAATATGTAAATTAAATTATATTACATTTTAATGATAATTATATAAAAAAATTAAAAGATTAAATTTAGATTTAAAAATTATAAGACTGGTGAAAACTTGAACCATATCTTTTTAATTAAATCGAGATGTGTTAATTGTTTATTTTCATACTTATCGTGCATTCGTTTAGATTAGGCCTGACGGAGTTCATAATCGATTTTTTTTTATTTTGTGAAGCAATCCGTGTGCAGCCGTCGTGAATCATGTCCAGGCCTCTGTCTCACACGGGCTATGTAATATTATTAATATTATAAGATAAACTTGATTTGAGACTACTATCTCAACAAACATTCACCAGTCGCTGTGGGTGTTGATCGAATAGAACGATTGCAACATAGATAATAGAATAGTTCATTATATTATCTATAGATTGCAATAGGTACCGGTAACGGATTAGCGGTCACAGCATGTTATTAGATATCATGTGACCGTTCTACTCAGTAAGCCCGTCGAGGGTGCCAAGTTAAAATAGTGCGGTGTAACATTAGTATGCTAGTCGGTATTGTTACGATTCGCTAAGGGTATACCGCACCTGCAGTAGTTATTAATTCATACATCTTCCATTGACAGTCAAGCAGCTATAAGTTAAGTTACACATAAATTGCAAATTGAATTATAAGCATACAATTAATCTGCATAAAAGCCGCCCCCCCCTCATTTTAAGTCCGTTGCACATCATATCTTTTACTCTCACGCATCTTGCATAGAATCTTCATATTTTCCTCAATTTCTCAATTAACCTCCAAAACACTCTTACAGATAAATATGTTGAACAATTTATTGTACGAAAAGAGAAACTTGGTCTTCGATCAACTGCAGAGAATAAAAAATAAAAAATAAAACATAAAAAATACATTAATTAGTACAGCTTAATCAAAACATTAAATCAACATTCACTGTTACATGGCGTGTATAAAGTTTGTAGTTCAATTTGAGTATTGTTCCTGGATAGAGGTTTGTTAAATTTCATTGCTGATATAATACAATAATACCGAATGATAATGATAATTTACAACGGTTGTTCAACTGTAAAGTCTGTATAGAAGGTATTACTCGACAGAATATCCTAACAAAACTGCGGTAAGGACTATAGCGTTATCTATTGCGAGATGTGTTGATACGTTCAATATCATTGAACACAGTTACCTAGTTATTAATCATTATTCATTGTCATTAAACACAAGGTTTTAACATAATCTAAAAGTAGGTTTGCACCTATACGGCTAATAGAATAACTACTATTTAATAATTTTGAACAGAGAATAATATGACAGTTATTATTGCAGGTATTTATTATTTATATATATATATTGCCTTTAGTAAATTAAAATTGGTATATTATGTTAGCAATCGAAAGTTAGGTAAATTAATTTATTTGAAACGTATTTTATTAGATTAATTATCTTCTTCTGTAATTGAATCTCCGTTATTTAAGCTTTCTCGAGCGGCTAAGTAATTTTTTGCCATATCTTTCGCCTGTGGAAAAAAACAAAACAAAACACTAGTAAGATAAAATAATTTTAAAAAAACGCGCTATAACAAAATATTTTTGGTAACTACCATCGGTGAATTTTCCAAAACACATTTCATCATCGCGTAACCGGCTTCGCAATGAGTGTTCACTTCTGAAATTTGATATTAATCAGATGTGAATAATTTTTTTAAGAACATTGAATAAAGTGATGTTAACAGTTGAATTAGTACACAAGCAACGCCACAGTGATAGAAATACGTTTGTTAATTGTTAGGATCCAGTCGTCATCGGATAAGACAACGGTCAAATGTTATAAATATTGACTTATGCTATTATGTGTCAATGATAATTATTATTTTTTTTGTATTCAGTAACCATTGCGCTTTAAGAATTATATGTACCTAATAATATTTTTAATGGACACTTTATAACTTCTCATATTATTATAAATAATCAAGTATTTTAAGTATTTTTATTCAATTAGCGACAATTATTTTGGTTCCTTCAAGTTATGAGATCTGTTAATGTAAAAGCCTTAAACACATATGTACATTATAACAAATAATAGAAGTAAGTAAGAACACAAAAAATAAAATAAAATAATGGACAATCAAACGTTTGGATACCTACTACGTATAAATGAATGATACGCGTAAGTGATAACTACCTACGTTTTAACGTGGTGCTGTAAATACACGTAGTTATGTAACGTTATATTGTCTACGCTGAAACGATTTTATTATTTGCCATTTGCGTCCTCTCAAAGTTGCCCAGGTATATCCGTATCAGAGGTATTATATTATTTTTGCGTGTTTAACGTGACCCCTCAAAATAAGCAGATTTCAAATTATGACATATAAATATTCAAATTCATATCGAACGATGTCAAAATTATTTATACATTGTGCGTGTAATGTGTTACACACATGTACGTATATGTACAAAACTTCGCGTTGTTTACAGAAATTGTTGTTGCGCAACGACGTACAAAACGTATAGGTACATCGAAGAAAGTGTTATTTGAATGAACGGTTTAGGTACCAGTGTTGACGATGCAACATAATAGGTACTATGAATATCGAGTTACAGAGCGTAATTTATAATAAAAAAAAAAAACCCGTCATTTGCGCGCAGGTACATTTCACGTTAACCATTTATATGCATGATAATATTGTATTATTTTTTTAATTTATTTCTATTTCACTGCGAGCCGGAACGATTTTCGTCATCACCGCGGGTATATTATTGTATTAATTTAAATTATACTTTTAGTCGCAGCGAATCTCATCCTTGAATATCTCATATTCTGAAGAATTCACTATTGCTATTGATATGGTTATAGTAAAAATAATTCCACTATAGTATAATACATACACTACATGTATTCAGAATTTTCCCGGTATGTTTAAAAAGTTTGAAATTTTTCTTATGTGTTTTTTTTTTTTCATTAGAAATATTTCCTAGCTCGGAAAACATCCTTTTAAGTATATTTCGTTGGTGTAATAATGCACCTCGTAAATATTTTATAAATTTATAAATAATGTAACATTGTTGATATGCCACATGCAGACAGTTTAATTAGTATGATGCATTTATATAGAACGAAAATCAATTAAAATTAAATAATTTTGTTATTTCGATTTTATCACGATTTTTGTTTTCGTTTCCAGTGTACTAAAATAATCGAATTCATAAATCGTATATAATAGTTATCCGTATTTACCGACGGTTTTAACTAGTTTAACGGTACAAATCGGTTTCTATCACCAAATTTTTAACGAATAATATAACTTGCTATAATATTTTAATAAATATATCACCATCTAAACAAGCCATTTCCATTATTTTAGTTTCTTTTTTAAGCATTTCGTTATCGAATAAAATCGATAACTCTTTAAATCTTGTCCAGTTCCATTTTCCACTGTCCACATTCATCTAAAATTTCAACAAAATACTTTAAAGTAAACGTATATACTTATATTATACTCTAATGTTAAACGTAGTACAAATAACATTTTCCAAATGCTTGAAATTATTAAAAATTGTCAGTATACGCCGTTAATTTATTTACAAAATAAAAACATTCTCCACCGTTTCTATTCCTTTCTCATATGCTATACTTGGTTCAATTTTTAAAACTTCAATATTACTTCAACTTTTATTCCAAGTAATTAAATTTGGGTATTTTACAGTGGCGTAGATACAATTTTTTTCTGGGGGGGGGGGGGGATTAAGAGTAAGTTTTTAAGTGTTCTTAGTATATCATAAAACGAGGTCATATGTAATAATATTACATTTAAAATGGTATTATATATATATATATATATATATATTGTTCCGTATTTAATGAAAATTATTTTGTTACTCATTTTTTAATATGTACCTAATCATAGTAAAATCAAAATATTTTACTATAATATGTAAATATTAATAAATAATAATCAAATATCATTAAAAAAAAATCTGTGGGGGGGGGGGGGGGAAACCCCTTACACCCTCCCCGTAACTACGCAACTGGTTTTTTATAAGTATACTACTTATGAAAACTAGACGGCATGCGTATGCGAAATAAATTTTGGCTAAAATCGTCTCGAAACATGTTAACGAAATTATGATAAATAATTAATGATCGGTATCAAAATTACGATGTTATCAATTTTGTAATGAATTGAAGGCAACATAGACAGTATAAAGACAATATATTGACAATACAAAGGTAAACATAGAAAATAACAAAACTTTTTATAGAAATTCGGAAAATTGAGGCTCGTGGAATTTATGGGTAGGTAAAGGTTTGTTCGTATAAATGGTCAAGATTAACTACTTTATGCACTCCTCAGCCACCTTCAATCTAAGTTCTATATCTATATACCAATTTTATACATACCGTTCCCATTTTTTTCGCCACACACGGACCAAAACACTGAAATAAAATTAAAATATGATAAAACAATAAATTATTAACTAAAAAAAAATTAAACAATATATTATTATATATATTTTCAAAATTGTAAATAACTTCGAAACGTATACGAAAAATTTTAATTATTACATGCAAACATTGAGAATGACAATTGAATTAGCAAGATGATAATTAGAGGTATAACTTTCATTAAATCATACTAATATAGCTTAGTGAATTCATATAAATGTAAATCCTTGGTTTTTACTTATATTTCATTAATTTCTCTTTAAGCTCCTATTATAGAATGTATTAATTTAATTTTCGAAATTTTATGATTTTTTTTTTTAAACAATAAAATATATACCAACGGTATACTAATATATATTTTTTCTTAGTATAATAACTTATTAATAATAAGTTTCTTTGGATTAATTTTTGTTTAAAGAGACCGTTTTTGATTTATCATTTTCTAGCCAAAAAATAAATAATATTTAGATATTAGATCTAACCTAATAAACCTAAACTAATAATTTTTGATAAACCTAGTTTTGTCCATTGAAATTAAAATCATACTACGCTAAAATTTATAATAATTATATAAAATCTTGTGTGTGCATACTGATTAGTGGTTACTAACCAACTCAAGGCTTACAAAACAAGACGAATATCCAATACAAATTTTATGTGTACACTGTATATAAAAACCTATTTAATTTTTTATAGCATTGCATTACTGAAAAATGTGCCAATCTTAATTAATAAAGTATCAAATATAAGAAAATACCTGCCTTACAACCATTGTATTTTTTATCACTGTGGTCTTTATCCTTCATTAATAATTCACTGCAAATATCTATTGGTAAATTATTATAAAATATAATTAATTTAAAATTAATTTTAAGTTATTTTTTTTATATTCTCATAATTAAATAAATAATATTACCGATATTTACTTCCAGTTCTTGCATACATATGAATATATTATCCAACATATCATCCATCACTTCACTTTGGTTGTTGTACTTCCTTTCAGGATTTGCCTGGTTCAGTGAAATAACGTTAAGCAATTTTAAATCATAGGTAGGTATAAGGAGAGATAACATATTTTTTTTCTCCATTTATCGTACATTTTGATAACAGATTTGTACATATATAGTATGTTTTATACTTAAACACTATAAAAAAACAATACAAAATATAAAAACTCCACCTTGTAACCTTAAGTAATTTTAATAAAGATCAATTGATTGTGTGACTGGACTTCAACAATTAAAAATTAACATTTTACTATTTAGTACTTACTTAGATTACGTTTAATATGTTATGTTTAAAATTTCATGTATGAGATTTTTTAATGAATATTTAATCGTACATTAACATAAAACCATAAAACCATAAGTTAAATCAAAATAAATTTTAAGTTGCTAACAATTTTACACCCAATTGCTATAGACATATGTTACTAATATATATTGAATACATTGAACATTGATTCTCGAGTATAGGTTTAAAGTTTAAACCTATACTCGAGAATCGAGTTTAGGGTTTAAACTTTAAACCCGTTTATACTGTCTACATGGGTATTATAAATTCCAACGTCATAACATAAACATCTAGTGATTAGATACGATTCATGTAGTTTTGACCATTATTAGCTATACGATTATAAATAATGGCAAAAAGCAATAACTGTGTATGATATAAAAGCAAGTAATTGATGTTTGGAATAATACACTGAAAACCAATGTGACTCTTTCAAATAAAATATTATGGAGTTTTCTTTATATTGATTTCTTTAATATACTCGTATCAATATCTATAAAAATAGATTTTTATTTTAGTTATCTTTGTTAGTATTATACAGTCTTCTTGTGTATGCTGTTCTTACATCTGTGTTGATGCGATATAAAAGTGTTCACGTTTGTTGGAAACTAATACCATCATGTCATTAAAATCTAAGAAATATGTATAAATAAGTAAAGTCGCCAAAACATGATTGTTAAATATCGAAATAAAAATGTATACTCCTCTCTTCGTTCGTCGCCTAAAATAGTGATTAGTGACAAATCATTTTTACCTCTAATGAATAACTCAGAATAGGAAAAATAGAGCTAACATGCGATTTGAAACAATTATTATTGATGTGTTTAAGTATACCAAAGAATTCAATAGATTTTTTTTTTCTATTAAAAGAATAATTACAATCTATACAAACATTTTATACAATAAGTAATTTTTTTGATGGAGAATAGCGTTGATATAACAGAGAGGGAGGGTATTCAGTAATACCACCCGACAGATTAAGCAAGGAAATCTCTAGGCCAAGATCGTTTCAATCTTCTTTTAGGATTATCGGGAATTGTACAAGAAGATAGACGTTTAATTAATGAATTATTATGGTGATTTAGCTTATAATGGAATGAGAGGAAGTGAGATTTAGTTAGCTGAGAAAGTGTAGGAACGTTTAAGTCATTATGAAGATTGGCGTTTTTTATATACCAAGGAGCAGAAACGATTTGACGGAGACATATAGATTGGAAGGCTTGTATAGTTCTCAGGTTTAAGGATTTCGCGGAGTCCCATATCTGAATGCCATATGCTCATACTGGTCTTAAAATAGCTTTGTAGATTAACAATTTATATCTGGTGTTTAGTTTGGAGCGAAGAAGTGGACGGAGCAAGTGAAGTCTAGAGTTTACAGATTTCCTTTTATTTTTGAGATGTTGAGCCCAGGTGAGTCGTTTATCAAACGTTAGGCTCAGGTATTTGACTACAGGGGTTGTTGGAATTAAGTTATTATTAAATGAAACTGGAGGACAGTCTCCAGGTCTTAGTGAAAAGGTAATAAAGGAAGATTTGGAGTCATTTATTTTTATTTTCCATTTTTTTTGACCCGATCTGAATCATGTTTAGGTGATTTTGTAACCTATCAGACACAGTTTGAGGGTTGTTATTTGAGGCCAGGATTATTGTGTCGTCGGCGTAAGTGCCTAATGATGTGTGTAGAGTTTTCGGAGTGTCATGTGCAAATATAGTATAAAGAAAAGGCGCTATGTCGGATCCTTGGGGGACGCCAGCCAAAATAGGAAAGCTAGCCGAGTAGCTGTTGTTCACTCTAACTGAGAAAGTTCGATTTTCAAGATAAGACTTTATGATAAGGTAATATGGAGCAGAGAGAAATTTTTTAAGTTTATAGAGTAGGCCATCGTGCCACACTCTGTCGAAGGCTTGGGCCACGTCTAGCAGAACAGCAGCACAGTATGCTTGGATTCCATACTAGAAGATATTAAGTCGACAGTACGTAGGAGTTGGTGGATGGTAGAGTGTTTAGCCCTGAACCCGAGTTGGTGGTATGGAATGATGTTAGCATTGTCTGCCAGTGGGAAGTCTGCCAGAAGTCTTTTCAGGTCAAGTCTTTGGCCCATTAGCTCAGTTGAATAGATTCTTAAGATTTTTTTTTAACATATTCATCAATTTTAATTTAAAAATTATCATTTCTATTCGGAATCGTGGAAATGTTTTAGTCTTAAGATAATATTCAAATATTAGTGACGGTCAATTTACTCAACTCAATTTAATGCATCTATCCTTGTTGATCAAATTCGGAAATTAATTTCCATAAAAATTGTTATAATACTAGGCCTGGATAAAAATCTGTCAGAAATATAATATATATTCACAAATAAATACAAGTAAAATATTTAAGTCATATAATTTTTTAATTTGTAGGTAACTCAATATTATACAGTACACAACAATGGTGTATTTAGGGGGGGGAGATTAAAGAGATACATCTCCACCATTGGTTTTTTGTTTTAACATTCGTGTTTTATTTAATTTACATAAAATAAGACTGAAAATATTATACATTTATATTTATATTATTATGATTAAGTTAAAGTCATTTCCAAAAATTGATAATACCCATGTATTAAAGAGAAGGAATAAAAAACAATAGTCATATCTCCCCATCAAAGAAATCCTAAATACGCCATTGGTTTACAATAGGTAATACTTACTTATTGATCTTTCATTTACTGAGTTCTATTCCAATATATATTTAAAGCAGTTAAACCTAATATAAAATATTATAAGCTAATTTAAAGAACATACTAAAATAATACTTTGATGAGTCGTATACGCATGTACATATTCTACTTTTGAGTACCTAACTAGTTTATATGTTAATACTTACTGTCACTATCGACAAAGACGCCAAAAAACAAATAATCAAAAAACTATACATATTTTTTTTTAAGCAATATTGAATTTTACATGAACGAGATAGATTCATGAAGATTTACTGATTAATGGAAAAATAAAAAATGAAATAATCCTCTTTTATACATAACATCCATATTTGACAGGAAATCCAAATAATTTTTTCAAACAAAGCATTTTTGATTATATCATAAAATATAGTTACGTGTATATTTTAATACTTCAAAATATTATGTATATTAAACAAGTATTATTAGTAGTATACAGGGTGTTTGAATATTTAAAAAACTAAGTAATTTTTATTTTTTTATTGAAACAAATAACATATATAAAATGTTTTGATTAAATTTAAATTTATCTTATTATATCTGTTATTTGTTTTTATATGGTATACATTTTAATGTTTTTCTTCTATTGTTGTTTAAATTATAATTTAAATATTTTAAAATGTTTAAAATTCGTTTTAAAATTTAAAAAATATTTCAAACACAATACTAAATTTTTCTGATATTTAATTAAGATTGGCTTTTAATTACGATCGATTTTAGCTAATTTCACTAATTTCCCAATTTAAAAGTGGTTAATTAATACGTAAAAATATTTTAGATTTTTTTCCTTTTAAACATAAAACTTTACTAATTGAATAAACTCTTACATATAATACTATTAATTTATAAATTATATCATAAAGTATATAGAATTTATAAATACATTTTCATTTTAATTAGGTGTATGTTCGTCGATCTGAACCAAATAATATAGCTATTTCATTGAATATGATTTTCTAGAATTAATCTCAATATTTTTTTTTTTAGGCTTAGTATAGACCATTAAGGTCCTTTGCCGCAACTACTTACCTATACAATTTTATCATTTTATTTAATCTCAATATTATTTTAACAAAATTATAAGTATAATTTAAATTATTTTATACTAAACAATTTCAAAAATATAATCTGTTAACAACAGTGGCTTCAATTTGACCGATATTTGCATATTTAAAATCCAATATTGTAATAATTTGGCCCACTTTATAAATTTATTGGCCTAAATAATTGACAATGGCTTACGCTTAACTAATCAATATATTTTATTTTTAAATAAATAATTAGTTTTTATTTTCTGAATCAAAAACAAATAATTTATATAGATACAGTTCATAATTATGAAAATTAAAAACTCTTTAATATTTTCCACATTTTTAATCATATTAAAAAAATTCTAAATTCTAAATTCTAGACTTAAATATTTTGATCCAAATTCCACTATTTTAGAATATTTTTTAACACATTTCATATATTTTATTATAAATAAAGCCAAAATTCTTTCCAAATTTCAATCAGCAAAATCTTTGTTAAAACTATCCGATCATATCAACTTCGAGACTACTTTATCGAAACTCTCTTCTGCATTTTCCGAAATTTTCAAATTACTTTCAATTATTTTAATTTTACTTAATACAACAGCTTCTAATGAAAGATTCTTCTCGTCCTTAAAAATAGTAAAAAGCTTTTTGCACTTGATAATGGATGATGACAGATTAAATGATTTAATGGTTATCAACGTAGAATCATATACTGTACGCAATTTAGATATGGATGAAGCTGTAAATAAGTTTGTAATCATAATGATGCATTGGTATCCTTTTAAATATTGAAAAAAAATATATCTGTAATTATACCTAATAAATGATATTACACAAAATTGATTATCACCTCTTTCTTTAATGCTTTTTTTAGTTACATAATTTCGTAAATACCATTATTATATTCTACTAGCTTAATTACCCGGCTTCGCACGGAACATTCTTGACCGTGACATAGGTTTTATTATTTTACACTATTTAAAGCCAAGTTCGGTATAACTATTGGTGGTTATAAAACAAATAAAATGAAAGTTCAAATGAATCAGAATAATAATTTTGGTGATACCTCTGAATTACCGTATTTGCTGGTTCCAATATTTTTTTAAAATCCCTTCTTATTGCACGTTTTGTATATTGGAGAGACCACCATGTCAAATTTCAAGTTCATATAGTTTTGAGATGTAGCGATGATCAATAAGTGAGTTATAACTGACGTTGTCCGTTGAAAAAATTTTAAGTGTTCAATTCTTTTTGGGTGTTCCGTTGAACCTATACCTTCTTATTTTGGATTATTATTTTTTTATTTATTCATTTTATTGAGAAAAGTTTGACAGTTTGAGGTTCCAAATAAATGCTATTTATTAAAGTGTTTGTGGATTATACAATATTTTTTGTTTTTCCTTTTGTGGTGTGTACATAATTTGACACGTGAGTAGGCCACACACAGTTATCCATGTGAGAAGTATGAATTTTCAAAATTCAGTCCATACACTTGTTTTAATTGTCCTTGTAATTTGTTAATGATCATTGAAAAAGCGAGTCGCACTGGAAACTGCAAAAGTTTGAATTCCAATGGCTTATCTGTTGGAGTCATTGGGATGCGTGGTAATAGTACATGTTCACCTTTAAATTTTCCGTTTAAAATTATGACTTCGATTATGTTGTTATACAGTTTAATAATTTACATAATTAAATTATTAAAATCAACATATTAAACAAATCAAATATTTCCTTGGTAACCAAAAATTAAAAAATATATGCATCCAGTCCAAAACATTGTCGACCATTAAATATGCGATTTTCGAAAAATCCTTTCTTATTGCACGGTGAAAATATGAGAAGAACCTATATTCCAAATTTCAAGTCCGTACCTTGCGTAGTTTTTGAGATACAGCAATCAGTCAGTCAGTGGTATTTGGATTTTATATGTATAGATTAATATAATATATGGTATTATCATATTGTGGTAAAAATATCAACATTTTTTTTATTAACATTACTCTTGGACTACATTACTAAAATCAATTTAGCAAAAAAGTTGTTTTTGGTAAATTTTACTATTTCACTCGATATTTCAACAGTTTTTCCTCACGCCTAGAAAACAACTATTGAGAGAAGAGAAAAATTATGTTTAAGAATTATTTACATGCAATTTCCATAGAGTTGCCGGATCAAACATTTGGACCACTATTACTACCCAAAAAACTGTTTAAAAAATAAAAATAAACATCATCGTCTCATCATTCAAAATCTAAAAAAAATTTTAGTTAATTATTTTAAGCTTTGTTTATGGTAAATATAATAACGTAACATCGGATAGGGAAAACTAGAGGCAAGGATGTATGTCGGGATGGTTCTAGTTGCCGAGATTACCGAAGAAGAAAAAATTAAATAACACCTACTATTAAACGAATTAGTAAAATTATTGTTTGAAAATATGTAGATTATTTTATTTTTGTTGTGTTTAAAATTCTAGATAGGCTTGCTAGTGGTTTCTAGTTGGCCTGCTCTATACGCCATGCGTATTAAAAAAAAATTTAAGTGATACCACTGGTTAACAGTGTAAACCATTCTAGTTTCAGCTAATAAATAATTTATATATTAATGAAATAGGCAATACTGCATAGGTTGACTATTTAATCTACCTATATAATACTTGACATATATAATTCAGATATTTCTCATACTGTATAATATAAGTATCATATTTACGGTAAATTCAGTGTAAGATATGATACGTGATAATAAATGTAATGTATAATACATCGTTTGTAGAATCTAGTGTGTAAAAATCATATACATTCAAAAATTTTAAACAATGGTCAATGTAACTTGACGTTATTGAAAATAATAACTAAATGAGTATGAAAACCTTCATTTAAATTTGTTTCTCCTTGATATTATTTCATTCAACTGTACACGAAAAAACTCATTAATAGCAACAAATTAGAAGCATCACTGTGTTTATTTAATAGGGATTTGGGCTATCCATAATTAAAAAAATATACTTCTTTTATTTATTTATTTATTTATTGTATGGCAACTTATTCTTTATATGATCTTAAATTTTATATGCAATATTATTTACTTGTATTTGTGTAATTGTAAATACCTTATAATCAACAATTTTTTTTATTTCACTGTAATTATTGTTTCAATTATTTTTTAACAAACACACATACCAAATACGATCAAAACAATTATTTTAATTTTCTCATGATTTTTTACGTTTTTATTTCTATGTTACTTGTTAAAATATAATACTAATTTTCAACTATTTTATTAATTTTACTGTGCAGTAATACTACATTTCATATTACATGAACAACAAATCAAATCTAAAATTATAATTTTAGTTATTAAACTACCTATAAAATATTTAATCCAAAAAATTAACCCGCAGATAGTTATGATTAGAGCCCGGATATACATGCATTTAAAAAGTGTCAAATATGATGCAAATATGTAAAAAAAAAATAGCTAAATATGCAATTATATGCATTATGTTACATTTTATAAAATGTGTTTTTTAAAAAAAAAAAAACCACACCAAATAAAATTCTAAATATTTTATCAAAAAAAAATTATAATATCCACTGCTTTACTTTTAAAATCATTTAAATCAATTTAAAACTTTTAGGAAACTTAAAAACGAAAATACAAATAAAATAAAAAAACTAAAAATAAATATTTTAAATCATTTGAAGTTACCTATTTTCAAATAACTAATAGAAAACTTAAAAAAAATACAAATCTTTTAAAATAATAATTTTGAAACTTAATACCTATCATATCTATTCGTGCTCTATGTATCAAGGCCGTAACTGGAAAAAAATTTCGGGGGAGGGGGGTCTAACATTATTATTTAATACAATTTATAGTTAATTAACTATATTCATCGCTAAAATGTTTCTACTTTTGAAATTTTCGGGGGTAGGGGGGTCCGGATCCCTGGACCCCCCCCCCAGTTACGGCCTTGCTATGTATTGTATATGTGTGCTCTATGCTCTTGTATTCGAAGTGATTACAAAATTTACTGTAAATTAAAATAGTTAATTTAATAAAAACTCATTAAATACTTATGTATGTTATATTCATTTATAAACAAATATGCAATAACCCTCGAAATATGCAAAATATGCAATATAAAATGTAGTGTTTAAATTCGGTGTGATATGAATTGTGAACATTTTAAACCTCCAAAGACGTGAATACACTTAGTACAAATATGCAAATGCATATAAATCTATTTATGACTACATAAAGTTATTACCGCTATTTCATACAAGATGTGTTCCAAAATGAAATATATTTTTTTTTCGAAAGATTTACTAACAATATCGATACATTATATTAGAAATTTTCAAATTATTGTCCATGAGCATCTATACACTTTTTCCACCGACTCTCCCATACCCGGTACGCTTTTTGGAAGGCCTCGACGGGAACTTCGCTTAAAGCTGTTGTCACGGCCGCTTGGATAGCTTCAATGTTGTCGAAATGGTGTCCTTTGAATGTGGTCTTGATCTTCGGGAATAAAAAAAAAGTCGACTGGAGGTACGAAGACTATAAAGTGGTTGCTGTTACGTTGCCACGTTGTGCTTCGCTAAGAATTCACGGACACGCAGAGACATATGGCTGGGCGCATTGGCACGATGAAGAACCCAGGTAGGTATCTGTAATGTCTTTTCGTACGCGGATGACTTTTTTTCTTAATCTTCTAGATCATTAACGTAGTAAGTAACGTTGACGGTTAGTCCTTGAGGTAGAACTCTTTGTGGACCACACTCCTGACGTCAAAAAAGACAGTTAACATTGTTTTTACTTTAGGTTCCCTCATCCTCGCCTTTTTTGAGTTCGGGAATACCCGAGTTGTGCCATTCGGCACTTCGTTTCTGAGTTGTACTCAAATGTCTACGTTTAATCACCGGTAATAACATTTACTAAATAATCAGATTCAATTTCCACGCGTACCTTCAGTTCACTCGCGATCAACACTCTTTTGTTCGTCCGTCAATAATTTGGAGACCGGTTTTACGCACACCTTTCGCATGTTTAATTTGTCCATAATTATGCGATCCACAACGGCATATTTCTATTCATAAGAATAACAGTAAGTTATGAAATTATTTAAATATAAAAAAAGTTAAATAAAATGTAAATATTAAACAAATACCTATTTTGTTTACATTATGTTAAATAAACATAATTAAATATGTTTGGTAACATGATTTTTAAAACAGTATTTTTTAACAATAATAAATATAAAAATTTACGCATTTTTTATGAATTAAATTGATTAAAAATGATTTTATTATAATAATAATAATATAAAATTACTTTTTATAAAAATGTTTAACCATTTTATTGATTTCAAATAGTATCTACAAAGTGAATGGAGAAGACCTTTTCAAGCTTTTATTTTATAAAAACTTGTAATCTTCCCATATTTGAAGATATCGTATCACAACAAATACCTTGAAAATTTTTTATTCTAATCTACTAATGTATTATAAACTGTTAGTTTGATCTTAACACGTTCCTGATTTTTTGAAAGACACACATAACAAATATTCATTTCCATCGAAACTAATTACTGTTGGAAGTCTATCGACATTTTCTTTTACAGATAGAAATGGTTATAATTGTCCATCAAACTGGACCACAACTGTACCAACGTCTTTTTTTTTAGAAATTTTTACGTAGGTTTTCGCGAGTTCTGCCTTTAAATATTTACGACAACCATAAATTGATAAACGATTTATGATTAAATACCAGTAACATCAGCTTGTGCCGAAAGAAGTTTCTCGAAACTTACCTCAAAATGTACTTGCGAAATAATTTAAGCCAAGAGAAACTTTCAGTTCTTGCACTTATATCTATTGAACAAGAAATATCTAACAACATTAACTAACAAAATCTATTAAAAACTTTCGCTTTTAAAAATCAAGAAAAAAATGTTTTTAGTTATATCCAATTGGCCAAGTAATAAGTAGGTACACTAGGATATAGTATACAAATAATATTCAAGTGTTATTCTTATTCTTATTATTATTAAATCAATAAAAAAATGTTTAAAAACTTCGTATTAATTTTCTTTTCACAATCACTCCTATGATAAAGATTAAAATAATTTAAATTTAGGACTTCGTAATAATATATTGTCCTAGGCCTCGCCAAACCTGGAGCCATCCCTGCTACTGGTGACATGATCTACTTTAAGTATGCGTCCATGACGTCCGTTGATGTTGAACAAAGCAATCCATCATAAATTTGTTTTTTAACTGATCGACCGTCTTTTGTTTGAAAACATCAGACACATTTTAATTGTGTAGTGTAACAGTGCAATATCAAAATGAATTACATTATTTTTCATATATTTACTTTTAATAACTGTACACGTAATAGGTCCATATAATTTAAATGTATACTATTGTCTATTAATATTACAATTCATATTTTAAATTACTCTAATACCTATACCTCTAATAAAAATTATTAATTTTAAATTATAAATTTTTTTCTCTTATTTATGTAAAATTTTTTAATTATTTTTTATAGTTTCTAGGGGATTTTGGTATGTTTTTAGATCATTGACATCCTAACTCTACCGATAACTAACATAGTTGCATATATAATAAAATAATAAAGCTGTAATATATATAAGCTTCCTTCTTACCTTCATACAAAACAATCATCAATACTATACATTTTAGTATGCTATATTAACAAACTGTAACTGTAAAGAACTAGAACCAAATTTGTAGTTTTATTAAAAGATTTAAAAATTTTGATATTATTTTTACATCACTGCACATTTAAAACAGTAATGCAGAAAAAAAATTAAAATCTGATGATCTGAATTATTACGTAGAAGTGTAGAACTAAAACCAAAGAACTGATTCAAAATGGACAGTCTTTCAATTTATTTTATGTCATTATACAATAATATGCACTATAACTTAATTTTTCATTTGGTCACCACTTATTTTTGGACAGATCAATGATGAAATTAATAAACAACTGATTGTTTTGAAACAAAACCTTTGGTTGCATTTAATTCATAAGATATACAATAAAAATAATTACACAATAATTAACATTCAAAACAGTTACAACAGATTGTAAATACATTTATACATGAATATTGACTTTTTTTCATTAATTATAAAATTATTCATAAGTAAACACAATATAAAATAATAATAATATGTATATATATTGTGATGGTATTATGTACACATAGAAGAATCAACCGCAAAAAGTTGTTATATCATAGTGAAGTTGAAATATAATAAAAGCATTTTACACTTCAATATTGGTTGTTTATCTACCTTGAATTATATTTTTAGTATAATATAAATTATAAAACCATATTGATTGAAAAAAACATACAAACAATAACATCAATTTAGTATTTATACATACATAGTACCGTATATTTATTTCATATACATTTAATATACACTCATAAAACCATAAACAAGCAATATTAACATTAAGTAAATTACATATATTCTTAATAATATAATTAAGATTTATTGTTTATATGGTTTAAATGAGAAAACATACTACATTAAGAAATATAATATATGTTAAAAGCAGAGGTCGAACAAAACCCTACAACAAAGTTATTGAAGTAAAGTTATAAAAAAAAAAAAAATGAATAAATGTATGTGATTTTGTACAATGTTACAAAAAATAATAACTGTAAAAAATAATAATAATAAGAACTATGATATTAATAATAATAATTATGATAATGATAATAGTAATAATAATAATAATAGTAATAGTAGTAATAATAATAATAATAATAATAATAATAATAATAATAATAATAATAATAATAAAAATAATAAAAATATAATAAATAAATAATTAAAGCTCAATTAAAAACATATCTTTTTTTTTAATTTTAAACAAATTAAACCTTACATTATTGATGTCAAAACATAAAATGATTGGATGTGAAAGACGGTTCTACCAAAAGAACAGTCATTTTCAGTCGCCCATTATTTAGTATGATTATAATTATAGTTTAATTTTTTTTTTTTTTTTAATTTTATATACAAGTTACATATTGAATAAGATTAAAATCTGATCTACAATACATGTTTATTATTACATGATTTTAATGATATCTTGTCTGAATTCAGCAATATACACAAACTAAAGTATTACATTAACAATGAGCGCATACATTATTTATAACATAGAGAAAAGGATATATATATATTATTATATTCTAATATCTAAATAATATTGTTCCCCCTGTAGAAAACATTAATTTATCATTTGAATATCAATAATTAATAACAAATGAAAGTTATAACAAAAAAAAAAAAAAAAAAATTAAATAATAATAAATAAAATAATTTTATTTTACATAAAACCTTATGGGGTAGCACACTTTATACAATTATAAAGTATAATAATATTGAGATCAGTTATGACCATAATAAATTAGGAAACATTACCACTACAACATAAATTTGAAAAAAAAACATTGTATAAATCACTTAAAACAGGGAAAAACAATAAAAATGGTTTATAAATATATCAAGAGTAGATATATATATATTTTTTTTATATAAATATTGGGATAATTAATTAAGTGTAAGACTATTTGACCAACTAAAATTATTTGATATAACATTAATGCATCATCTGATCATGAAGAAACAAGGCTATATATAGACTGATAAGATTTGATACATGTTTTTTATCTTCTTCTTAAACTAAGGGCCACTAGACCGTTAAATATTGTGTCTATTTTTCCAGTTCAATCCTTGTTTTCATGTCACTTTTTTTAAGCAATCTTCCCATCTCATATGGGATCTTCAAAACAATATTTTTTTGATTTATAATAGTACTTATTACTGCCATGGATCTGTTTATATATCTTGATGTGTGGCCTTATATAATACTTCAAAGCTTATTAACTGCTGCAGCAACTTATGCAGTAGTTTTTTTATACATATATATATGTTACTCCAAACTAAACCATAACATAAAAATATTAGATATAATTTAATTTAAACTGAAGGGTTGGTACAAATTATGTAATATATAAAAATTTATTTTTAGTAGTTTAACCTTTTATTTTAATCAAGACACCAAACCAATTTAAAATAAAATATACCTAGTTGGTATGGTAATAACAATTATAAATTATATATAATTAATGACAGACAACATAAGTAAGATCAGATGTTTTTGAAAGAAAATTAACCAGATGAATCTAAGATCCATATATTGAATCACATGCCAAGGAATAAAGATAATGAAATAATTAAGA
Organism: Sipha flava; assembly: GCF_003268045.1. Lineage (NCBI taxonomy): Eukaryota > Metazoa > Arthropoda > Insecta > Hemiptera > Aphididae > Sipha > Sipha flava. The sequence goes on along the minus strand of NW_020273628.1, from coordinate 55,618 downwards.
TTCCAAAACATATTCCAAAGACCATGCATTTCAAGAGAAACCGCAAAAAGGTTAATGTGGGCCAGGCATGCCTGAAGGAAAAATAATTAAATTATAAAAACAGTAATTAAAGAGGTTAAGGTAGGAATATGACCACTAGACAGACCTTGCCTAAGGTGGGAAAATTAATTGAAGAGAGAAGTTAAGGCAGTGGATCTAAGTAGAAGGAGGTAGCCGAGGACAGAAAAACGTTAAGGACAATTTGTTATATGGGATGGTTGGGTTAGGTTAGTTTATAAAAGGTATTCCCAGCAGAAGTGTGTATTCTAAAAATGTATATTTTATCATATAAGACATAATACTTACATGAAGTGTTAATAACATTATGGATTGTTGATGATTACACATAATTATTATGCATAATACTAAATAACATTCATGGATTTTAATATTTTTTATATCTCTTCACAAAGTAAGCAAAATAATTCTATGAACTTAATATAATGACTTCAATCAAATATAGTTTTTCAATCATCTTTCTTTTCTGTAATAAAGTAAATATGATATTAATATAAAGATAAGGTTTAGAAACCAAATTAGCGTAATAATATAAAAATTTTTTATAGATAACTAATTATATTGAATTAGTCAACCAAATGTAAATAAAAGTTTAGTTATATAGCTAATCAAAACTAGTCCAATATATAATTAAAATCTTTCTATATTTAATATTATATAACTTAACCTATTCAATATAATCTGATTATTTATTTGTAATGTTTATAGGTTTATATTATTATTAAATTGGTAAATAGCATTTATTTTTTATTTTATTTTATTTTTCTATTGCTTTTATCTTTACGATATTATAGCATGACAATTATTAGAATTTAAATATGAAAAAAAAAAGATATTACAAATAAAATAAAATAATAGTAATACTAATATAAATGATTAATGCAATACTAATTAGATAACAACAATTCGTGGTAAGTATTTTAAATGCGGAAACCAGCGTTAGAAATAAAATGGATGATGAGAGTGATGACGGAGGTAAATCGAGAATTGAGGATGAGGAGAAGGATTACATCAAGAGAGGTGTAACCTAAGGAAAAGAGCTGTGAGAGTAATGAATTGCGGAGATGAATATAAGACGGGCAAGAGAAGAAAATGTGATGAAGATCACAAACAACTTCATGGTTGTGGAGGGTGCAAATGGGAGAGTAATTAAGTGATAGGAGAAATGAATGAAGAGGGAGAAGATAATGGCCAAAGCGAAGACGAGAAAAATAAATGATTGTGGATCGGGGTAGGTCCAGACTGCGGAACCAAGGAGAGTCAGGTATACAAGCGGATATAGATCTGTGCCAAGTAGCGAAGTTAAGGGGAAGGGAAGACCAAAGGTCAGTCCATGCTTTTTTTAGAGTTTTTTTGAAAAATGGGAAGGAAATCAGAAGTGGGTATTTTTAATGAAGAAGGAATAGTTATGTTTTTGTAGACAGTGACGTAGATACAATTTTTTTCTGAGGGGGGTTGTTTAAGAGTAAGTTTTTAAGTGTTCTTAGTATATCTTAAAACGAGGTCATATGTAATAATATTACGTTTAAAATGGTATTATTATTATGTCCCGTATTTAATAAAAATTATTTTGTTACTCAATTTTTAATATATACCTAATCATAGTAAAATCAAAATATTTTACTATAATATGTAAATATTAATAAACAATAATCAAATATCAATAAAAAAAAATTGTGGGGGGAGGGTGGAAACCCCTTACACCCTCCCCGTAACTACGCCACTGTTTGTAGATGTGGCTAGTTGATCAGCTATTTCATTACCTAGGATATCAATGTGACTTGGAACCCAAAGGAATTCGACGGCTTTCTGTGTTAAGAAAAGTTGATACGTTAGAGATTTTAGATTGAACAGAAAGTAGGCATGATTGAGAATCGGAAACGATTAGAAATTTTCGGAAAATTATAGAATAAATAAATTGAAGTGTGTGAATGATGGCGTAGGCTTCGACAGTAAATGATGATGCCGATGGGGGGAGATTGGAAAAGAACGATATATTGATGGAAATCACGAAAAAAAAATCCTGAAGATAGAATAGATGCAGATCCGTCAATGAATACAAGGATTGAATTTGGGAAATCGGAAGAAATAAAATCCGCGAAGAGGAAGTTAACAAGGATATTAAGAAGTGAAGCTAGGGTTTTTAGAGTGTAACCGAGAAGATTGGGAGAAATAGTAATAGGTGGATTGAAAATTAACGCAGAGAAGGGTACATCGTAGATTTGGGAGCGAGATTGACGATGGAGTGCTAAGCTTGAAAAATGAGAAAGTGATAAAGTGACTGAAGCTAGATTGGGAATAGATTTTGATAAGTATTTCCATGAATTTTTAATTCTTGAAAAATCTGAAAATAGTGTAGAATTGAAAATGGACATATTTTTAAAAATAAATTTACCTGCATGTAGTCTACTGAGGAGTTCTATGGGATGATACGAGCATTCCACCCCCATATTTGGAGATGGGGTAGATTGAATGGCCTCCATTATGGTATGTAAGCAAGAGTTTAAGATCGAATTGAGTTTTTCCTGTGACAAAGGGAAACTGATAAGAATAGGAAAGAACCATAGTCAGCTTTTGCTTTAATGACACTATTAAAAATAAGGAGCAGTGCCGATGGGTGGTTTAACCCCCCATCGTGTGCCTGTGGAGGATCGAAGAAAGTTGGCCCATAAAGAAATTTGACCAATCAAGTATCGGAAATGAGGGACCCATCGAAGTTTGGAATCAAGATGTAAACCAAGATATTTTACGTTGGCCAAGTGAATAGGTTAATTGTCAATAAAAACGTTTGGGGTTGTTAAATATCTCTTATGAGTAAAAATCATGTACTGGATTTTTTCGGGAGCTATCAAAAAATGTGAATGACTAATGGATGAAGAGAGTGTGGAAACAGCATCATTTAGAACAAAGATAGCTCGGTCAAGTTGTTAGTCGGAAGCGAAAAAGACAATTTCGTTGGCTTATTCGTTCGTTTATTTTGTAGATGTAGGACTAATACCCTTGGAAGAGATGTACTGGTTGATTGAAATATTGAAATATAATATAGGGCTAAGACAACTACCTTGAGAAAGTCCTCTGAAAACTTCACGCAAATTTGTGGTACCAGAGAGGGAGGAGAAGGTAAGGAAGCAGTGAGAAAAGAGAGATGAGATATAGTTGCAGAGTGAGTGGGGTATGGATAATTTTGAGAGACGGAAAAAGAGGGTTGGTATATGAACCAAATCAAATGCCCCTTTAATGTCGATAAAAGCTGAAGCGAGGTATTTTTTATCACAAAATGATTGATATACTGTATTTTACCGAAAAAGAAAGAAAGACAATCCATTGTATCGAGGCTTCTGCGGAAGCCAAAAAGGTTGTCAATTTTTTTCGAGATATCAATCGAGGAAGTTTTTTAGGATATACTCAACAAGCCTACACAGAGCAGATAACAAGGCTATAGGACGGTATGCAGTAGGAGTGGTATTGGGTTTTGGAATGAGAATAGTGTGAAAATGGAGTCATGACTCGGGGATTATACCATCAAGCCATAAGAAGTTGATAAGATGTTAAGTAGGATATCGATTCCGTTTTCTGAAATGTGTTTAAGCATAGTGATGGAGAAGAGATCTAAACCAAAATGCAGGAGAAGAACCGGAAGACAGGGCCATTGTTAACTCAGTTCTGGTGAAGGAGGAAGTGAGAGAATAAGAACTAGAATTGTAACAAAAGTAAACCGGTAAAGATGGAGGATTAAATTCATGCAATGAAGGGGCATAAAAAGGTACTACCTTATCACAGAAAGAGGGAAGCCAGTTTTCGTTTTGTGGAGAAGTTCGTGAAACGCAACTTTTGAATTTTTTTGAGACGGTCCATAGGTCTTTTAGGGAGTATGAGGCATTGAAGGTTAAACAGAATGTTTGCTATAAATGGCGTTTTACGTTTTTGAAGGTGCGCCGATTCGACGTGCATATTCTTTGATAAGAAAGAAAGTCACTTATTGATCTAGAAGATCTGTATTTTTCTAAAAGCTGCAGAGCAATCCGTTACTGCTGCAGTGCATTAAGGGTTTCACCAAACTAGGGAAGTTGGTGGATATTTTATGGAAGACTTTTTAAGAAGAATAGCGATACTAACGGCTTCTAGGATGATAGATATGAAAGATGAATAATTATCTGTTGGAGAGTGGGATAAGGAAAACTTGCTGTGAAGATAATCAAGGTGCGATGCAAAGAAGAGCCAATCGGCCTTATTCAAATTCAAGTTGTTGGAAGAATCCTGAACCGTATAAACGAAGGACGGGAGGATGTGAGAGTGAGTACAAAGTGTTCAACAAGGATAGGAAAATGATCGCTACCTCTAGGGTTATCCAATATAGACCAATTTAAAAAAAAAGTTCAGGTTAGGAGAACTAAAAGCGATGTATTCGGCGGTATCCGGGTAAGGAGCCCGGTTCAGACAAGTAGGTGACCCTGTATTGATAAGGCTAAGGTTGTGGTTAGAGATTGCAGTGTGAATGATATCACCACCATGGTCATGGTGAGAAGAATCCCAAGCTAGGTGGTGACCATTGAAGTCCCCACCTATAATTGAATTTGTAGTGAAAAGATTGAAGATGTTATTAATGAGATATGGAGGAAGGTTGTTCTTACGTAGGGAAAGTGGCGCGCCCATCGCCCAGTGTATTTATGTAAGTGCACTGCAGCAGCTCTACCTTGACCTTAATTGGTTGGGGATAGTCTGGCCCTCCAGGTTGGGGGTTTAGCGGCGAGCTAACGACCCGCCCTAGTAAAACAACCATTGTTCAAGATTCAAAACCCAAGCCTCGGACTAGATTAAATGGAAAAACGGACGGAAATAGGAAATCGGATATGTTTTGGGGCACATGGAATATACTGACACTATATAAGACGGGATCAGCCTTAAGTTTAACAAAAGAAATAAAAAAATACAGAATAAAATTATTAGCTCTGCAAGAAGTTAGATGGGAGGAGGCAGAAAATGTGAAAATACCACGAACAACTATCTTCAATGGGAAGAATGAAAAGGGCCATAAATTAGGAACGGGTTTTGCTGTACATGATTCGATAATACATACAGTCAAAAACTTCAAAGACATCAATCCAATATCGACTATAACTATAAAAACGAATGGCTTGGATATGGTAATAATTAATGTGCATGAGTCTACGGAAGAGAAGGGGCGATGATGAAAAGGAAGAATTCTACAATACTCTGAAAGATGTTAATAACGAGTCAGCGGGAACATTAAAATAATTGTAAGAGATTTAAATGCAAAGATAGGAAGAGAACTAGAATACAGAGCAACAACTGGGGGACACAGTTTACATGAAAGAACCAACAGTAATGGAAATAGATTTTGCAATGGGATAAGGGATGGTTATAAAAAGTACGATGTTCCCTCGTAAAGACATCCATAAGTATACTTGGGTATCTCCAGATGGAAAACATAGAAATCAAATTGACCATGTCCTAATTAATCATAAGGTTAAAAATTATATCACCAATGTAAGAACGTTACGAGGAGCAGACATGGACTCTGACCACTTATTAATGGGTATATGGATAAAAGTGAAACTACGGAAGATGGAGAAAAGAAAACAAATAAATAGAATAGTGAGGTACAATATTGATGAACTGAAGAATGAGGATATAGACAAGACATACAAAGAAAATATCGAAAAGTTTTTAAAGTTGAAAACAGATACAAATAACGGAGACCCGGATGAAAAGTGGAAGGACTTAAGAGAAACTATTAAAGAAGTAACTGATACAACATTAGGTAAGAAAAAGAATAATATCAAACAATGGTTCAAAAGGATATGTGAGGAAGAAATTATAAGACGAAAGACAGCGAGACAAAAATGGTTGGAAAATGTGAATAATGAAAACAATTTTAAAAAATTTAAAACAAGACAAAAAGAAGCGCATAATATATTTAGGTGTGAAAAAAGAAAGTATATGAAAGATAGAATAATAAGTGCTGAAAATAACTACCGAAGCCATAGAACTAGAGAACTGTACCAAGAAGTAAATAAACTCGGGGGTAAATATAAAAGGAAAGAACGTTTTCTCAAAGACAACATGGGTTCTTTAATAACCACGAACGAAGCGCTGATAGAAAGATGGAAAAGATATTTTGATGATCTACTGAACTGTAATGGACCAGAAGAGTTGCTAACTTTTAGCCTAACTAACAAGAATAACAATGGATGCCCGGAACCAACACTAGAGGAAATTGAAATACAATTAAAAACACTAAAAAATAATAAATCCCCAGGGGGGGATGGAATACAAGCAATTATTAAAAAAAGAAGGAAAAGAGATGGCTAAAAGGATATGAAATTTAATCGGAAGCATATGGAAGAAAGAAAGTTTACCCGAAGACTGGATGACTGCGATAATTTGTCCAATATATAAAAAGGGAGATGCTTAGGATTGTAACAACTATAGAGGTATCTCCTTATTCAATGTGACATATAAGATACCTAATTGTATCTTATCAAGAATAAAAGGAAGGGCAGAAGAAATAATCGGAAATTATCAAGGTGGCTTCAGGATGGGAAGGTCTACAATTGACCAAATATTTATATTAAGATAGGTCTTCCAGAAAGCCTGGGAATATGATAAGGAATTACATGTCCTTTTCATTGATTTCCAAAAAGCCTACGATTGTATACACAGAGAAAGCGTAATGAAAATACTGAAGGATTTCCAATTCTCTAATAAGTTAATAAATCTTATTATGATAAGTGTAATGGAGACAAAAGTCAAAGTTAAGGTTGATGACTTGATTTCGGACCATGTACTAGTAAAATCTAGGTTAAGACAAGGGGATGCCCTATCACTTATCTTATTTAACCTGGTGCTAGAAAGAGTTATAAGGGAAATAAACGTCAACAATCAAGGCTTTAAATTACAGGACTCTTCAATAGAGCTGCTAGCGTATGCGGATGATGTAGTCTTATTAAGAGAATCACAAGAAAGTTTAAAAAATATATTTTTCAAATTAGAGAAAGCCGCAGCGAAAGTAGTATTACAGTGTAATGAAGGAAAAACATCATATATGTGTGTTGACAGACGGAAACTGCACCAACCTACTAACATATTGAACATTGGAAGGTTTAACTTCAAAAAAGTGCAACAATTTAAATATTTAGGAACCATAGTTACAGAAAATAACGATATAGCGAAAGAAATAGCAGCTAGAATACAGACAGGCAACAAATGCTACTATGGGCTAGCAAAGACATTATGATCAAGAGTATTATCTACAGAACTAAAAAAGCAATTTTACATTACACTGGTCCACTCAGTAATCCTATATGGAGCGGAAACGTGGCCGCTAAGAAAATCTGACCAAAATAAATTTTTAATAATGGAAAGAAAGATATTGAGGAAAATCTATGGACCAGTAAGGATAACAACAGCGGTGAATGGAGAAGAAGAAAGAATACAGAGCTAGAAATATTATTCTAAAACACAACCATAACGGAAATGATAAAAAATCGAAGACTCCAATGGGCAGGCCACGCTTGGAGGAGTCAAAATGAGCTGTATTAGAACAAAACCCGCGATGAAAAAGACCGCTGGGAAGACCCAAAACAAGATGGGAAGACTTAGTTAAAAAGGATGTACAATCGCTAAGAGAAGGAACGGATTGGAAAGAAAGAGCAATGGATAGAGAAGAATGGAGGAACGGGTGTGAGATGGGATGGTCTTGAAAGGCCATTAACCAGAAGAAGGAGGAAGGTTGAAGATGGAGGGATGTAAATAGACTAAAGTTTGAGTGTGTTTTGAGAATCAGTGAAAGCTTCAATGCCACCTAAATCTATTGAATGTTGAGCCATAGAGTCTACTAATAGTGGATCGATGGGTATTTGTTGAATATTGATGGAATGATAGGAGGCGATGGCCACATCACCATACCCGTCGGGACGGTCGGAACGAACAAGATGAAAGTGGGTAGGAAAGACGTTCCTATTCGAAGACAACCAAGTCTCAGATAAGAGAAAGAAGTAAATAGCATAAAAACTCAAAAACATTAAGTTGGTTTTTATTTTATTTTTATATTGGTTAAATTATTTATATTGCACACTGAAACCTGTAAAAATGCACAATGAGCTGGATTTGTATATAAAATGGAAATTGTATTTAAAACAATCAAAAATTATGTTTAATTAAGTTAATAGAAGTCAATTACCTCTAGTAATGATTTGTGATTTTGTTTTTTAGTTCAAAATATAAAAAATTAATATTTTTTTCTTCCATTTGATGTGTAATAACAAAGAAGTTTTTAGTGAAACCAGAATTAACTAATATTTTTTGGTTTGAAAGAAATAAGTTAAAATAATTAGCAATAAAAACCAAAATGTACAGATGTACATATATATATATATATAATTGTATATTATATCAATATCCTCCTCTTTATCTCAGAGACGGGCACAGGATCAAAATGTAGGACAAGCCTAATAATAATGATTTTAATTTAATTGATATAGATACATATTATTTCTTTTTTGTAAACTTTTCATAACATTTTTAAATTTAGTTAAAAAAATGATAATTTAATATAATATAACACGATTTCTCCTGACTTGTTAATATTAATGATAACTATTTAAAAACTGGGTAGGCCCGGTCCTACCAGCTGGGCACACCATTGCATCTGATACGTCGAGCCCTATCCTAACCTTATATTTGTCGTCGAAATATGTAATTTACTCGCGCAGCGAAGTTTTAGGTTCACATACAAAGCATAATCCTATCTGCAACAGTATAAAGGTTTGTACAAAAACTAGTTAAGGCTTAGATTACAATTCCATTTAGGGCGAAACCCCATCCACTCGAAAAATGCCACGCAGTTACACACGAGTTTACGAGTGGAGTCGACAGACGTAGCTAATGAAGTCCTAAAATTTTAAAAATTGAAGTTCCGTTTTTTCTGAAAGATAATGCAAAAAATTTTGTTACGATTGGAGATTAGAACTTGGCACCTTCTTTACTTACCGGGCTATCAGTTATTAACCGTTATTAACCGATTATTTAGAAGTGAATTCCATTGTATAGGAATATTTTTATGTTTTTTATTACTTAATTTTATACACTTATTTCTTTCAAACCAAAAAATATTAGTTAGTTCTGATTTTACTAAAATCTTCTTTATGTTATTAGACACCAGATCAATATTTTAAACTAAAAAATACGATTTTTTAAGTTTTTTTACCATTACTTCAAAATGAAATTTGAGCGAATTATTTTAAAGTTCCATAAAATTGAATATGCGAAAACAAACATTTTGAAAAATAACAGTTTTAAAAACTCGCTCTGGAGCTTAACTGCATTCGTTCCTGGTAATGGCCTTCAATTGCCTAATGCAATAGCTTAGCTCTATAATGCTATTAAGAGACTTGGCTTATGTATTTATGAACCTCGTATTTTATTTAACTAATTAAATTAATTGGCTAATTGCATGCATTGAAAAATAATTTAATATTCAAATATGGTAGATAGGTTAGGTATTTGAAAGGAATTAAAGTTGGGTTTAAAATATGCTTGCCACGTCACTATTCATAATAATTGTCAGTTTCTAGTTTATTAATAGATTTTTTAATATCGGGTAAATCAGTAGCTTATAACTTGGGTCGGAGGTGACCACAGTGAATATTAATAAGGTTCTCTTTACCGAAATGCTGCAAGTGATAGCTCAGATGATTGGCGACAAACAAATCACGGTAGCTACAGAAACCTATTCGTTTACATTCTCCCTATGTTGACAATCTAAGCGAATCAAAGATTTGATCGAATCATCAGTAAATTTTAGATAGTTTTATGAGCTATGGTAAGGTTGGCGGTAATATACTCCAGCCGTCAAAACCCGGGAAACCAAATATCGTTTTAGTGCTAGAAGCTTAGTAAAAAACAGGGCCGTGCCTATGGGGGTGCGAAAGATGCGTGTGCACCAGGCCCCAAAATAATATAATTATCTAAATTATATTACTGAACGTTAACCTTATTATTTGATCCATAATATTAAATATATTTAACGCCATGTTCTTAAAGCGTAGTCGACATCATTAACATTGTCCTGATCAATGGTGTTGCTAGTTTGTTTTTAGTATTGGTATTTTTATTGTTTCCGCAAAATATTATAATATAATATAATATAATATAATAAAAAATTGACAATAATATACGATTTATATTATATTATTATTTTTACTTCAAACAATTAATTTAATAATATAAACGAATGTCGACTTGAACGAGATGTACGATTTTATTTTGAAACTGTCTATGACAGTGTTCACATCATAGTTCATGAACGCAGAAAATGCGTAAGTACTTAATTATTTTTCGTCTGTGATTATTTAAAGGTAAGTTATTGTTTGTGCAATCGAATAAATTTGAGTTGTAAATAAATTATACCGGTCTAGTAAGATAGGTTATTACCTGCATATTATGTTATCTATATCAGTTTGAGTTATATTACTTAAATTTTTCTTTAGTTATTGTTTATTTCTTTTATTAATTTAATAATACAAATTAATTATTTAAATAGACCCCATATAAACCCCTTATTCTTATATAGTCTCCTTATAGCTTACAGATATAAAAATATTCGGTATAAGAGGTAGGGGCGTTAAAAATGATTCTTTGCACCGAACGCAAATTATGCTACGCAAAGCATTGATGAGGAATAAGATTAAACCTGGATGGAAACCATGAAGTGACTACAGAGAACAAAAAATAGTTATGGGAGTTATTGGCAACAATTAAATACAAAATAATAGAGAATTAGTTGGGAAATGGTTCAGATATGTTATGAGTAGAAATGAGCAGATACATTGAAAGGTGTCATGAAATTTAATATAGGATGTTGAAGTGGATTTTACTGAATGACTATGAATAGTGATACAAAATCGGAATAGATTTTAGATTCATACGATTCAGTCAGTTTTCACTGTACCTACTAATATTTAGATTAAATATCAGTAAATAATATTAAATAATACTTTTGTCATATTTTAAATAATAACTGCATATAAAATAGAAAATTAAGTTGGTATATATATTTGATTATTACTTAATATATTTTAACAATGTAAATTATGCTTCACATGTTGGAATTATTTTAAATGTAATCTACAGTCAATTTATTTTGGTTCTATATTTACAGAATTTATTTAATATAATAAATTATATATATATAATTATTGGTTATAAGTTATGACTTATAACCTATGTATTATAAGATTGTTACCTTTCAATTTCTTTTTTAAATAGGTTCCACAGCTTTTTTCCGCGTAAAATATAACAAGGTTCTTCAACAATGATATAATTTTCATAACTACCAGGTGTCAATTTGTCTATCATTAATAAACCTTTATCAGTGTATCCAAGTTACAGTTTATCAAACCTATGAAAAAAACATATATATATATACATTAATAATAATTTCAATTTACATATTAAAGTATACACTATATAACACAATATATTAAATTCAGAAATTAAAATTTATAAAATGTTATGAACTTTAATTACATTTATACTAAATTATACTTTACGATAAAAGTATATAAGTTCACTATGTAACATAAAATAAATTTTATACTAAAATGTAATACGTTAAAATAAACTTAAATATTTAATTGATTATTTTTCAATTAGATTTTTGTAAGAAATATACCAAATTTTTTTTATGTATACACCATGAAAAATTATAATAAATTAAAAAAAATAATAAAATAATAATAAATATTGAATAAAATAAAATAAATTTGATAAATATTCATATGCTGAAGTTGAATTTTTACAGAACACATGAATAAAATCATATAATTATTCAAAGCATATGATACATCAAAGTAAAATAATCTTTAGTACAATTATTATCAATATTATAACTATGTAATAATTTTATAAAAAAGAAAAAATGTATAAACCAAAATAAACAACATGCAAATATTGCAAACCTTTTAATAAAAGTTGATTGGGAATATTTTTATAAATCATAACAAACATATAAATTAACTCAAAAACAATAATTATTATTATTAAACATTATATGAATAAAAATAACACACATTTTAGATTATAAGCAAAGCAAGGAATGTATGTCTTAATGTTTAACAAAAAAATACTCGCAAACCATTCTTGACATTTTTTTTAAAAAGTAGGTCTATCAAATAAGAAAATTCTAATGCAATTCAATACTATATAAAGCCAACAAATCAACTTTTAAATTTACCAAAATATTAAATAGATACCTAAATATTCTATTAAAATTAACGACACTTATTGATGACCCTTCTTTTTCTTATCCACTTTGAAAATATACTTGAATATTGTTATAATTAAAAATATTTTTAATTAAATATTATACATTTGATAACATAAAGATAAAATATAGTGCTTTGAAGGTTCCAATCAATTTATAAAAATAACTGGGATTCAAAAAAAGAAGTTACCACTTATTTAATTTAACATGAGTATTTAGAAATAAAACATAATTATAAAACACAATTTACATTTAAAAAACATGTCAAAAATTACTCAATTATTGTTTTCTACTATATATCTTTCGAACATTTAAAATTTAACACAATGAAATAAAATATTAATTAAATAACACTAAAAAAAATAATCAAACAGTAATAACATATTAAAATATTCATTTTGATTTTATCAGTTTATATATATAAACACAATAAGGTGGTAAATTATCATGATATTTTATCGCACAGCGATCTCAGAACTAAGATAATAACTTTGAGTATGATAAAAAAATATTAATTCTACCATAAAATTTGTACAAATGGAATGACACATAAATTGATTTTTTCAATATAAGATCATTGATACTATTTGTCTATAAACTAGTAATTTAACATAATATTATGTTATAGTCCAGTTATAAGACCAATTAAAGCTATAACCAAACTCAAGATAAAGAACAAGTAAAGTAATAATTTAGTATCTCATTCAATTGCTAAAATTTAAATAATTTAATTATAGTGAAAGAAGAGTCAACAATAAATAAATATTGTATATACATAAATTCTGGCCAAGTGAAATCATTAAACGCCAATTGTCAAATTAAAAAAAAAAATAAAAATATCAAGATAAATAAAAATGAGTATTAAGGAATCATAAAATCTAAATTTGACAACTTTAAATACTATATAGTAAAAACAAAATCCTTACCTAGATTATTTCAAATGATTTGATTGATGCAATGTGGTCAAATTAGTCTTACATTACAGTATAAAAAAAAAAAAAAACAATGATTTGTATACTAATTACGTATATTTCAGAAAAATTGAAATAAAACATAATTACTTATTAAATTTTAAATATCTCTGAAACTTTTAAGGTACCAAATTATTTTTAACCATATTTTTAGTTTACACAAGTTTATCTTGAAGTCTTGAAGTGTAAGGTTTCAAGTTACATCAGAGACTTAAATCTTAATTAATACTTAACAGACTGGTAATATAATAACTTTAACAATTAATTCTAAATTTAGTACTTACTCAAAACTATTAACACTTCATATATATAAAAAAAAGTAAATAAAATATTAGTTTATATTTGGACTAATTTCTTTTCGACAAATTAAAAATTTTCTTCCTTTTGTTAAGTTGAACAGAATAGATCAACTTTAACAGCCAATATCCACTACGTCACTTTTCTTTCTCAATGTAACTGAACTTTTTGTAATTGGTATTGATGATGATAATTATTAGAAAAAATTAGTGATTTAATACTGTGATAAATTCTTTGGCAAATCAAAATAATAAATGTGAAAAAACAATTTACTTTTAGATATTTAAAATTAGAACTGAGTGAAAAAAAATAATTTTATTTAAATTTGAATACATATCATATTTATTAAATTGTAAGCGAAAATTATGTTTTAAAATATGAAGTTCATAAACATGAAGAAATATTTTAAAAAGAAAGAAAATGAGCAATCTTAAATTATCACAGTTTGTTAAAAAGTAAATAAAAATCACAGTAGTTATAAAATAATTTTTAAATATTCGGTCAAAAGTTTTACTGCTGATGAAAATTGTTAAGCTCGGAATGTTTAGCTTAAAATGTATATGGAAAAAATATTATTTTTAATTAATAAATATCATCAACGTTTTCCTTTTTTTTTCTTATCTTTCTTTTTATCATGTTTCTTTTTCTTTTTTCTTCGACTATTGTGAATAATATCTGTTTCTTGATCTTCCAGTTCAGTAATATAATTCAATTTTAGAGTATTTTTAGTGGGGTCAGTTACAGAAATATTATTAATAATTTTATCAGATGGAGAAATATTTTTAAGAGAAGTGTCAATTGTGGAAATATTAGTTGCAGTATCAACTGTGGAAATAATTTTAGCCTTTACATCAGTTGTGAAAATATTAGAATTAGTAACAGTTGTAACATTAGTAATATCAGTATTAGCAACTGTGATAGTGTTGGTAGTATTAGTAGTCGTAATTGAAGTAGTACTGTTGTACCTATGGCGGTTTGAGATCAACATTAAGTTATGAGCAGCATTTACTGCTTCTAAACTATCATCTAACAAAGAATGCTCAGGTACAGCAGTAGCAACCGTTTCGACTAAGGACGGTATACTACAATCTGATGATGGTGAATTGGGCACCGAATTGATTGAAACACTTGGAGAACAAAATGGCACGGAATTATCTGATGGCATATTTACAGGAGAACTGTAATATGAATTTGTTGAAGAATTTGGAAATTGAGCATTAGGAACTTGAAGATATGCATGAGAAAATTCTGTATACACTTGTCCATCAGAATAATAACGAGGCATATGACTTGTATTTTTGGATCTATCATTTAAAGAGCAAGAGTCTAAAGAAATGACATGTGATGTGGGAAAATTATTTAAAATGGGTTGATGAGAATTGGGTAAATTTCCAACTGATGATTGGCGTGATGTACTAGGTGAATTGTCTACAGCAGATTGATGTGATGTGTTTGGTATACTTTCATGAATATATTTTAATGATTGGTTAGTAATATTTGAACTAACTGATGAATATGAAGAACTAGGGGAATTTTTTACAAAATATCTATTTATTTCATTTGGCAAATGTTCTTCATCAAATTTATGTGATAATACATTCTGGTTTGTTGGTTGATATGGAGCATTAGACAATTCTTCCAAAACATATTTTGGTATAACTTTAGAAGGTAATTGTAAATATTGATAAGAATGAAGACATATATCTTTATTAAAACGTTTATGTCCAATCTCAAGTTTTTCTATACATTCTGAGCTTAAAGATTTATCATTGCCATTAACATCTGAATAACTTTCACATGCATTTTGTAAGTTTTGTAAATTTGTTTTGGCATCTTTATTTAATGTAAAAATTATTGTGAAAGCTTGCGTAAAACGATTTATATGTCTTTCCATATCCTCCACCATTTGAGAAATAGATTGTTTTTCAACAGCTTCTGAAGTAAAACGATGTGCTAAATTTTTTTTCCAACTTAATCTTATTTGTGGATTAGTTGGTTGCTCATTTTCATTATTGTCTTCTTCAATATTAGGTTTTTTGCCTTCAACATATGTATACAACATATCTTGATTTTGGTTTAACTTAGAATCAAAATCACCACAAATTTCACACAAGCACCGTTTAGCCAACTGTACCAATTCAGGTATACTAGGCCATGTTCTTGGATTTGAAGTTAACAGTTGCTTATACTTGTACTGAATATTGAAACGAAAATCATCAAATGGTACAGTGAATTCATGTCTAAGCATTTCAGCATTAGAAGGTAAAACACGGAAATGGTGACTGTTGGTACATTTTGGGTACATGCATAAAAATAACTTACCACTGTTAAATAAATGATGTGCAGCTTCAAAAACCTCAATGCCTAATGTAGTGCTAGTTTCTTTACTTTGACTTGACATTAGAGCACTTCTGTGTATCGTTTCTTGATGATCTGTTGGTTCTTTATGAGTATTACATTCCAAACTATTAATTACTCGTTGTTGAATTTGATTCTTTTCATCAATAGATTCGGATCCAGATTGAATAGTAGGTGAAAGATCAGAAGCAATTAAATTAGATATGTCCTGGAACTGTTGATTAGATTGAAATGATGTATTATCATTCTTTCTTTCATTAAATGAAAAACCAGAATTTTGAGATTTAAGTTCATTAGGTGATACATTTTGCAATCGAGTTTGATTTAATTCTTCATCTGAATATTTATACATAACATTTGAATTGTTTTTATAATCAAAACTCTGAGTAGTTTCTTGAATTTTTCCATTTGAAGAAGTTATTTGACTTTTATTTTTATTCAGAGGCCATTTATAATGTACTTTACAATTTTTACCAGATTGTAACATTAAATGTGTCATATTAATTATAGTTGGTTCTTCTTTTTTATTTGGATCTTCTAGTAAACTGGGACCTAATATCTGGTCAAAATTTGCATAAGTTAATCCATTATGTGGTGATAAACAATCTGGATTTTTATGTTGAAGTTGAAGAGGATTTTCATATCTAACAGATGGATTACTTTCTGATCTAGGAAACTTATATATAAGTCCATTATTTACGATTTGTGAGTTTTGATTAAGAACACTATCATAACTATTAAGCAATGTTTGTTTTATACTAGGATCATTATCAGATGGTTGCATCACTGAATGGATATATTTATCATTTGAACAAATATTCACACAATCTCTTGTACTTAATCTATTTTTAAAATGATTTTGTTTGGATTCTTCTACATTACCACGATTTGACATGTCAATATCAGATGAAACACAAAAATCAGCTAATGGATTGAAATACACTTGTGAAGGGCTTTTATTTCCTAAAAACACTTTTTGAACATGCGCTTCATTTAAATTAATTGATAATCCTGACTGTACATTTAAATTAACTGGATTTGAGATTAATTTAGTTGGATCTGAATATACTTTTAAAGTTTGTTTTGGACGAAGGTTTGGCATATCAGGTGAATTTTTTACAGTACACCTACTCTTAGATTTATCAAAACTGTTGAGTGTATTCATTGATTTTAAATCTCCTGACATTAGATTAGATATTGGCAAATTATTTAAACATGAATTAGTTTCTTTGGATTCAGTACTGTTGATTCGCAAATCTATGGAGTCCACATCACTAAATCCATCAGAAACAACTTCAATTTCATTCAAATTATCTTTATTAATTGGGGATACTCTTTCAATAGTACTCATATCATTTGACATTGTTTTACTTAATGCAAAGTTATAAGTTGGTTGTGATTCTAAAACCGTTTTTTTCTTTAAACCATTAAAACTTAAGTTTATTGTATTTCCATGATATATACTATTAGTTGAATCATTTAATTTGTGTATCATACTATTGTTTGAAGATACAGTTACAGGAATAGATTTTACAGATACTGGCAAAGGTAATCGGTTCACATCATAAGTTGATCCATATGGTGAATTTATAACGGAATTTTCATTAGGAGATAAAGCAGCTGCATAAGAATCATCAGGGCATGTTCTTGATTCAACTTGACTATATGGTCCAGTCCTCGAAATAAGAGGTGTTTCTAATGGCATATGATTTAAAGGTATATGCTCAACTTCACTGTTTATATTAGCAACACGACTAGTATTTATACTATTTGAATTACCCAAGCTACTTAATTGTACTGAAGATTGAGAATGATCACCATCAACATCATTATGATCATTCTGTGAATGACCTAATGCTATATCAGGAACCCATGAACTTTTATTCATAGGAATATCAGTAGAATTAATAGAAACTGGAGATAATACATTCACTACTTCTAAGTCTCGTGTACTTGAATTTACAGCATTTTCTACATAAGGATGTTCAATGTGAGTAAGTTTCTGATCCATTGATACTGCATAAATTTTAGTGCTTTCATTTTCATTAATAGATCGTCTAGAAGAAACTAAATTTGAAATTATTTCTTCTGAGTTTCTTAAAGATAGTATATGTTCAGTCTTTGGGCTACTATTACCTTCAGTATCAGAGCTTGTAGCTTCAATTTCAATTTGTTCAGAACTAGTTATTAGTGGTTTAGATTCTGGAGAATCAGCACTGCAAGGAGATAATTTTAAAGGCCATTGCATTTCACTTGAAAGAGAAGTAATACTATCTTGATGACTATTTGATTCAGTAACTTTTGAATTACAATATCTTTGGTTTTTATTTTTGCTTCCATCAGAAAAATTACTCTGTGATGGTTTTAATTTTGATACAGAAACTACAGATAATCCAGTATGTGAAGCTTTTGTCACCCATTTATTTTCTTTGATTGTAGATTCGTTCTTTAGACGAGCAACTTTAATGTCTTGAGAGTCCGTTAGAGGTTCACGTGATGAAATGCCATTATCTAAAGTATTGCAGGTAATATTTTCATTATTAGAATTTTGGCAATCAAAATCAATACTTTGATTTCGATTGCCATTTGTTACATTTTTTTCGTGTCTAGACTTAGTTCTGCATAGACGTTTACTCGTTTCATTTTCACTTGAAGTAGTGGGTTTGTTTCTTTTTGATCCTTTACTTGATATGTAGGAACATCCTGCATTATAGGTGTGAGAACTAGTACTATCAGCACTGCATTCCATTCTATTCATATTACTAGATGATGATGAATCAACTTTATGTAGATCATCATTTATATGTTTTATACTATCTATTTTCCAGTACATTTTATTATTAACAAAACTTTCATCTTCTCGCGTTTGATGCATCATTTTAGATTCATTATTATTATGAACATTTTTTAACACTTCAATAATTGGCTCATTTTCATTTTGCTTGTTTTCTTCAAATATTTTAGTCTTATAATTCAAATTATTAGCTTTTTCAGTAGATTTTTTACTATAATCAGATATATTTTCGTTGTTCTGAACTATTTTATTATCTGAGCTTTCTCCAACTTTATTATTTACTATGTGGTTATCGTTACTGCTAGTTTTTGCAATTTCGGCATTTGGAATATTAATTAAATTATCTTTGCTTTTATTTTCAGGTTTAACTTTACCAACACCAAAATTATACTTGATTTGTCTCAGTAAACTATTACAGGAGCGTGTAGTTGGTATAAGGGGTTTTAGAGTTTTATCAAAATTGTCAGCCTGTAAAAAAAAAAATTAGTCAAAAAAATGTTAACATTTTTATCTATTTTTTTGAACTTATTGTTAAATTAATTATTTTTCTAACTTTAAAAAACAGGTAAATTAATTATTCAGCGCTATCAGAAGTTTTAAATATATTTTGATATAATTCCAATTATATTTTGTTACTATTACTTCGGCCACATAACCCATATCATTATATTTCTTACCCATCTCTTTATTACTTCTTTGCCACTTTCTAAAAATATATCTGGTCTTAAAATTGCACATTGTTCTTCAACTATTTTCATAACTGATGGAATATCTTTTTTTGAAGTATCCAATATATCCTATACATATAAATTATTTATATATTAATTTCAATTAATATTTGAGACGAAAAATGTTTAGAAAAATATTTTCAATATTAATTACAATGTTATTTTAAAACTAAAAAAACATATAGTTAAAGATTATAATGAAAATACTAAATAATCTCTTGTAATTTTACATTAGATAGAAAAATTTGTTTAAATTTAATAAAATTATCAAAATTATTTGATAGGAGAAAAATAAATATATCTTAGAGCAAAATCTAAGTAGTAAAAGTTGTAATTGAAATTTTGTAAATTATAAAAAGTTGTTTTTAATAAAATTTGAATGTCAACTATTAAAATAATAATAATTTAAGTTATTATTATTTGCAGAAACAAAATAGACTTAATTTAAATGCTTCAAAGTGTTTCATTTATCAATAGAATAGAAAATAATTTTTACATCTTCGGTCTAACTAGCGGTCTCATTTAATTTTATTATCAACATAATTATTACATAGTGTTACATAACTGTTAAATAGTTGTTTATAACATTTATGAAACTTTAATATTAATAATACCTATTGAAAGTTTTAAATGATAAACTGATTATAATGATTAATCCATTATTTTTTATTCCAACAAGAAAAATATGATTTCTTAAAATAGTAATTGTACAAAATTTACCTTATAGCAATCTTTGAGGGATAAATTTGCACCATATAAAACTAAAGTAACTTTATTTAAATCTTTTTCTATTGTTTCTGGTGTTCCATTTGGTGTCATTGTAAGCTTTGGCCAATTAGGCCAATTATATTTTCCTTGTTGGCTCATAAAATCTTTAGGAGGCTTCAATTCTCTCAATGATATTTTCATTTCATCCATCTCTTTTCTCTTATCAAACCCAGTTAAAGATGAAGAATGAATAGTTTTTTTCCATAATTTAAAACCCAAAATGTATCGCAAATAAGTTAAAAATGTCATCTTTTGAGGTCTTGGTTTTTCAGCAAGTATTTTTCTGAAAAAAAAAAATTAATTATTAAATTATAAAATAAACATATTTATGGGTACAGTCATAAAATAGCAATTTATAAAATCAATATATATATACCAGGGTTGGTAATATACCTGTATAAAACGTTTTATATTTGTGATAGTTACGTTACATATAATATGGTTTGTTATTGGCTCTTAAAAATTTAAAATAATTCCTATTTTAGGTATTAAGTAAGGTTTTTAATTGTTAAACATAGTAAAAATATATTTTTCTATTATTTTATATTATATATCTACTTTAATTTTCATTTATAATCTATTAATATAAAATATTAAGAGTTACAAATACAATGAATTTACTATAAATACGCCCGCGATAAAATAATGATAATTATTAATAATAGATTAATAGCACTACAATTTTTTTATTTATAATTTATATTCCCTTGTTTTATAATGTTTAAATTTAAAATGTTTAAATTATAAATACATTTTGTTTACAAGGGATTTTATTTTTATACAGCATAAAACATATGTATAATATGTGTTTTATACTATACTGTATTATACGTTTCAACCCTGATGTATACGAACTTTATCATTAATAATAGCACAATTAAAACTAAATATCAAAGAATTGTACATTCAAAGAGTACAAAAGACTGAAGAAAAGAAAATAATTTTATAATGATATATCCTATATTCTTAAAAAAATTTTCAGTTAATAAACATAAAAGTAATACAAATCATGTAAGATACAGTAACTTTATAAATTGGAAACTAACAAATAAAGTTTTTTTCACTCTGCTCCTTAATTAGAAAATGAATATAAATATTAAATTTGAGAAAAAAGATTGTCTTCATCTGTGTATGTACATACCTAATTGTATTACATTTCTTTTGATAAAATAAGACATTTGATACTGCTAGACACGAAATGTAAATACTAAATTGTTCATATACCTAACTATACAAATTCAATTACATAAAAAAATTTTGATAAATAATTTTTTTTAAACATCTAATATTTGTTATACTTAGTAAAACTAAGAGTTGTTTTAGAATTATTTTAAAGTACAAAACTAATTGGATACAATTGGTTTAAATTGTTTAGATAGGTTAGATAGGTAAAGGCTTATATTATTCCAATATGAAAAGTATATATGCTTGGTAAATGCTTATTTAATTTATTCTACTCCCCCTAGTATATTACAAATTAAAATTAAATACGTACTTTAACACTGGAAGCATTATTGATCCTATAGAAATATTAATAGAACCATAAAAGATATAGTACATTTGAAATATTGAATCCAACATGTAATCACTGTTATCATCTAAAAACAAAAATATAATTAAAATACAAATAAATAAAATTAGTAGAACTCTAATATATTACCTAAACAAAGAGAGAATATTGCATTGATTTTACTGGAAGTTTTTTTGTCCCATGATTTATCTTTGTAACGCCTAAAAAGTAAATTATAAAACTTATGTAAATAACTAAATGATAGTTAATATTAATATACATTTTGATCAATAATGAGTACCAATATACTGTTTTAATTATAAAAGCTTATCTGGTTTTTATTTAATATATAGATGTAAAATAGTAATTTTAAAAGCTAAATATAATAAATACTTCAAACTTAATTATTGTAAATTAATTTATATCTACAATGTAACTTACTGTGATGCCATTAAATTCAAATCTGTATAATATGCTATTAATGAACAAAGTTTATCATAATATATAACATCCAAAGTATCTGATGGTTGCTGGAATAAAAATTAGTAAAAAAAATAAATATATTTATACATAATTTTATGAAGATAAAGTTATATTGGTTGAATGTTTTTGCTATTTCAAATATAATAATTTAGATAAGTTATATAATATAAAAACTAGTGCATATTTACTTCTTTTATACATTTACGATATGAATGAAAAAACATTATAGTTTGTTCTGCATAAGTTTTCAAAAGATCTGATTTATTAGTTTTATTTCTGCAATCTATTATTTCTGGAACTATATTCCTATAAACAATATAAATTGGTTAAAAACATTTTATATTTTTTATACATATATAATAAGTAAAAAATTATTTAATTCAACATATTCAATAGTTTTACAAGTTAAATAATGCTTCAAGATTAATGAAATTATATTAATATAATGAAAAATGCACAAAATATAAAAATTACATTGAAATAGGTAAATTTATAGCTTTCTAACCATAATTTTAATAATTTTTGGACTTAAAATTTTATTAAATTAATATTCTGAATATAAATAAAATGATGAATCTTCAAAAGAATAATACAATAATTGTAATATTATAATTATATAATTATAATTATTATTATAATTTATTATTTGTAACATTAGAAGACCTAAAGTTATAAAAACTATATTAGTCACATAATCTTATTAAGTGTGATAGTTGTTGGCTTTTGATCTTTGAAAATAAGTTATAAAACTATTGTTGAACCAGAATCTACCCATTACAGTGGGTCAAAAAGTAAAAATAAAATAAATAGACATTAAGATTATTTTACCTTAAAAATGATACTTCATGACATCGATTTTTTTTAATGACTATAAGTACTTATGTAAAATATAGTGAACAAGATGAGAGAAAAAGACCAAAAAAGAGATGGTAGGATACAAATGAGAATGATATGAGGGCTGTTGGTGTGTATTTAGAGGACGTAGAAAATCAAGACCTTTAGAAGTTTAGGACAAGGGAGGCCAACCCCAAATAGTTGAGAGAAAAGCAAAGGAGAAGAAGTACTTATATATAAAATAAAAAAATTAAAAAATAGTCTACTATACTTACACATAATAAAAATTTAGAAGGCCATAGAAAAGTATCCTACTATTATGGCCTGACAACCTGCGACATTCCACCCGAAAACCAGCTATCCATCTGATAAATGATATTTCCACTAATGTTTCTTGACAATCCACATACTTAGGAAATCTGTCCTTACAGATTATCTTATCTTTAGTACCTTCATCGGTATCTGAATCAACTACAATAATACAATAGTCAATATTAAATTAGTTATTATTATTAAATAGATAAAAAAATATTATTAATTATAAATATAACTAAATGGTATTAACGAATAAGGTAAGATAATTATTCCGTAATAATACAATACTAAAAAATCACATTTATATATTTATAATATATTAATTTATAGGTTAACCCAAAGTAAGTAATATTAACAATGTTTTTTATGGAACAGAAGTTTTTGTGTACTAGAAAGTATTATATTAATACTATATTAATAAAACATTTTCATAGAATACATTGTCTAGTGTCTTACAAAATTACACATAAATATTTTAAACATTACCTAATTCTATGATATATTATTTACTAAAAAATAATACATTTTAATAATTAATGACTTTTTCAATTTTTAATTTTTCAGCGGCTCAATACTTAAATATTTTTCAATATAGAAATTTCCATAAATTACTTCATTAATTATCTTAAAACATAATATTTATTAAAACATTATTTTTATAAATATTATACCTGTAATATATTGGACAACAGTTCTTCAACAAAACTGTAAAATGTCAATAATTTAGGTAGTAATTACATACTTCTATAATTGACTTTAACACAATATTAAGTAGGAATGTATAGGCAGAGCACATTCCTACATACTTTTATAATTAAGAGCTAGAGAAAAAAATATATGTATCAAATCCAAGATCAAGCCATGTTCCAGAGTAGGGCGTTATTCAAATGAAATGTTATTTAGATAAAATTTTATAGGAATAAATTGAAAATTAATTTTCATGTATAGTTGTTCAAACATTTTTCGGTTATTTTGAAAACAGAACTGATAAACTGAACTGGCTAACATAATATGAATATTATTTTAATGAAAATTCTAAACACTCAATATAACCAGCAAGTTATCTTAGTAACATAAAGTAAAAATCAAAAATTAATAGTATATTGTTAAATAACTAACAACCAAGTAACTGTTTAGACATTGACATTCTTGTTAAGGTATTTTGTATCTCTGTTTTTTTTTGTGCCATTTTTAAGCCCCCACACCTTTCAACATTCAGTAAATGAGCACCAGTTTGAAGATCGACAAAATTATAAGTATGGTTAATGGTTAAATGATTAAAACCAGCATTATGTAGTTCATTTGTTTTATAGCCAAGCCAACAATCAGAATAAATAATTGTAGATTGATTTATATTGTCTTTTATTACTCGTGTTACTTATCTAAAAGAAATTCTTACACCAATACTAATAAAAATCACCACTCAATACCGTGTGTTCAATTTTAAAGGTAACTGGAAATATTTCGAACGCATGACCTTGAATTTGATTCAGGTTTTTTTTACAGGATACAGGACACATAAATACATATGTTTTTGATAAATTCTAATTTTTAACTTTTTTTTCATCTGCACATGCGCAGTAAAATAAAAAGTTCTTAAATTGGAACCAGCATTTTGACACTGGATTTGGTTTGCTCTATTTTTTTTGATCTTTACAGTTTTTTGATGTGTTCAACATTGACATTTTTAAGACAGTCAAAAGTTTTAAATTAGGTAATTCGTATTTATCGCATATTCAACGCATTTTCCAACAAAATGAGGCTCCCGCCCGTAATGCAATTATTGCTCGAGAATACTTTAACCAAACTTTTGCCAATAAATGGATGAGTACATATGGTCCAGTACAATGGCTCGCTAGATCACCTGATATAACACCATTGGATTATTTTTTATGGAGACATTTAAAAACAGTAGTTTATAAAAACCCATCTATTAATCTTGATGATTTGAAAAATAAAATAATCATTGCATGTAATGAACTCACCGAAGATCAAATAATAGCAGCTACACAAAAAGAACTACTTAGACGAATGAAATGCATGCGTTGAAAATAATGACAATAATTTTAAACAGTTTATGGAATAATAAATTATTATTATAATCTTATGATATTTTTTTATAAATTCAATGTTATTATAATATCTGTAAATGCTTATTAACAGGTTAACTGCCACAGCAATTTTTAATGTTAATAAAATATCGTTAAGTGTACCAGTAATGGTACACAGCTGAACATTACGTTTGTGCTACGTGTACTATTTAAGGTACACTGGAATCATTGACAAATACTATTCAAATACTTAAAGCATAAATTAAAAATCTTATTTTGTTATTGTTTTAGCTTAGCGAAATTGACAAACATTGTGACAAATGTTATGCGTTACTTGGAAATACTACAGTGTACCATATCTGGTGCATGTGGCAGTTAACCTGTTAAGATACGTAGAGCGTTGAAATATGCGATAAATACGAATTACCTAATTTAAAACTTTCGACCATCTTAAAAATGTCAATTTTGAACACATCAAAAAACTGTAAAGATCAAAGTTGCTCAAAAAAAATTGGGCAAACCAAATCCAGTGTCAAAATACTGGTTCCAATTTAAGAACTTTTTATTTTATCTGCACATGCGCAAATAAAAAAAAAAAAGTTAAAAATTAGAATTTATCAATAACATATGCATTTTTATGTCCTATACTCTATAAAAAAAACCCCAATTAAATGCAAGGTCATGCATTCGAAATATTTCCTGTTACCTTTAAAATTGAACACACGGTACATATATTAAAAAAAATGTTAATAACCTAATTGTTTATTTATTACCAAATAGATATTTGATTAGGTAGTTGCGATAACCGATAAGTACCATATAACACTATATATAAGTATATAACTCTGTATATAATCAACAAATATAGTCCAAATATAAAAATATTTGGAAAATATAATTTTGAACGAGTTATACAACTTATATCTTATTCCTCGGTAATGTAAATGTTTTTACAATATTTAAGAACCCAGAGATGTAATTAAGCAAAGTAAATTTCTTCCGAGTATTGATTTTTATTAGTATTTGAAAATTATTGTAATAAATGTATTTAAAAATTTATATTTACATGAACATTTTTACATAACTACTAATAGATGAATATATAAAAATTTAAAATAAAACTTATCAATTAATTTCATAAATAATAAAGATATCACTAAGTATCCCCAGAAGACTCAAGTTAAGACACCCCATATGGAACCTTGAATTTCCGGCAGGAGATCTATCAGAATTATGGGAATCATGGTGGAGAGACTTAGGGGTACAAAGTATCGCCCAAATTGAAAATCCAGAGGCAAGAGTCCCTGATTTTGATTTTCCAAGAATGATATGGGCAAATTTAAACTGGATAAAAACTAAGGAAGATGTAAATGTCTACTATACAATTGGGGGATGAAAAAATATCCTCTATTTTGCTCATGTGGAGCTAATCAAATAATCCAATATACGAGTATATAGTTGAAAAGTGTCCAAACACAATATACAAAAATGGAGTGGGGAAACTATATAACACTGAGACGAAAACAATCAAATGGATAATGAGTAATAGATATGCTATTAAAATGAACATGTTATTGTTATATTTAAATTTCAAATCTTAAATGTTTAAATGCTTACATATTTATTTAGTATTCATTCATTGTTATTGTTATTATTTAATGCTTACTCATTACTTTTATTGTCATTAATATTGTCATAATACCTTATATTAATTCAAATTTGCCATCTGTTCATACGCAAAATAAATAATGAATTATTGATGTTACTCTTTATCATATCTTAAAGTAATAATCTTTTATAAATATCTAATTGTTTTGTTTTTGTTTAATTAAATTAAATTTACTAGTTATCTAAATGTAAAATTAAAAGTCAATATAATATAATTGTTTTTAGAAGTAATGACAAAATTATACATTCTATTTAATATAAAAAATAAAAATAAATTTTATTTTAAATTATTCTTAGATACAATTCAAATATTTTATAGAAAAAGAGCAAAGTAAGGAAAAATATAACACAATAATTGTTTTTGTTTACTTATAATTTAATATTATAACCTATGTTTAACATAAAGCTACATAAATATTAATACAATATTAAGATTATCTTTACAAGAGTAACATCTTTCATTTTTCAATTAATACCAGGATTGGTAATATACATGTATAAAACGTTTTATACGTGTAATATATGTATACCTATAAAACATATAATTCTGTTTGTTTTTGAAATTCACTCTTCAAAATTAAACATAATTCCTATTTCAGATATTAAGTAAGGTTTTTAAATTTTATACATTGTAAAAATATATTTTACTACTATTTAATATAATATGTCTATTTTAGTTTTTCGTTTATAATCTATTAGTATAAAATATTAAGGTTACAAATATGCCAAGTACAATGAATTTACTATAAATACATCAGTGATAAAATAATGATAATTATTAACAATAGATTAATAGCACCACAATTGTTTATTTATAATTTATATTTTCTTATTTTATTGTGTTTAAATTATAAATGCTTTTTTGTTTCTAAGGGATTTTATTTTTATACAGTATAAAATGTATATAAATACTAATTTTAAACGTACGTATAATACGAAATACCCAAATAATACTTTTAATAATAGAGAATTTGTAGTTTTGTTAATGAAACTTAAATACTGATATAAGTTAATTTAAATAAAATTAAAATGTCTCAAAAGTTATGACAAAGAATTTTGGTTCCTTTTTATTTTTAGATGGGCTCTAAATTTAGTTTCATAAAAGGAAATTATGTTAGAAGTGATACTAAATGTATAAATGTAATTTATTACTTATTTATTATATTTTTAACTTATTTGATAATTTTAATAATATTTATTGTTAAGAGCAGTGGTTAAAGTGGGGGAACAATGGGGGGACGGAGTCTCCCTTCTTATTTAAGGTAAGATTATGCGTTCTCTTTAATTTAAGTCACCAAAAGTCCAGGTGGACGCTTTAAGGCATTGGTCACTAAAATACAATATTGAATATTCAATACTTATTATAATTTACAATATTACATGAAATTTATTTTTTTGATTAATTTGAACAAGTGGAAAAAAGAAATAATAACTTGTTATAATATATAAAGTACCCGATAAAGTATTTATATTTATTTTTATTTATATATTACAGTAATAATGTATTTCAATTTATTTTTACTGAGCAGGCATATGTATAGAATTATTTTTCTTTGGGGGAAATTTGTTTTTACACCCTATGAAAATACATTTTTTATGAACATACATGTATAACAGAAGAGGCTAAGTCTCATGGGTTTCCTAAAAAAGGTTAGTAAGATTTAGAATTAGATACGGGAATGCTCCTCAATTTTAAATGCATACAGTCCCCCCATAACATTTTTCCCACTTTAACCACTAGTTAAGAACATGTACAGAGTATTTATAATATATGTATTTAAAAATACAAAATTAGTAATCATATATTTAATTAACAGATTTCAGTATTAATTCTGGAAATTAATCATAATCATTGATAGATTTGAATTTGTTTTCGAGAAAATTAAATAAACCATAGTTAATAATATTACATTAATACACATTCTCAAAACATGAAAAATCAATTGTGTGCTACTCTTTAGATCAACAAAATCTTATCTCTAATATTAAGCACACTTCATAGATTTTCTTTAACAATTTTTAATTTGATAATTTATTGTTCCGTTTAAATTAATACAACATTCTTACTTTTAAAAATAGTTGATGGACCTACAACTATACATTTGTTATTAAACTTTTGTTTGAGTAAAATTTATTGTGAACAATCACCTTGATCTTAATACCCAGTTAACTTAGTTTAGTTATGGTTATTTTTTAATACAATACAGCAATCAACTTTATAAATGCAGCAATAAATAAGCCTTTATAATATCATAAACAAATCATTCTATATTAAAAATATACTCTATTTATACTCAATCAAGATAAGACGATCAACCATTTATTATTAATTTTACTTAAAACTTGGTTTTCTTGACAATTTAGTGGTATTACTGAGTTAATATAAGTTAAAAGCTTAAAAGTTAATATAACTCAAAAGCTAATGTGTTTATAATATTGTTTTGATCAAAGTATTCAATAGACACTATACATTTTTAAACCATCCAGAAAGGCTTGGAAATTAATATGTTTTAGGTTATTTAGAAATTAATATTTATAAAATATAAATATAGCATACTTTATTAATGATTATATTTTATAATACTATACAGTATAGTATTTTAATTTATAAAATGTATAAATATTATTCATTTTTATATTTATTTAAATGTACTTTTTAAGGTTAACTATATTAGCACAGTGTCTATAGATACTAATTATAATAATATTTAATTATTTTATTTAAATAAATAAAAAAATATACTTATGGCTTACGCTGTATTATTAATTGAATATAATAAATAATTATATTTAATATAATATAAAATTATTTTAATAATTACCCGGGTAGAGGCTATTAAAACAAAACCTTACCTGGGCCTAGGAAGAACGAACTATTTTTTTGGGACTTCAAGTCCCCCTAAAATTTAGAATTTAGTTGCATCACTGAAAATATTAGTAAGTATTTACATATCTGCTTAATGTAAATACAAACTATAATTGACAAATTAATAGCTACAGCATAATCAAAATGTCATGGTATAATTTTTTAGAAAATGTATTATATGTTTTATAGATACCTAAATGCTTATCAAAAAGATGACTATATTGATAAATTTGTATTATCCAATTGATAAACACCTAAGTACAATTCATTTTAGATTTATAATTAAATACAATGATACAGTACCAAAGTCCATAATATATTTTATACTAGGCACTGTTTCTTAAGGATACAAACAAATTTTTTTGTATTATGTAAATCAAATAATAACCAAACAATCATTCACCATAAGTAGCTTTCAATGAAAACAACTACTCTACTGAGACCATATGAATTAATAATTCTCAGCAAGTAGCACCAACAAATAAAACAACAATCAACTATTAAAGTGAAGCCAATGTCCAATATTATAATTAAATAAAGAAGCAGGTTCTTCAATGAGAATCTAATGCAATACACATTAGTTTAAGACAAAACAGTTTTGAGAAATATTCTACTAGGATTATTCTCAGTAAATACACAACAGATATAAAAATAAGTAGGTAATTTTTTCTAAATATTTAAAACATTGTTTATCATGAGATGTGTTACCAAGGCAGTACCTATAGAAAGAAATTCCGTTTTAACTCCTGAACAGGATTTTAAGGTTTGAACGTCCATTGTTATGTTAAGTTGAGAAATTATAAATTTAATGCAATCAAATAACGATTGTTTAAGTGTGTGATCAGTGGCACTATCAGTAATTCTGAGCTGTGAACATATAACAAACATGTGCAATACATGTAAAAAATAGGTTATATTAAATAAAATTAGAAAAGGGATCTATGGTTTAAAAAAGTCTTGTCAGGGCTCTGTGAATTTCAAGTTTAAAAACTATTGTAATATAATGCAGCATAATGAAATAAGAGTGTACAAAGGAATTTATAAAACTATCTAAGTTTGTGCAGCAAAATCTAGAGCGGTGGGTGGATGTATTCACTGAGAAACCACCTAGACGATTGTTCAGTCTCGCCCGACGCGTGGACTGGGAAACGTTTTGACAAAACACTAACAACAACGGGTCGATGGTGAAATCATGTTTGATCGAACGGAGCGGACAGAACGAGAAAACACTTACCTGAATGAATGTGTTTTCGTTTGGAATTACAGTCCGTCGTCGGTGCAGGTTCTGCTTCTCGAGATCCGCCGACAGCCATGGCGGCGACCGGAGATCCAGATTCAGGCCGGCGAACGGCCATTGTGACTCCAGGGATGCGACGATGCCAATGAATTCACGTAAACGTCAATAACATTGGTCGGAAGTCGTCGCGTAACGGGATGTGGCCCGTCGGTCGATCGTACGCGGCGTATGACTGAACAGCGACTAACTGTGTGCACACACATACACACACGCACACATAAAAACACACTCGTAGAACCTATCGGTCCGCGCGCAGAACAGCCATTGCTGGCGACAAGTCACTCCGGGTCGATGTAATGGCCGACGGATCGCGGCGGCGGTGGCGGCGGAACAGTGGACATTAGGGTCCAATATGCGCGCGGCGATTGTCAATTGCTGTTTCGGCGCACAAAGGCGGTGGCGGCGGTGGCCACGACAATATTACTGCTGCAAATGTTCGCTTTGTAGCCCATTAAAAACATCGAAACGTTCCGTTCAACAGCACGGGCGAACGCAACTTATCACTCACGAGCAATAGGTATCCGACGGGTGCACCACAGTCCAGACGTACACACCAACACACGCTTAACGTTTACATATATATATATATATATATAAATTATGTACACACGGTATGACACTATACATACGTATATGTATATAACGAATACTTGTATGTGTGTGTTTATATAAATTTTTATTTTTCCACAGCGGGTACGAGTACGGTATTGGATTGTTGTCGGGGGGGAGAGAACACACGCACACACGCACACGTACCGATCGTACGTCATGCGCAGTGCAGCCTCTGCGGGAATCAGCTGTTGCCAATGGCAACAGCGAATGGCGTTCCCGCATACCCCCGACGCACGCATACACATGTGCACGTACGGCGAACATTTGTTATTGTATTACAATAAATATAGATTCGTCATTATCGTCGTCGTCGTTATCTGCCCCGGGTACGGTGGGAGGGGGGGGAAAGGAACGGGGTGGTAAATATTTTAATTTTAGGGTGTTCTCGGAAACGTACGTTCGTACCCGGGCGGCGCAACGACACGTCCCTCCGCCCCGACCGTCCGCGCGGCGCCGAACCGATCGTTATCGCCGTCCTCGGAACGATATAATTGACTTCCAGTAGAACTGGCCGTGCGTTTCTCTTTTCTACCACTCGTCCCGTACACCGCCGTAATATTATTTACACGAACGCGTACGGTTGGCGACGGTGACAGATACGGCGCACGGGCGGCAGACGCAAACCACTTAACCCACCGACCGGTGTCCCGCACTCGCACGCGCGCGGACGGACTACGTGAATTCTTATCACCGTCGAGTGCCCGAGAATCCATAATCGATCGAACGCCCGGGTGTCGTTCCGGGCCACAGGCTTCTATACTCTAGAAGTCTATTCTATTCTAACTAATGTAGTATAGAAGTCTGTGTTCCGGGCACGTCACGATCGTTGCTTTCGCGAAAATCGCATTGCAATTATCTACGTTTGAAGCGGTGCGCCCGTGACCTGAAACGGCCGGAACGTAATCGCCACTCGTCGACCGATTAGTAATACGTGTCTCGTATCGTTTTCGCGATACCATTAGCCCACCACCGTATCAGGTCTGCCCGAGTGCACCGTTTTTCCTCGTACCAGTTGGTCGTTAAAAACGAACGACGCACTTGTCTTACTGGCCGGCACGCCCGCGTTGACCGTGTTTACTGTTTCGTCAAACCTACGACGAACGTTGCTTACGCGTCCGCATTGATGTAGAAAAAAAAAATTAACGCTTGCAAAGTGTGCGTACTGGTACGAAACGTAACGCTACGGAAAAAAAAAAAAATAGTGATAGTGACTGTGCGTTACATTTGAAGACAGAACGTCGATCTACTTTTATTCGGTTCCAGAAGAATGCTATAAAATATGAGGACATGGCGTTTCGTACGAAGTCGAGGGAAACTGCGCGCGGTTTCCGTTTTATTGCTACGGCGTTCAAATCTCATGGTGGCCGAATATTGATTTTCTTTTTTTTCCTTCTACGTTTTTTTTTATTACCTTCAGTTGTTCTCATTGGATAAAGTTGTTGACACGACGTTCCCGGGATGAAACCATCATTTTTGCAAAACGTGTAAACGCGCGGTGCTTGTTCGTTTTTTCATTTTATTTTTAAAACTCTCCCCCATTCACTACGATCAATAAATTTCGATTCTAAACCCCGAACTGAAACCAACTTCCTAAACCGCATTTTAATTTCACTATTTCATTAATTATAATTAGGCGGTACTTTACACACGTATGTTAAAAATTATATTTTACCCGGCACGTTATAGCTGTTACACTCGGTGGCGTACATTCAATCTTGCTATGGGGGTCCTCCCCGAGTTTAATAAAAATAATCGTTATCTTTTTTTTTTTTCGTTGCACAGATAAATAACTGAATAGATATTATTTCATACAACTTTTTTACCAATTTACAGTTTACTTTTACATTACAGTAAATTAATAGCTACTGGAATATAAAAGCAGCACAGTTAACAAAACTTTTCAAACACCTATCAATATAATTATTTAATTATTATAATATTTGTATGTATAGTTGTATATTTTAAATTCAAAGCGTAATAATGAAACTACGAATATATTACACGTCATCAATAATAAAACAATTTTTTTTTTTTTTGGCCTTGGCGGGGTTTGAATCCCAGACCTCCCCTTATGTACGCCAATGGTTACACTCAGTTCTTCCAAATACTTTAAATGATAAAATAAAATATTAATATTAATTTCACATCACAAATTTAAACAATAAAATTACAGTAGTTGTTGTTCATGTTCATTTACAAAATGTATTAGTATAAAATATAACACGAACTGTTTTTTTCTGTTTGAATTATGAGCCTAAAGTTTTAACAAAATTTAAATAAAATTAGTATTTAAGTCGTTTAAAAAAAAAAGTACTTTACTTCATTGCAATCAACGGTGGTATTTACACTGTATTTTATTATTTATTTTACGAACAATAGGTCTAGTTAACAATTAACAACACGAAATTTTTTTTTATTAGAATTTTGTACGTGTACATTGTACATTAAAAAACTATTAAATTTAAATTATTGCCTTCTTTGCATTTTTTACATAAAGTTAATGACATACATATGGTGGTACGCGGATTTAAACAAACCACAAAGGAAATATTATTAAATTTTGTAGGTTTTTTTTTTTTTTTGTAATACATATTCATAACAATCACAACTATGACTTATTCATATATCAATCATAATTCTTAGTATAAACTTGGATATCTGATACATATACATAATTTTCCGTCACTTATTAAACATTTTTTTTACATTTTACATTATCATTAAAAAATTGCTAAATAAACAATTTAATTAAATTTACAAAGAATTGTAATAACTGGTTATATTTTATTATTTATAAAATACATTTATAATTTTAATTGATTATATTTTAAGGTCACATTGATCAAAGTAATCAAATAATCTATGACTATTTAAAAAATGATAATTTGTTATCGTTTTTTTAATGAGCATTTTCAAATAAATAATAATATCTATTTAAAACAATTTATAGGAATAATAAAATAACTAATAAGTGATGTAAGAAATGAAAAACAGTACTATAAAATAATGTATTGATAACTATAAGTTGGCTGTTGGTATAATTATACATAATATATTAAAATACATCAAGTTCTCCATTATTATTTCATACATATTAAAATATACTTTATGAATACAGAAGATGTAATATGCGGATACCCAATAATTCAATATGAAGTCACCACTCATCTGTTCTTTTATACTGCCTTAAGGTATCTAAGTATAAGTATAAGTAGTATCGGTTTAGGCTGTGGGTCCAAAGGAAACAAAAATTAATTTATTAATTTTATTAATTTAAAATAATAACATATGTTTACAAAATATTATAATTTAGTTTTTTTTTTTTTTTTTTTAATAAATATCGAATGCAGAATATAAAAATTAGCTATTTATAAAAATAATGAAATTTTATCAATAAAAAGAAAAATTGATGTTTTCGTTCGGTGTTAGGTTTTAATAGGTTTTAATTAAATCGTGACAAATTTTGAATGTAAAAATAGGCTGTATTTGATAATTGAGATAAATTACTAGTATGACAAATGAGTTATATGACATTGATTATTAATTACCCAGCGCAAACGAGTACATCGAACGTAATATTAATGGTGCGTGTATTAGCGATTATTACCAAACAATTGAATTCTAAATTTTAAAATAATTTAATTTTTGTTTTATGAATTACATTTATTTTTAATTATAAAGTATATTAATTTAAAAACAATTGTTATGTTCACATTTACATTTTAATTAAAAGTAAATGTAATTTATAAAACAAAAATGTAAATCACTTTTTTGACTGTTCATTTTAAAATTATAATAAACGATAAAGTTTTAAATAACAGATTGAAACAAGAATTTACTTATTACTGACAAATATTTTAATTTTTTTTTTTAATATCTAAAAATAATAATGTATGTATTAAAAAAATATAAAATATCATAATTCATGAATTTAAAAAGCTCGAATAACCATAACAAATCAACAATTATTCTATTAGAGTAGATATTCTATAAAATATGACACTGAGCCTGTGACTCTTTGCTTTATATTAAAAACATTAACAATTTCACTGCATCTAAGAACGAATTATCAAGAATTACCGATTTAAATGCCTTTACTTGTACATCAACCTCTTTTTATCTTATTGTATGTCCTAGAGATCATATCAATTATAATGCAACCATAGATCACTGAATGTAAACCAACGCTAGTTTACATACATACCGATCCCGCGGGATGACGCGTCATCTTCATCCATACATCATCAATATATGATCAAAAATATAATCAAAAACCTTCACCATTCTACCCTGTGTGCACGGATATTTTTTGTTAGAAAAGAGCATACTGTGAAACAAGTTATTAATGTTAAAAACAAAAAAAAATGCGCTTTCTCAATATTTTTCTTCAATTTAAATCCCCAAGACAACATTATACATGTATACAAAGTCACATCAATACTAAGCACCGTTAATATCATCAAGGAATCTCACAAAATCTATCGTGGTCCTCTTAAATGTTACCATTGTCAATCATATATGTATACAAGGTATCATTGCCACCATCATACTAGATATGCGTTAAATTTGATGAAGATTACCTCTCCGATGAATGTACTTAAAACCGAAATAGCCTAGCTAAATGTGCTCTCTATACCAATGACCATACGGCTAATTTCGAAAAATGACCTGCTTTCAAGTTCGTCTCAAATCATCTTCAAAACCACCGTTTTAAAAACATACACAGTGTCCTGAAATTCACCAATCGGTGAAAATATTTCTTCTAAACACCCTCATTCCATCTCAGTCCAAACCGTCTTATGCCTCCGTTGTTTCTAAGCTCAATTATATCAATATTCCTAATATTAACATAAGTGTAAATTCTATTAAAGATTTTTCATGTTATTCAAATTTCTGTCCAAGCCACCTTCACTAACTAACTCCCTCCTCACTCTTTTTACAACTGTTTTATAAAAATGTAATCTACCATCATTTATATCACATTTTTAATTTTAACTTATTCATATATTTTTATTTCTTTTATTTAAAGTTAAGTCTTCAACAATAAAGGTTATTAGTCTGCATATAATATAAAATAAAAGGTAATAAGATACATTATTTACATTTTTATCTTATTGAAAAATTGATGTATTGTTGGCGTGTTTCTTTCGTTAAATGACTGCTCGAGAGAAGTTGTGTTGGTTAAGATTCTTCGGGATCTAGCGTATTGTACAGAAAAACCAACTCCATTGTGGTTTTTTGGACGCTTCAATTTAATCATAAATTATTATCTTAATTTTGTGTGATTTCAATATTACGTATACATTTACATTATATTTTTTTTTTCAACACTTTGTCATGTAGCATATTGTTAACGTTAAATTTAGGCTTAAACTCTACTCAATTATGTTTGATTATTATTACTAGTAATTGTGTTTAATTTTTTTATCTGATATGATTTATCGTCTTTATTATTATATCATTATGTTTAATTTCATGCCTTTTACCATTGATTATAAATACTAATATTTATGATTATAAATGCTTTTACTTATTGTAATTATATATACATATACGAATTGAGTAAATTCAATATTCTAATTGTTGAACTTTAATAGTCATTGTATATATATATATATATGTATATTACATACATTATAAATATAAATATTTTAATAGTTTAAATACCTATAGTCCAAAGGATAATTTAAAAATATATAAAGTGAACACAATGACACTAAAATATACGATGCAATAAAAAACATGAATAATTCAACTACGATATAACATAGAAATGGCTGGTACCGAATTGGTTCCCGTCTGAAAAAGGTATTTTATTAGGTACAGCCGAATTGGTACCCGTTTAATTACGCACATTTTCCTTCTCAATTTTACAGACTTAAGACTGTCAACTTAAAAGTAGGTTTGGTTAACAATGTGCGTGAATGTGTGTTAAAAAAAAAATGATAAAATATATATAATTTTAAATCGTTGATTTGGAAGTCAACTAGTCATCACTTAGGTGTACGTAATACAAATAATAAAATGTAATAAATACAATTTAAAACCACTGATTTGCAAATTTGAAGCTTTCTTTAAATATTCAGTCAGTGGCGGCTCGTGAGGTTCACATAAGGTGCACAAATACTTCGTAAGATATGTAGGTGGGTAAAAAAAAATATTAATTTTAGTATAGGTAGCATAGGTATATGTACATATAACGTACTTATCTATATATATATATATATATATATATAAATTAATTGCTGTTCGTTAGTTGCACGAATATAATAATATACGTTAACGTCGGTGGTCGATAGTAAACAGAAACACGATTGTTGTTTTGAATTTAAGATAATGACTAACGTTATCAGCCGATAATCGGAATATAATAAATAAATATGAGTAAAAATAAATCATAATGCCGATGCCAACGCCCAACGACGCGGCGACATCGAAAATAATTCGCTGTTAACAATTTAATTGGTTATGTGCACAGAAACGAATGTGCACATCAACCATTATAACGCGTGTTGCGTGTTTCGATTTGTTTTAATTTTTACGTTGTACAAATGTGCACAGCAATAGTGTGCACTGCTGCACCACTATAACACACACACTGATTCCGTCGCGGACAACCGCCTGCCGTTTGGCCTTCGGAATAATCCAATCTAAATATTATAATATTTTCATAATATTCCGAATTTATATTTTTATATTTTAAAAAATAATCTTCATAACACTACAGGTTATTTAATTGTATTATTATGGTTTATGTTTTCAATTTTTTTTTGAGTTTGGGTAGGTAGTGCACGTGCGCTTGTGCACATATACACGAGCCGCCACTGTATTCAATTCTCGTAATCTTCTCATCAATGTACTCTGTCATACAATTGTCCAAGTATTTGTTATTTCTTTCTTGTTTGCTAGTAATTTACTAGTTCAGTAATCAATAGTCTATTATATTTCTACACTCTTATCGATATAATAATTGTGTCTAATGTCATACATATAGCTTTTACATTTTTTGTTTTTTTGCTCTCTATGGCTCGCTGGATTTTAATTTTTAATAGTGAAGGTAAATTGTGTTAAAAATTAAAATTGTCACTATTTTACTTGTACACAAACGGAAACCAATTCGGCTATACCTAATAAAAAACCTTTTTCAAACGAGAACCAATTCGGTTACTCCCATAGAAATATGGTTTGTTTTATTATAAATACTTACCTATTTGTAGAAGTTAAGGGTAATTGTAATAGTTGAAAAAGTATGATAATACTAGCCTAATTAGAATATATAAAATACCATAATGTCCCCTATATCATCAAAAAATATACATAACTATAACACATATGTAGGTTAGTCTTAACCACACAGCGGCGTTTCCGTGGGAGGGGGGTTGGTGGGTCAGACCCCCCCCCCATTAACCTGAGATGGTAAATTAACTTTTATATGAAATATAGTTTTTTCTTTAACATTTTTATATTATAGAATTTTGACTTGGATATCATATTAATAGTTTATATAATGGTATTTTAGCTAAACTTTATAGCAAATTTAATACGTTTGAATTATTGTTATTTTTATTATTGAATATTGACGTTATTGTTGTTAATATTTAGATAATTTCATGCGCATGACCGATTCTGGATAAGCGTATTTTCTTGGCCGTAACGACCTAAGCTTGATATTTTTCTATTCAGAATTTTTCAATAATTTTAATAAAAATAAATATTTGAAATAGAATCGAGAAGAATGAAATTTATATCAAGCAATAAAAAAAAAGCTACAGGTATTTATTGCATTATAATTAAATTTATATTGTTTATTTATTAAACTAATAATGAGAATCTTTATTTCAGGTCAGCTCTGGAATTTATGCCTACAACCTGCTTCACAATATTCTCAATAATTTGACAGAGACTACATAATGATTGGTTAAGTAGTTCCGGAACTATAACGTGACAAAAATGCTCATTTTAACAATATACAGTGACTAAAACATAAGTTATAAAAATTATTACAGGTATGTGTTGTGTTTTTCTATGTAAAATAGTTAATGATTTTTTTTTCTAAAGATCTATTTTTTTAAAATTGATTGAGGAAGAAATAAGTTATAAAATTTCCTAACTGTTAACTGAAATAATTATTTATTTTTATGATATTTTCTGTTTCTATTATTAATTTTGGAAATTCTTGGATAGTAAAAAGAAAAGAACGTAAAAATTCCGAAGAAAATTTATTATATATAAAAATTATGCTACTATTTTATTTTTACAAATAGGTACATAATATTTTAATATGCAAAAAAGGACCAATGCTTTATATAGTTGTCAATTGACACAGTTAACAAGAATATATTTATATAAAAGTTGATTGTTTTCATTAAATTAATTCCATATCTTTTATACCAATGAATGATGAAAAATTATATGTAATATTCTAATAAAGGATCTCTTACTGCCTTATTAAAAAATTAAAATATAAAAAACTGAAACCATAATAATTAATAATAACATATAATCTAATGAAAAATAAATAAATAAGCTAGGTGATGTAATAGTTAATGTTTTATATATTTCAAATATTTTATCTAGAACGTTTAA
Source organism: Sipha flava (assembly GCF_003268045.1). Taxonomy (NCBI): domain Eukaryota; kingdom Metazoa; phylum Arthropoda; class Insecta; order Hemiptera; family Aphididae; genus Sipha; species Sipha flava. The sequence continues at coordinate 15,137 of NW_020273628.1, read as the reverse complement.
TCTGGTCACCCTAACTATATTGATTACATATACAACGCAATAACTATAACGTCTGCGCAACACGTAGCATCAAACCAACCCACTGGAAGTTATTGATTCCCCACTCCAATCTTTATTCTGTCTATGAATTTTAGAATATCTGATATAATTATGAATTCATTGACGCCACTGTTTTATTTTTTTTTATACAATAAAAATAATGGTTTATTATTATTTAGATTATTTTCGGAAGAAAGCTAATGTTCAAACATTTTAGAATCTATAATAGCTATATTATATTATAATGTTGGAAAACATGAATATAATTTATTTGTATAATCTCTATATTTCTGAGAATTTGATTTTAAAGCTATTATATAATAGGCACCTACATGGTAAAAAGAACTGTATATATAATAATAGGTTGACATTGTTAACAATTCAATGCGCAATAAATGTCTACCGTAAATGTCAAAAACACATTTTGAATCATTTTAAACATTAAAGGTTTGTATGGCTGTAAGCTTGTACAGACGTAAGTATATAGTGTACAGATAAACATATATAAGTAATACGACTAATTAGTGCGTAGTTGCTGGTTACTAACTATATTATGTAATACAAACCAATTTTTACAAAATAAATATTACATTTGCAGTCCGCGGTGATAAGATTTTATGATGGATTATAATAACAATTACTACATACGGTTGTATAAATAGTAAATATTATACAGAGAGGTCTCTGCGCGAAATTGTTGTAGTCAGCACATGTGCTGAGGAAAAAGGACCCGAGGCAGGTGTTGGTCGTTGTATCCCACATATGAATTGGTCGAACAAAAACAAGATTTGTATAGTCTGTTTATTATGTGGGTGTGTCAGGGCGATATTAGGAATTTTGTTAGACACAGCACTCACACACATGAATAAACACTCATACTTTATAACATTATCTGCATTTTTTTTTTTTTTTTTAAAGAAAACTGTTGGTAAGCTAATAATACTCATATACATACGCGGACATTGAGTCACATTTTAAGGTAAGGTACTAAGATGTAATTTTGTTTTATAGTAGTTTAAATTTTAATAGACGACTTAACCATGTATATTGGATATTACAACATATATAAGACATTTTTTGGGTGGATAAAGCCCCTCACCTTTGCCTACGAACATTTAATGGAGAAACATATGATCAATTTACCCGCATGACACACACATTTACAGTAGAGTGTTATCGGTTTCGGCACTGATCTTTTTTATTCTTTTTTTTTTAATAGGACAAGAGATTTTTTTACTTCTTAAAATAAGCACAGATGACATTAAATGTTTACATTACCATCTTTAAAGACTAATTTATAAATATTATTGACCTTAAGGTGAGTTATTAACTATGGTAATCTATCACGATATGTGTATATCATAATAAGGAGTACAATTTACTTATAATTCATATAAGGATTTATAGATAGTGGATCATAAAAATGTATATACATTATAACTACTCTAGGAAGTGTATAAAATTTAGAAATTCATTAGAATACCAATAACTATTTAGGTTATTACTGCAGTTGAAATCTCACCGAACGTTGGAGTATAAAATTATGTACAATGTAATTAACTAAAAGAAAATAATTTCATTTTTATGTTGAATAACCCTGAAATGCATACTATATTTACAGTAATATATAATTTTATTAGACATTTTTTTTTTTTTTACTTTGTTATTAGTCACTAGTTATTACAAGACTTTAAATTAAGATTTTAGTTTTGATTGCTTCATAAACGTTTTTATGGATTCTCGTTAAGGATTCAGTTCGAATACTATAAACGGTTTCGGTCCAAAACCGGTTTTTTTTTCGGTTGGATTCCTTGGTGTAAAGTACATTCCAATCCCCACTGACGACTCAATATAAAACACACAAAAACATAAAATTTAATATTTACAAAACATGATGCCTTTATTTGTAATTCATATATACTTAATTAGTTAATTTATATATTATGATGGTGTAATCTTTTATGTTACAATATTGAATACATTATTATTAAACCCAGTATGGAAAACCCGCTCATTTACCACTAAATTTTGAAGGAACAATATGCCAAAATTATACCTTCACCACGCTAGTGCACATACAGTGTTCTGGTGTAAAAAAAGCACATCCATCGACGTGGCAGGATTACGCTAAGTATATATAAAAATAAAAAATAAAAAAATAACCCCTTAAAATGAAGACAACGGCAACATAATGTGCAATAACTTGCCAATGTATAATTACAGGAAGTATCAGGGTTAACAACAAATGTTGGATAAGAAATAGTAAATCCATGTTACAAATACAAATATTGTTATTTAAATATTTATACACTCGCAGTTTATAGACAAATGGTTTTGTATAGGTACAGTTTCCAAGGCGCGACCTATTTCGTATAGAATGGATTCCAAGACGCGACATGTCGCAGCGGCACAACTGTTTTTCAATCAGCGTTCATAGTTAATATACGATTTTCGTTTATTTTCAAACTTGTCGGAGTACGAACGTCTTTTGAATTAAATTTTACAATGAATAGTTATATTTATAATAATAATAAATTATTATTCTTCATTAATAAAAATATTTTTAATATTATTTTATATTATTTTTATTCTTAATATTCTTCATTCTTCGGGAATATTCGGGTTTCGGGTTGACAATATCGGGAAAGTGAAGGATTTTATTATATTTTTTTTATTCGAAGCTCCAATATTATAAAGAACCGAAGTATTTTGTACCACTTGTAAAAGAATTTCGTCTTCGGTCGCAGAAAAAAACTAAAGTGGAAGCCATTATGTTAAAAATTTACAACGGTAGCTGTGGAATGTCGCGCAATATTGTCGTTGGTCGCAGTGACCCAAAGTTCAGTTGCTGTGGTTTGTCGCGCGTTGCAAACCAGTCCAAATGATTTCCGTGCAAATAGTTACTAATGTTACTAACATACATAGATGTAGGTCTTTACAAGTATCATTGTATGGGGGAACACATATCACATGATTAATATTAGAATAACTCTTATAATAGACACCAGTAATGGCTAAAGGATTATGAGCGCTTTCCAAATAACAATGCGTAAATACAAAGTACACGATGGAATATAACATACGTGAAAAGTGGTTCTACGAAATACAGAATTTACGAGGCCAACCAACAATGTAAATAAATAATAAATAATAAATAATCCAGGGCTGGGCGCACAGTAATAATTAAAGAATAAATAAAAAAAACTATATAGTATTAGGTATAGAATATTTGGCAATTACATGAATCAAACAATGTCTGGGTCAAGCTTGTTAACCTATTGAAAGAATCACGATATTTTACACAGGATAGGGATATTAAGGTAGTCCTGAACAGACCAATATTCAGATGTGTTTCAGTCCGATTTTAGTACGCACCTTCACGCCAGTCTATTAATGTCAAATTAAATTAATATTTTATACTGAGGAATATTTCAATAAAGAACAGCTTAATTTAAATCGAGTAATTAATTGGAATATCTTAACACACATCCTTCGTCTGAACTGTTGTTTTGACGGCACGCAACACTAACGACATGTCGCGCCTTGGAAATCGTACCTTAACTAAAAATCGTTTTTTAATGAAAATTTAAGTGTGTTTGTATGTATACTATTAAATCAACAACACATTTTAGTATTTTCATGGTCAATGTTTTTATTATTCAAATAAGCTGTTGCAAATAAATAAAATTTATATTAAAATTGTATTTTTTAACGGCACACCGTTTCGGCATCACTAATGAAGATATGATTTATATCCAAAAAACTGTTTACGTTTATTATGTAGTTTCATTTTTACTAAATACATTTCTTTATATTTGTGGTCATAATATATGTTAGTAAATAAATTAATAGAAATTCAATATAATTTTTTTTAATTCTCATAGCATTCTTGAATAATGGAACTATGGATCACTTTTCTTTATTTCTTAAAGCAAAGGTACCTAACCATTTGCAGAGAAAAATGTAATCGAAAAACCTATTTAGATTTAAGTGAATTACGAGTGGAACATGCACATCCACAGCTACATCATTTTTAGCCAGAAAGTATCATTCGAATATGATGTGACCTTGAAAAGTGTTTGAAGTATGGTTAATTTAAATAAAATATCCAACAGGCACAATCTAATAAGTAATCTTATAGCTTTTCGCTATTTTTGGATTTAATTAATTTTTGTACATTATATGAGTTCATAATTTAATTTTAACTTATAATATTTTAGCTAAAGATAATTTAATAATTTGTTATCATGATGTTTAGTTTTATTGCATCATGATAATTTTTAAATTTAAATTTTTTATTTTTTTTTTCTTGTATAATAAATATTTAATGTTTTTTTGTTAATGTACATAATAAAGGGTATTTAAATCTAAACCCAGTTATAAATATCGAGTTTATGAATATAAGTAATATGATAGTAGTCATCATATTAATTTTCAGTTAAATAAATAATAAATTACAAAATATGAAGAAAATGTCAATGTATTTCTTAAATTGTCTGTATTCTTCATAATATAAAAAACAAATTTCTAATAATCCGTTATTTTAATCTAGTTATCAAGTTAGTTTGTTTAATGAAATTTTCAATTTGTATATTTTAGTTATATCTTTATAGTAATAGTAGAGATTCAGATTTCATTTTAAGCTTAACGTTTTTAGTGAATTTATATAAGACTAGTGAATTGCATTAAAAAATGATAACAATATTTAGTTTTTCAATTCCAAATGTTTTTTAAGTAATTAATTTTTTTTATTTTCATCTAAAATAAATAACTACAAAATGTTTGGGAAACATTTTTTTTTAAATACTTAAAATTTAACTTATGAACAAAAACATAGATATAATTTCAATTATATACATATTTATATATTTTTAACAATATTTTTTTTATATTATAAACATTATATTTTTATATCCATTAATAATTATTGTAAAGTATAAACATATTCTCTATAATGTAAATAATACTTTTTAATAACTTAAATCAAACAACTTTCATTCATTCCTCTTCTTATTTAGATACTTATTATAATAAATACATATAAATACAACTTATTAACTCACAAAACACATAATTTAAAATTCTCTTTCTATATAGTTATTTCTATTTTTTCATATAAATCCTTATACATTTATACGTCTGTATAATGATATCTTTCAGAAGTATGAGATTTATAGAAATTATTAAACTGATAGGGTGTATTCAAAAGAGGGAACATCCACTAATGGTATTTTGTACATGAATTTCCAACAAGAATACAGAAAATTCTACAAATTAGGAATGTAAATAAGTACAATTGATTTCATTTTTCTAATATTAAATATTTATATAAATGTTTATTGACCATAGAGTTAATATTCGAAAAACATATTATTATTGGAACGTCAAAACAACTAAAACAAATTGATTTGGTTCATTAGATTGGTTTAAATATTTAAAAAAAGTAGATGCTTTATATTATGAACTTCTATTTAACAAAACTCTTTGAATACACATTTTTTTTTATGGAACTATGAAAATATCATTAATGAATGTTTTTAATAAATTTATTTTATATTATTATTTTATAATTATATAATCAGAGTTATGTTTTAGAACTTTTAAAAGTGACAAAAAATAAAACATAATTTATAAGACATATAAATATATACAAATATCCACATCATAATGTATCTACTAACATACTATTATGAAGATTATTTATTATTTGTTATTGCACAAGTGTACAATACTATTATTATTATTACAAGTATAAATATTTTACGTTATCATTAGATTTATTACATATTATTTTCATACATTTCGTATAATATAAACGAGCATTTAAATGAAAAAACTGTTTCTCTTTAATATATTTCTTCAATGAATATTAAAAATATTAAAAACACTTTTTTTTATGAGATACGGTTGAGTAAGATATTGCTGTAGTTTAGTTACGTAGCATGTGGAGTTAATAGTTTTAATTTGAAAATCAAATCTGACTTAGTATGACAATTATACAAAATATAGATCAACAATGCACAACCTATTTTGATTCACGACCCTCAATTTATTTCAATGAGGCGACCTACCATCATTAATTAAGTGTATTATATATACAAAAATTAAATTCATATAAATTAAATCATTAATTTTAGGCAATTTTAATATGTCTTTAATTTAATTAATCCAAAACATTAAAATAAAAATATGAAATTAAGAATTTTATAAAATCTAAAATACAAATATTAAGTTATATAAAATAATATACGTAATATATGACTTTTTCATTTGGTGTTAAATTATTAGCTTTTAACCTAATTAGGTTGCGCACCACTGTTGTAAATGATTGACATGGAAATGATCAATAAAACTAATTACATTTTTAATATACAATAAAGAATATATAGATACAGTTAAGTATATTTTTTAATTTATTCAATTTTAAGAAATTTTTATTTAAAGTACATACCAATAATTTAAAAATAAAACAACCTCATAAAATATATTAACTAAGTTCAAATCCGGCACCAGATTGTATTGCATATAATAACTTTGTTTTTAGTGTTTCATAGTCTTTGAACACTGGCATTTTTAGAAGGTTCATACAAGTACTCGCAGTCGGTAAGCGATCAGAAGAACTTACTTTTTGAATACAAAATGGTGGATATAATTCCTAGAAAATAAAATGTTTATTCATTTGAATAAAAAATGAACTGTATAATATACCTTGAAACCAAGAAGAGGTGGACGTGAACAACTAGTTACAAATTTAAGGAGTTTAGTTTTTTCCTCATCAGTAAAATCATTAACGACTGTCCAAAATAAATTTATTGCTGGGTCATCAGGTGTATATCCTCCAACATAATTTGTATGATTTTTTAAATCTTCTATGTCAACTGGAACTTCAGCTCCAGATATTAATACTTGTACTTCACGATTACTAAACATACGCAACCAATCTAAGGAAATAACATTCGCCAAACCCTAATAAATTGTATAAAAATTTAATTATTCTACTAATGATTTAATAAAATTAGTGTTACAATTATAATTACTTGTTTGAAAAAATAACATTGTTTCCTTATTTGTTTGTTAAGTTTATAATCAGCCATTAAATGTATATATTCAATTCGATTTTGATTTGTTACTGCAATATTGGCACCATCAGGTTTTAATTCTGCAACACGTGTTTGGCCGAATTCATCAATAACAATAGTGAAATCAAGACCAAGATCGATAACATCTCCATCATAATTTTTCAATGATAATAAATTCCTATACATGAGAGGATCCAATGAAGCTAAATGATGAACATCTATTTCAGTTTGACGTCCAATGATTTTTGATAGAAAAAATTCAGCTAAAGGGAGTTCAACTAATAAATTTTCATAGAGTGCCTAAAATTAAAACAATTATTTAAAAATTATAAATATTAATTAAAATAATAAGTATATAATTATACTAACTTTTCCAAGCATTCTACCAATGAAAAAATAATGAGAGGCAAAATTCTGTTGAATTAAATGAACATAAGGATTTGGATATAGCATATTATCATTGGTAATTTTAAAAAATCCACGATTGGGATCAAACGCTGTTTTGAGAAGTTCAGATAAAAATTCTCTCAATAAACCTCCACCGTCCACACCGGCTTCATCTAATCCAGCAGCACTTTTCATATGTACTCGTAATGTTTGTCTTATTTCTGGTTCTACAAATTATAATTATAATATTATACAAATGCATTAGCATTAAACTAAATAATCACTTTTTTTACCAAATAACAAATTTTTTAAGATTCAATATATAATTAATAATTTAAAAATATCATGCTTAACTGATTTTTTATTGTATTTTTTACAATATTATTAATTTGTTATTTTAGTTTCATAAATATAATTTTTTTGAGCAGGATTTCAGTTGCACACATAACTTGAATATTTCTATACATTAAAAATATAACCAGATTGTTACATTTACTTAAATCCACAAACACTCATAAAACATTTACAAGCATAACATCATTAACATATTCAAAATAAAGAAAAATATAGTTTTATGGGACTAAAAAAATATTGTACTCAAAACCAAATGTTCTCATTCCAAATTGTCTTAGACAAATATAACAACCTATTTATAATTTTTGGCAATCATTTTTATCAACTTATAAAAACTTGTACATGTAAGATAAAATATAAGTTACATATAAAAACACAAATCCTTGAGTATTCATTATTTTCATTAAATTGCAAATATAAATAAACTATATTATGCTTCATTTCTTTATTTAGTTATTTATATAATTATCACAAAAATTGATTCAATGAATAAATATTTACCATTTTCAATAGATAATTTTTCAAATGCATCTTCATACAAATAATTTCGTCGAATAGTAATATGTATATGTGATCCAACCATAAAATGAGCATCTGCGTTTTGATATTCTATTTTGTTATTTAATAACAACCCTTGAAATACAATAACCCGTTCTTCAAAAGGCAAGACAAACGGTATTTCTTTTAAAACTGTTAAAATACGGACTTGACGAGTGGTTAGAGGAGGTCCTTCATCTTAAACAAGTTATTTATTTATTAGTTATACATTTATTTTCAATAATTTTGTTGCAACAATTAGTTTAGCATTATAAAAGATTAATAACATATACCTAAATTATCCATTGATATAACAGGAATACCTCTAAAAGGTCTATAATTTAATCTAGATCTTCGAGTATATTGCATAAAATGCATATTTGAAGGTTTGTCGTATGCAGAGTTCATAGTAAAACGATTTGATACCCAATGTCCTTCAGGACAAAATTTACAGCGTAGATCTCTTGAATGAAGTTGTCTTAGTAATACAACAGTCACCTAATATTTAAAATATTCATAAGATTTTAATTATATTTGATCAAAAGATAATAATATAGGTATACAATAATATTAGTACTCGTAATAAATGAGACCAAATTGAAGTTTGAGCATTCTGATTTGTGTTATTACTGTAAGGCATAATTGAAGGTCTTGAATCTGGATAAGCTAATTCTATTAAACCCAGAGCCACATCTTTTAAAATAGATGTAATTGATACAAGATCTGCTATTGTAAATTTTAATGAATGATTGGTGAATTGTTCTAAAATTGAAAAAAAAATTTACAAATAATATTCTTAAAATTTGTAAGTTAAATTTAATTTATTATTTACCAGAATTATTTCCAACAGCTTTATTAAATTCCGCATCATGCAAAGTGGATATTAATAAACTGAATAAAGAACAAAATGTTGCTAACAATGGAACTACACGGTTAAAATCACCAGGAGCTAAATTTGTTCCTCTTGATATTACTGTTACTAGACTGGTAGTAACTAAGCTAGGACCAAACAGTGATTGTTGTTCGGTTTTTAAAATAGTTTTCCATAAATGGTGTAAGATTTCTGCATTCAGAGCTAGAGTATACAATAATCTAAAAATAAAATACAAACAACATATAATACAACCAATATTATATATTAACATTAAATTATGAGCTTATTACTATATGAATACTTATCAAGATTATTATCTGCATTTATTTAGAATAAGTGGAATGGTAAGCATTGTTTTTCTAAAGCATTTTATTTTAGAATTTTTAATGTTAATATTTTTCTATTTATCAATAAATATTTACTTGAAAACGACTCAACAAATATAACTAACTCAAAGTTGATGTACAATATTTAAATCAAATAAAATAAATCATTAAAATCATTAATTTTATTTAAATAAATAATATTTACAAGAAATGTTAACATATAATTACAGTTCATATTTAAACTATCAATATGTTTTTTTAATGATGCATAAAATAAATAAAAAAATTAAAAAAAATGTATAATTAGCACAAATAATTAGTCTTTCAGTATGTATTATAGGTATTATTTTACCATTAATATATAAAAAGCTTAATTTACACCAATCAGTGCCTAAAATATTTTTTAATTTATTTATAAGTATAATAATTTTTTACCTGTATTTATGCACAGCTAATTTATGAGACATGAGTAAATAATGACATAATTTGCAAACTGGAGTGAGCAAAAAATTAATAGAATCTTTTGAACACGATTCTTCAACATATTTGATTATTCTATACACTCTAACTGGATCATTTAAGAGCTCTGAACATAATTTCAAAATCTGTCTAATAAAATGGTATTTTAATATAAGACTTTAGTTTATTAAGTCAAATAAATATAATAATTGCCTCAAGTTCATCTTCTGAAATACCACAGAATAATTTTTCATTTTCATTTGATTCATCGTCAGATTCATTGTCTGAACTATCTTGACAGAGATCTTTATACATCCATGTCTTGCTTATATAGTCTATAACAGGTGGCTCAACTAGACGACTTGTTAATGTTGAAAGAATATCCAAATAATCAGTAATTGCATTCATTTCACGTCCAGTTTGATGACATTTTACCACTATAATAGTATATTAAACATTATTTATTAATTTAAAACATTAAAATAACAATTTTTTAATTACCAAATGAATAGTCTTCACATGATGGTTCAAGAATCAGCAAAGAATAAAATAAATTTGTATTAGTTTCAAACTGGGTTGAAGAATGAGCTAATGACATGACTAATTGCCTAAAATCTGGACCAACATAATCAATTTTATTTTGATCCAAGGATAATTTTGGTAAGATAAATTTGTGATTAATATCAGATACTGGTCCTTTTAAAAAAGTCCTCACAAAATGATCCATAATTATAGAGCTGAAGAAAATAAAAATGAAATATTAAGTCAAATTCATAATATATAATATAAATTATTATAAATCATTCACAAAATTAATAATTAGTTGAATTGTGAGTATATTAGTTATAAAAAGATGACATTTGTAAATGTATAAAAATTCTCTAATTTTAATGTATTAAAATATAAAATCATAATAAACAGAAAACTAAAATATTTAATAAAAAAATTAATACATTACGTGTATTCATCTAAAAAAGTTGGTGATCGTACTGAAAATGGTCTTTTCACAAATTCTAGGATACTTTTAGCTAAAGGTGGAGCTGGTGTATCTTCAACATCAAACATTGCAGGAATTTTTGTATCAAGTATTTTATGCAAACTATCAAAATAACATTTTTTGACTAGATATTGGAATAACTATAAAAAATATGTTATTTATTAGTTATATTTTCAATCATAAAGAAAAAAAAAAATTATGAATAAGAATAGTATACATGCATACATAATATGTTTAAATATACTAACATCTCGTAATGCAAGTATTGCATTTTCTGAACCTAGTATTTTTTTGTAGGATTCTACTGAAGTAAATTCTTCAATAATTCGTAAAGGTGTTGCGAATGATTCCAAATTTGATGAGTTCAATAAATCAATATTAAAGGAAAGAATCCATTTTAAATGCCAATACCATGAGGCGTTTCGATCCAAACTTGATCTTAATAACTTTGTACTATTACGTAAAATATGTTGAGATAACCATATCTGTAAATATTAAGAAAAAAATGAATTTTCTTTAAATGTCTAAAAAAATAAATTTTAAATTAACAAACTATAAATGACAAAATGAATATATTATACATTCAAATAAAATAAGTATGAATACTTACTCTTTACGAAAAAAATCATAAAAATCATAAAAATGACATTCCAAATCCTTAAACTAGTTGCTAACCAATATTATGATAAATATTAGTGAAATCTTTAACAAAAATAATTTAAGAAACTCTTACTAGTCTTTGAGAATCATTTTCTCTATCGTGAAAAAACACTAAATTTTTTACAAGATTTGATAAAACTTCTTCAGATGGCTGTGTATTTTTCAAATTAATTACAGTTTCATCGAACACAGTTCGATAATGTTGTTTAAATTTTTTTCTTGTAATGAAACTTCTAACACAAGATTGAACCCGAACAACACGTCGTTGTTCACGTCTAGCTTCCTTTAAGTTAAACCAATGAAATTGTTATAACAAGACATTTTATGCAATATATAAATTATTTTCAGTAAATACTTCTCTTTTTTCCCGTTCATAACGAGCTCTCAGTATTAGATTGCTGACAGGTTCATGAACACTAGCTCCTGCATAATTCTGTTCTGGTTTCCTACGAAAATCTCCTTCAAAACTGTACATTATGCAATATTGATTAAGACTAAGTTATTGTATATCATGATAAAAAAAAAATTAACCAATTGTTAAAATTTTTAGCACAGTCAATGTTATAAACAGGATGAAGTTCAGGAAGTTAAAATAATAATGTTCACTACCATCAAAATGTTTATGATGCATAGATATCAGCAAGTATGACTTTTACATATTTTATCATTACCATTATTTTGGTTTACTTCGCGCAGAACAAAATTTCATGTCCGTATCATTAGGTATGTTCGCGAAAAATAAAGAGAAAAACATTACTGATAAGCTTTCGCATGCTGTGACGTCACTACATACGAAATCGAATAGCACGTAATCAGGAAGGAAACTTACCATTATCTTGGAAATTATTCGCCATCTTAAAAAAAAACATACAGCTTAACCAGATATTGAATATTTTCACTTTATTTTTAACGACACTGTTTATAATCAATGGTATTAGTTATAATAGAATTAGTTATAATGATAAATCTTCATCCAACTATCACCACAAGTAGACAATTTTCTGCGAACTACAAACTACAACAATAGGCGGCATTAGCCTGTGAAGTGTATAACGTGTTTCTACTTGCACAGTTAAAAACACAAATATTATCGTATCCGGGTTTTATTAGTTTTTATAAAATTTATACAGTTAATAAATTTTAAAATGTTTACAGTTAATAAATTTTAAAATTTTTTCTCTATTCGAATTAACAAAATTACCAAATTTCATCGAAATTTAAAAATTTGAGGCTTGGAAATTATCTAGGGGAGTGGAAGCCTCCAACACCCCCCCCCCCACAATAAATATGACACTGGCTTTAGATTATATGGTTGCGGAACGGGTCTATACTGAACACATAGACCTATTATAAATATCTAGTAATTAAATTAATCTAATAGCAAACGTTTAAAAATCAAAATTCTAAAAAAAAAAAACGCTAGAAAAATGAAAGAAATATCCATATCTATATTAAATTTTTTTTCTTCGAGCCCTTACTGATCTGTTGTGTTTAACATTTGCATTCAAACATTTGCATTTCAACACTAACAATAAAATGTTCACTTCTGATATATACATCAATCATAAGACTGTCATTTACATACACATTATGAATAAGTTAGTTTAAAATAACTTGTATTATCTTATTAGTAAGTAATATTGGTAATACAGAATATCATGTACAACACGTTGAGCCTCATGAAACCCATTTTTGGGTTTCACTCACCTTTGACCGAATCAGTGGCGGATTAAGACAATTAATATTAAGAGTGTATATATTAATCATATTTTCGAATGGTTATAACATTTGTGTTTTTACATTTGCTCCATAATTTAAGTTAAGATTGGAGCTGATGTAAATAATGCAATAAAGGTAGGTAGGTAACTAAAAATTGATGGAGGAAATGAAAATGAAACAAAATAACAATGTATTAAGGCAAATAAAGTTATTCATAATCGTTTTGAAACTTAAATGAAGTTTGTATATGAAGAGTGTATAAAAACAATTATAACTTTAACAGACCTCAGTATTCCATCGGTTAACGTTTTAAAATAAATTGTTGTAAATTAAAAACATTTAAATTTAAATAATATTTTTTGGCGGTATACCGCGACAGGAGCAACGATGAGACAGATAATCTATGTCCAATATTACTTATACATGTCTAATATTATTTATCTTATTCTATTCACGTTTGTTAAATATAGTCATTCTTACAAAGTATATTTTTTATAATTCCTGCCCATTGTATCTATTAATACTAATAAAATTAAAAAAAATATATGATTTATTTTTCTTTAATTCTCAAAATGAAATTAATTATTAAAACATTGTACTTATTTTCTATAAGATAATAAGCAGCCGAAATATAGGAGTCGATTCAGAGTGAAACGAACTTACGAGAGACAAACATACCTACATACTTACTCCCACGAATACTGGTACGTCGTTTTTCTTTTGAATAATAACTGTAATTAAAATTAAATAAATATATTTAATAATTTTTAGTTACTATTTTATTTTTTTACATTTAATTCATTACCTTTTTAAACTTACAATAATTAAGTATTCTCGGTTACGTAAATAGTATTTTTCCATTACTTAAATCAATTTTTTGCATTCGATATTAATTTAAATTATTAATAATCTAAATTAATCAATTTAATAGTATTAGTAATTTTTTTTTATTATTATTAAATATATTTTTTTGTTTCGTCTGCATAGGTAGTCTCTAGACTTTGGATACCCCTTTTCATTTTTTTTTTGTCATTAAAGCATTAATTTTTTAGTTAGAATTTAAAGTATAATGTTTTTAATAATATTTAATTTATTTTGTTTTCTTTATTAGACAAATAATATTTAAAATTTCAATATAAATTATATTTCCCTCGGCCTCCAGGCACCAGGAAACTAAACCTTTTTTAACGTACTTCTTTTATCGCGATTGAGAAGTATTTATAAATATTATTTATTGTTATAAAACATCATTTTTAATATTTGATCTATATTTCAAATAATAATACATTGTTATATTTGTACATGGTTATATTCGAACATGCGCTATAGCTTAATAGTTTTAGTAAAAATCATTATGAAACGTAAATGATAGTGTGTAAAAACTATATTAACTTTAACAGATCTCAGTATTCCATTGGTTAATGTTATAAAATAAATTGTTGTAAATAAAAACCATTTAAATTTAAATATTTTTTGGCGCCATACCGTGACGGGAGCAACGATGAAACGGATGATCTATGTCCAATATTATTTGCCTTATTCCATTCACGATTGTTAATTATTGTCATTCTAACAAATTATATTTTTCATAATTTCTGCCCATTGTAATAATAAAATAAATTATTATTTATTTTTCTTTAATTATTAAAGTGTAATTAATTATTGAAATGAAATATTGTATTTGTTATTTTTATTAGAGTTAACAG
>NW_020273627.1:1421418-1565764 GCF_003268045.1 Sipha flava | reverse complement strand
ATGTTATCTCTAATTATTATTTATTATATCACCTAATTTTATTCAAAATGGTTTATTCTGGGTACTATTTTAAAAATCAATTTTGTATATTATTGGAACATTAAAATAATGGTCAATTCTAGTTCTATTTAATAAACTTTTTATTTAATTTAATTTAAATTTAAAATTTAAGTTCAAAATTTATTATAAACATTTACAAATTTTATTTAAATATTTTACTTTTTAAACTAATATTTAAAGACATTTATTTTATTTGTATAGGGCTGTTCAAATACACTAATTCAAAACATAATCAATAATGATTTTAATGATGATAATACCAGAGTTGAACAAACTGCAACAAAACTTTTTACTTCCATTCCTTCTGTACCGCAAAAAAAAAAACGTAAAGCTATTGATCGCCAAAATGATTTTTTAAAACTATGTTCAGAAGCGTTATCCAAAGATGACATCGACGAATATGACGCCATTGGGATAAATGTTGCTTCAAAATTGAAAAGAATGGATCCAACTCAATCTATACATGCAGATTTACTCATAAATAAAGTATTAACACAGGGGTTATTAGGAAACTTAACATCTGAATTTGATATTTGTAATAAGTCAACAGTCCAGCAACATTTTGAAAATCAAAATCTCAGCCAAATTCCTACTAATTTTTCAAATTATTCATATAATTATGATAGACCTACATCAAACTCTACAACTATATCAAGTCCATCACCGTCCATTCAAGACAACATAAATACGATATCAATTGAAAAATATCCTACATCTTACATACAGTGATTTGGGTTAAACTTATTTTATATTTAAATAAAATTTAAGGTACATTTTTGTTTTATATTTTTATTTTGTTATTTTTCCAGTGAGGTATATATTATGTACCTATAATAATCAAAAAAGTAATTAATTATGTTTTATAATTTTAATTTTTCATATTTTGTATGATATAAATTATTTTATCGATGCGATTTATGCAATTTTATCTTTAATAGGAAGATCCTAAAAATCTATTTTATTTTGTTGTTTATAAAAGATATAAAATATACTTTTTTCGGAATACCAATTACTAATTCTAAAAAATAAATATTTATTACCTTCATGTAATCCATTTTTAAAGCTTCGAATATCGCTTTACACGTCTCTGGAATGATAAATGATAAACTTGGTGCTTATATACAAGTGCTAAATTTTAAATCTTCATAAGACCTTCCCGTGGCGAGATATCTGAGAGTCGCAATAAGTCTTTCTTCTAGACTTATCGCTGTTCTCATTACAGTATCTTGTTTTTTTATCTTCGGCCCTACAAGCTCTAGCAAAAACTGAAAATCTTTTGAATCCATTCTAAGATAATTTTTGTAGTCATCTGGACAGTTGTCTTCGAGTTCACGGAGAAGCGTAATGTCACTAAATTTATGGCGATTTAATTTCCAGTTTTTCACCCATTTTGAGCGTTTTTTTTTATTGTCTTTTGTTAACAAATAAAAAGCGGCACTTGCAATTGCAATTTTCTTTTGTTTTAATTTATACATGATTATAACAAAAATTAGAAATTTATCAAACACAAAATACCACGATACTACACTCTACGAGAGTTCGAAAACATGTGGACCGTAGACAAAACTGTTGATATTTTCGAAATGCCACGCGCCACTCTTATCGCGTGGGAATGTTGACATTTTTTATCTTTAGACGGACGTACTTTCTTGTCAATCCTACATTAAACGAAAGCACGTAGGATTGGCGTGTATCATATTTTTTTGGTTCGATCTTGGCGTGTCACGCGCCAATCCTACGGGACGGATCGCACGCATGGCGCGCCGTTCCAATCTCGCGAGAAAACACGATCGTCTAAAGTGGCCTAATGATCGTATCGATAGGTTAGTTTCTTTACGAATAACTATTGATGTTTAAATATTTAGCGTAACCGCCATTCGTTATCAGGTGCGTAGTTGTTATTGGGCTTAAACGACTATGAAATAATATATGATGTTGTAAACGACTTTGTTTTTTCACGTTTGAATTTTGATAGTGAAGATGATAATTTGCATTCCATAAATATCCATGCATATTTTTCATATAATCCTGATTGTGAACCAAAAACCTTTAAACTTAAGGATGGTCGGAACAAAAAAGTATCTCGGTCCACTACAGAAGTCTTTGCAAAAAAGTTGTATAAAGAAACCATTGCAATCTCGAAAGAAAAATATAATGATCTTATTAAATTGTGTACCTACATCTGGAATTATTCCAAACGAGTTTCACGAGGAGTATCTGCAAATGAGAAATAGTTCAAAAACCCAAGATCGTTTACAAGAAACTGACGAGGAAGATGAAACTGTTAGTTTAAAATAAGACTGATAAATTATCAAATTTTTTTTACTCATTTTATCATTAAGTATTATAAATTAGTTGATTACTATTATAATTATATCGATTTGTTTTTAAAAAAGTTGTTTTATTATATTTAAAGGAATATTTGACTGTTTTCTTATGTGATAATTAAATACTCGTTATTTAATTTTATTTTGAATACTTTTTACTAAAAAGCGCGATGTTTTATTTTATTTAAAGGAATATTTTACTGTTTTTTTATGTGATAATTAAATACACGTTATTTAATTTTATTTTGAGTACTTTTTATTGAATTATTAATATTAAATCATACGTTCAAGAGTTCAGGCGTAACCACCAATGGCCAGGTAAGTTAAGAAACAATGGGCATAAGCGCCATATTATCGCTAATGAGCTAATTTTTACCTTAATTATCGGTAAATTTTATAGTTGTAAGTAAAATACATTAGAAATATAATCAATTAATAGATTGATATAAGAATTATACCTCTAAGTAATATTTTGATAAAATAGGATAGAAAAATATATTGTATTTTTATTTTAGCTTTCCTGAAAAATTACAAAAATGTCGTTTACGCCATTTTTCCCTGTAACCTTCGATTAGTTAGAAAATCAATTAACAATGATAAAACATCAAATACACTTAACCTACTTACTGTGTTTTATTATTTGTTTCTTGATAAATGTATAAAAATAAGTGGAGACTTGATTTTATCTCATTGATTAACAGGATATTAGTAACAATAGTGGGTGCTTTAAACACAGCACAACATTTCAAACAATCTAGGCCAATAACATGAAAATTGATAAGAATTTCACTTGCTGTGTTTTATGATAAACAGCCGAAATGATAATCCATATTATTAAATTTGGCAAAGAATTTTTTCTCAAAATCATAAAAACGTTAAAAATTTTACCGAAATCTGTGCTAACGGTGAGCTAAGAAATATACTTTTTGAGTATTTTTTATTTAAAAATTGTATGTGAGGCGGCTTTCCTCATCATCAAAACCGCCACTGGGACATCAGCTTCCAAGCCCTAATGTCTATGACAGCGTTTCTTAAACTGTGTTCCGTGGAACCCTGGGGTTCCGTGAAGCTTAAGTAATTTTTTAAAAAATTTTAAGAAAATTACTTTAAAATTTCCATCTTAATATTAGCAATGTTGAAAAACTATTTGCATTATAGAAAAAAAAATCTTTGTATATTAAATAACATGTATAAGCGATATGGAATAGTCTACTATTTATATTTCGGTGCACATCACTGCGCATGTATCGTTACCATTTTGTAATATATCACATAAACTCCGCATACAAGGTATTTTTTACACCTTAATTCCGCACATAATTTTTTTTTTAACACCCTAACTCCGCACATCATTTTTATATATATTTTTGTACATAATTTAAAAAAACAATCGGTTATCTATCAATTAGCCATCGTTATATAAGTCTATGTTTTTATTTATAAATTCCATATTGATTTTTTGTTTAGTTCTAACTATCCTACTTCATTATTATTAGCAGAATTCATTCGTATGTAAGAATCCGTCTGCGTAGCTAATAAGTTTTTAATGAAAACTGCAATATTTAGATGTAGGTACTGAAGTAAATAAATTACCAAATTTTGCATGAAAAGACTCATAGCTGTTTATTGTTCTCTCCAGTATTGCTTCTTTTTCGGTCCAATTACTGGGTGGAAATATTGCATCGTTTTTTATGTATGTTTTGTCTAAGTTAGTGATCATTTTTTTAATTCGTGAATCTTGGGTTGATCATTTTTAAAGTAATTTTCTAAACATAGTTTTATGCAATGCGGACTTTCAGTGTTAAAAATATTTTTAGAATGCGGATCTACGGTACTTTAATTTTTTTGACCGTGCCGAATTACGGTGCATGCAGAGTTGCGGATTTACAAAATAATTTTATTCGCGCGGAGCTACGGTGCGTACTTATATTTAGTCTAATTTAAGTAATTATTATTAAAGTATTATTATTATATATGTAGATATTTTTTAATTATTTTAATTTTAAAACATTTTTTGAATTAAATACCTTTAACACAATATTATATGATTATAATTTATTTACAAAAAATCCTAAAAAAAGCTAAAAAAAAAAAGTAAGGGTTCCACGATAAATGTGGACATCAAAAAGAGTTCCACAGATAAAAAAGTTTAAGAAACTCTGGTCTATGATATGTTCTGTGGTGAAAGTATACTTCCTGATATCACAATTGTTATCAAGCAGCTGATGGAACCACGTTTGTTGGTGGGGATCTGGCCAGTTTGTATTGTGTAAGAATCGACGACAGCTATACGTGTTAACTGCTGTCTACAGTCATCGTGGTTACTGTTGTCGTATCGTGTCGTCTGTTCGTTTCCTGACTCGTCCTGTTGCTGTCTTTCTCTGCCCCGCGGTATCTAGTAATATTAATTATTTTCGTCAACCTTGTACAGTTTATGCAAATCGTTCATATTATTACCGTTGTTAATTTCACCCATAATCGAATTCAACAATCAGACGTTTGAAGTGTTATATCGTGCGTGGTGTACCTAGTGACAATAAAAAATTGAAAGCAAGTACCTTTTTGTTATACTACTTTCTACCCAATCATCATCAGCTCTATAGGTATTAAATGTGGCTTATGTAATTTATCTTAATCTTACGAATCATGTTTAATATTATTAAGTGTAGTGTACGAGCTTGTTTTAAATTCAGTAATTTTTTTCTAAATATATCATTTGACAATATATAAATAAATGTTAATTTATTAAATATAAATATTTTTCAGGACGCAAAATGGACAATTTACGTTTTGATGGACGAGTAGTAATAGTCACAGGAGCTGGTGCAGGTTTGTTGAAGATAATTTAGACATATGCTTATTGATTGATTGTTTATTAAATTTTTAAATTGTATATGTATACATTTATTAAAATTCATTTTTAACATTGGTAATTTTAATTATTTTTGCCCTTATATAAATATAAAACAAAATAATCAGTAATCAATTGTATTATTGATTAAATTATATTATTTAATTAAAGGTTATATCTATAACATTTCTGTATATTTTTTAGTTAATTTTTAAATTATTTTACAATTATTTTTGATTTCTTTCATTTATATTATAAAATCTTTAACATTTTCATATCAGGTTTGGGTAAAGCTTATGCTTTATTATTTGCTGAACGTGGAGCATCTGTGGTCGTCAATGATCTTGGAGGTAGTCGATCTGGAGATGGTAGTAGTTGTAAAGCTGCTGATTCTGTTGTGTCGGAAATTCGTGCTAAAGGTAAATTAATTTCAAAATTAATAAATTTTTCTATAAAAACAATATGTTTTATTTAAACTTGTTTTTAGGTGGAAAAGCTGTACCTAATTATGACTCAGTTGTAGATGGTGATAAATTAGTGCAAACTGCATTGGAAAACTTTGGCCGTATTGATATAATAGTAAATAATGCTGGCATATTGAGGGACAAATCATTTGCTCGTATAAGTGAATCTGACTGGAGTTAGTATATAACATTACTATTTTAACTAACCCTTTACTATAAATCAATTTTTTTTTTCTAGATTTAGTACATGATGTTCATTTGAAAGGTGCTTTCAAAGTCACTCAAGCTGCATGGCCACATTTTCGAAAACAAAATTATGGTCGTGTGATAGTCACTAGCTCTAATTCTGGTTTATATGGAAACTTTGGACAGGCAAATTATTCGTAATTAATTAACAGCTGGCTTAATTTTATTAAAATTATTAAAATTATTCTTTCTGTTTAAAGAGCTGCCAAACTTGGTCTAGTAGGTCTTTGTAATACCATGGCTATTGAAGGCAGAAAAAACAATATCAACTGTAATGTAATTGTACCTACTGCAGCATCTAGGCTTACTGAAGATATTTTACCTCCCGGTATTAAAATCATAATATTTAAATACTTAGTTATATAGTTGTTTAAAAGTTAAAGAAATTCAAATTTTTACTCATTTTTTTTTTTAGATTTCTTTGCTGAATTGAAACCTGAACTAATTGCACCTGTAGTAGTATGGCTTTGTCACGAGACTTGTGAAGAAAATGGTTCTATAATTGAATCAGCTGCTGGATGGGCTACTAAATGTAAAATACATGAAAGTTACTATTACTTATTTGTATTTTAATGTATAACTGTAAATAATATAACTTATAGGTCATTTGGTAAGGGGAAATGGTGCTTTACTTAGACACAAGATTACTGATACAGTCGCTCCTGAAAATGTCCGTGATGTTTGGAATAAATTGACCGATATGTCATCAGCAACTAGACTAAATTCTATTGAAGTAATTAGTTTGCACTATTGTTTTTCATTATCAATTCATCATTAATCTGTACAATGGTTTATTTTAGGAAGCATCTTCAACTTTATTGGGTGTTTTAGATGAAATTAAATCAGGTCCACAAGAAACAGAAAATGAAGCTGTTGGTGTGTTCAGCTATAATTATCGAGATTCCATCATTTATGCTATCGGAGGTTAATTTAAAATAATTGTATTTTACTGTTAATAATAGTTATTAAATATTAATATTTTGATATTTTATGTATAGTTGGAGCAAGTGTGAAAGAAGAAAGTGATCTTCAATACTTATATGAATCTCATGAATATTTTTCAACACTTCCTACTTTTGGAATTTTACCGAGTCTGATGACTGCTATGAGTAGTAGTTTAATAACAGAGGCAATTCCTGGAAAAGAATTTGATTTATCTCAGGTATAAGATATATTAATGTAACTATAGATCTTATGTTATCAATAAACTTTTTTTAATAAGAATATAAAATATATGAAATTTTAAATGTTTATTAATATATATATATATTTATTATATTATTATATCATTATTTATATATATATATTATATTATTATTTATATATATTATTATATTTATTAATTTATTAATATATAATATTGGTAAAATAATTTGTTTAATTACTAATGTTTTTGAAATAACCTGTCTTTTATTAAAAATATATATTATAGGTATTACATGGTGAACAATTTTTAGAATTACATAAGCCTTTGCCAACAGAAGGCAAACTAAGTACTAAAATAAGTGTTTCTGACATTTTGGATAAAGGCAAAAATGCTGTAATTATTATTGATGGTATGTATACATTTGTATCACTGAATATTTTTAGGTTTGTTTTTTTTTTTTTTTTTTATAATTGTAATAATTTTTCTAGCATGTTTACTTTGGTATGTTATCTTCATTACCACCTAATATTTTTAAAATTTTTCTAGGTAAAACATTTGATGAATCAGGTGAATTAATAATATCATCGCAAATATGTACTTTTGTTTTGTCAGCTGGAGAATTTGGGGGGAAAAGAACTTCAAAAGTTTTAGTTCCGTTACTTGATGAACCTTCACGTTCTCCAGATTCTTCTGTTAAAGAGAAAACTTCTGTAAATCAAGTAATAATTTTTATTTAAGGTTTTTTGCTTTTAACAATTAATTGTATTTTATTGTTCAAAATGCTAAATTATTTTATTTTTAAGGCAGCTGTATATAGATTATCTGGTGATTTAAATCCTTTACATATTGATCCATCATTTGCTCTTGCTGCTGGTCATCAAGTACCTATACTTCATGGGTTAGCTACTTTGGGAATATCAGTACGACATATCCTCAAACAATATGCTGAAAATAATTCAAAATTATTCAAATCACTCAAGGTAAGGCATAGAATTTTTAGTTTTTATTTTATTAAGTTACTTTTTATTATTTAAGTAATTTTTACTTAATTTAAGTCATTTTATTTACAATAATAATAGGTACCTATATTATAATTTTATTATTATTTTACCGATTGACAACTATCAGAATATTTGACTATTGAAAATGTAATAAACACTTACATTAATTTAAGAGTTATTGAATTTCAAGTATAAAAAACATTAATTAAGGTCAAAAATTGTTTTGGAATATAAAATTTTATTTAAAAATGTTAATTGATAATTTGAAAATTATTACACCTAAATTATTGCAAATGAATAATGAAAAAAAAATGTTTAGATATTTTAGATAAAATTCCTTAGAATTGAAAACATAATTTAACATTATCAAACTATTTCTGGAATAGTTTTTTTTTTTTTGTACATTTTATAATACATAAAATGAAACTCATGTATAGTAGATTCCAACAGCTCATTATTCATAAATGACTAATGTCTAATAACTTTGACCTTCAGGTGAGATTCAGTAAACCAGTTATACCAGGTCAAACACTGTGTACATCAATGTGGAGAGAAGGAAACCGCATTCACTTCAAAACAACCGTACTGGAAACCAAAGATACTGTTCTATCAGGTGATTATTTTTCATATTAATTAATATTTATTTATTTCATAATTACATTAATTTACATTGAGTTTATGGGTCTTCGTTATTTTATACATCAATCGAAAAATATATTTATGAGTAGGTATACAATAACTGTATGATTTATAAATAATTATTCCTACTGATTTAATAGCTTAACCTTACTAACCTTTAAAATTAATATTTACATACATTTAAAATCAATAATTGGACACCAGAGTTTAAGATAATTATCAGTATTATTGAAAGAAAAGAAAATTATGTTGCAACAAGCTTATCTTGCATTTTCTGTTATAGTAATCTTACTATTTTTTACAACATTTGTCATTATATTAATTATAGATTTTATTTGTATGAGGTTTGTTTAGTTCAAATTAAAATATATCTTTGCAATGAACATTTACTTTTTCTTAAGTTCAAATTTCGATAAATTTGTTTTATCCTTATTATAAAATACTTATAATAAATATTTATTTCCTAATTAAAACGTTCACATATATTTAAATAAATATTTATTTATTTTTAAGTATTTTTTTTTATTCAAGTATAAATATTTTTAGGCGCTTACATGGAATTACACGAGGTTAAATTACCAGCCAAACCACATGTGGTATTATGCTCTAGTCAAGTAGAAGAACTACCAAGTGATGCAGTATTCCAAGGTATGCAAGAACGCATAGACTCTAATCCAAAATTAATAAAATCCATCAATGGTGTTTTCTTGTATTACATCACAAAAAACGGGAAAGTTACCAGCACTTGGAGTAAGTGAGGTTTTCTCTAAAATGTATTAATTTAATGGCCTAATAAATACTATGGTATGTAAAACCATCTAGCTGCGGACCTGAAAATTGGTAAAGTTTATCGCGGAGAACCCGAAAAAGGTGTTAAAGCAGATACAACATTGACTATTGATGATACAGATATGATTGATTTGGTGAGTAATAACTTAAGTATTCCATGTATATGAGTATAATATTATTATTTGTTGTAAAGCATATTATATCCATTTAATACGAGTAAAATTATAGTTAATATTTATTTTTAAATATATATATATATATATATATTATTTAGGCTCTTGGAAAGCTGAATCCTCAGATGGCATTTATGAAGGGTAAACTGAAAATTAAAGGCAACATTATGTTAGCTCAAAAATTAAAAGCATTAAACACAGAATCAAAATTATGAATGTGTTATATTATACTGCTGGAATTTGGGGAATCAAATTTATGATTAGGTTAATGGGTAAGCATAAAGCATGTCCCTCAGTTGATTTTGAGGTAAATTATTGTTAGATATTTTTATATTATGTTTTATTTATTTGTTTAAATGTATTGTTTTTTTTTTTTTAATTTTACAAAGGGATTTTAAAAATAAATAAATAAAATTATTTACTTAAGTTGTGTTATTTTTTCAAATATATGACTCATATACAGGGTGGGCTATGGAAATAGGACCAAAAATAGAGGAATTTTTCTCTACATTTAATGGGAATAGAATATTCTAGATAAACTCATTCAATCCTTCAGATAATATAATTTAGTTGTAACTATGGCTCTGTTGTGCATAAGTAACTTTTTGGTGTGCTGTTTCAAAAAAGTTAATTATTGATCCCTATTTGTATGAGGAACAAAACATAGACAAGCTTAATAACTTCTTGAAACTAGAGTTGTGCAAAATAAGGCGAATCATCAATCCGTTTAATGTTCAGTTTCAACAAGATGGAGCACCTCCTCACACTGCCATCGTCACAATGAATGTTGTACATAAAATGTTCCTCAGTCGCCTCATTTCATGTTTTGGGGATATGCATCACCCTAGACAGTGCATTTTTTAAGGAATTTTCTTTAGGCGACAAAATATTTTTTTCTTAAAATAGTCAATGTAAATTATAATACGATGGTAATATTCCACGTTTGCTACATATAATTATTAATTTTATTGCTAGTGAAAAAAGTAAATAATGATAGTATGACAATGTACTGTCTACTACATTATATTATACTACCTATATTATCTATGTAGAAATGTATCCGCCGTGTATTACTTAGGCCAGTGGTTTTCAACCTGGGAGTTCCCAAAATAATAAACAAATGGTTATTCATATCAAAATGTTTTATTTTAAAAATCAATCTAACTATTACTAATATGTATAATAACATGTCGAATAAAATACAGTGTAGTAATTAAATCTTGTCTAATGATGGATTATTAACGATTATAGTCGCCGATTTTAATAACTATAAAATATATTATATAAGTGTATTTCGACAACTTAAGTCACAAATATAATATTTAATAATCAGTTTGGTTAAAAACCCAGACTTAAGAGTAGCATTTCATAGTATAAAAATTATAATTTCAATATTTCAAGAACAAATTTCCTATTAGAACTAAAAAAATTGATTATATTCATTTTCATTTCGTAGGTATCAAAATTGTAATAATTTAAAAAAAACAACTTTCTTTGCAACGGTTTTTATGGTAGTGATCATGAATCAGCCATTCAACAAAAATTACTCGGAGTGTATAATTTAATTTAAGAGTAATCAAAATAGATTTATAACTGTTTTGTTGGTTCATACAACTTCATTTGTAGAACTGAATTATATACTTAACTAAAAATATCTACTTTTTTTAGTTATTACTATTTTGATCTATGTGTATGATATTATTTATTTATTTTTACATTTATTTTATTTATTTAAATATACGTATTAGAAATGATTTATGTTTTATTGTTAAATATTTGTAGGGATCGCATTAAAAAAAAAAAAATTGAGGTTCACGATTAGGAAAAGGTTGAAAACCACTGCTTTTAGGTCACCTGATTTAACGATATGCAACTTCTTCCTTTAGGTATATCTTAAGTCACGTGTTTTGAATTAAGACCTAGTACCTTGAACGACCTTAATGATACAATTAGAACGGAAATTTTCATAATTAATTGCTTCAGTGAGTTTATTCAAATTTATTGGATCGATTTGCTTCATGTTATAAAAAAAAAAATGGGGTTCATATGTCTAATGTTATTTTAAAAATGTGAAATGGCACTTATTTAGATATCTATATGTATATAAATTCCAAATACCACTGACTCACTGTATCAAAAAATACTCAACGTATGAACTTGAAGTTTGGAATAGTAGTTCCTTTAATACTTTCACCGTGCAACAAAAAGTATTTTTCAAGAATCGCATTTTTAAAGATCAAAACAGTTGTTTTGGAATGGACGTATAAACTTTTACATTTTTAAATTACCTAGAAAATGTTTAATTTGCTTAATTTATAAATTTTAATAATCACCGATTAAGATTTATGTAAAATATTAAATAGTATGAATCAATAAAAATCAATAACATTCAAATATATAAATATTTTACGCTTTTTTAACCTAACATTTTTAGGTTAGGGATTTGTTTTCTAATTTAAAATAATAAATTATTCCCCGGAGGAAACAGGGTAATTCAGCTACGTAAAAATGAATGTTTGTTTGTATGTCACTTATGCCTTCCTAAACTACTCGATATGTTAGGCGGTTTGTGTCTGATGGACTCTGAAACCACAAAACCGATTTTGATGAAATTTAGTACAGAGATAAACTAGACTTTGGAGAAGGACATGGTCTACCATTTGTTGCGAAAAAATAATAATGGGAAGCATTACTTGATAAGGTATGTACGAGCAGTTTTTGTTTGGTTGTTCCAATAACAACCGAAAAAACGAAAAGGAACCTCTCTGTCACACACCTTAGTATGCATCATGAAAATGGTGAACGTGTCTATTTTATTGAAAATAATTTCCAAGAGTGACTATCTTCTCCTCCAAAAATGACAATCATCTCTTATTTTTGATCTCTGTACAAGATATTAATATGCAAGAAATATTCTGTATGTTGAGTTGCAGATGTATTACACTTGGAACACAATCCCACTGAATTTTTAAATTTACTTGATTTGTTAGACATGCCGCCGAACGTTCTAACATTAAAAATTGACGTGCTCATCATTATTTTATGAAACATCAATCCACCACCATTCTGAAATGGTGCCAAGCTTTCAGTAAAAAATTGTATGTACATTATCGAAGCTATAATTTTAAACGGAAAATTTAAAGGCGAAGATGTACTATTGCCTCGCATCCCAATAACTCCAACAGAAATGACATTCGAATTCAAACTTTGCGATTTCTGTTGTGATTCGTTTTTTTCAATGATCATTAATAAAGCAAAATGAAAATTATAACAAGTGTGTGAACTGAATTTAGAAAATTCATGTTTCTCACATAGACAGCTGTGTCTTAATTTTTTTTTCTGAGCATGCAGTACAAATTGTGAATTCCTATTCTATTAGATACATATAAGTATATAATGACATTTTACTAAATTCTTTTTTCAACACCATTTATACAAATAATATGACATACATATAAAATACAGTTACACTCGGACAGGACCCACCTTGGGCCTAATCAGTTTTCTGAGCTTGTATGTACAAATATCTTGTATATATAAGTAACATATATCATACACATGTATGCAAATTGTAGGATAATTTATTCAATGAAGAATAAATAACAGGAAAAAATATAACAAATAATAAATGATAAAATCATTTTTTTGTTGTGTAACTTTATTTATGTCCGATAAAATATTAAAATATAGTACAATACAATAAGGAAGAAAATCGTGCTGCAGGGCAAGGTGAAATCAAGAGGAAAAAATGGAAAAATGACATCAACAATAACAATAAAATTAAATAAACTATAAAACTTTTAAAAATTGGCTTAACCTACTTTGTCTGTTAATTTTTAAAAGAAAACTAGTATACTATCTATGTAAGCCTAGGGAAAAAATAGTAAAAAAAAAAAAAAAAAATCAATAATAAAATATTGAAAACAAGTTTTTGATAATTAAATATTACTTTATTTATATATATATATGTGTGTGTATGTGTGTGTTTCTGTGATTATTTTGATACCAAAAACATGATCAACCTGAAAAAAATTGATAATCTTAATAAACTTTCAAATATTATCAACATTTATTTTAAAATATTTTAATTTGAATGTAAGTATAAATAAGTATTGATGTTTTAAATCTAAAGTAACTTTTTTTGTTATATCAATTATAATAGTTCTAACTATAAATATCTGATAGTAAGCAAAATTTTTAATTAATTATACCAATGGTTATACATTTAATTAAAGATGGAATTATATACCATAGACTGGAAAATATTACATTTTTAACCCTTTTTTTGTTAGACATTAATATTAAAATATAACTAAGCAGCAAAATTTAAAAAAAATAATGATTTAAATAATAGTTTGAAACAATCATTATGTTAAAATATTAAAATATATTTACACGTGTGTGTATGTATACATACATATATTTATTAAATAAAAAAATAAAGTGCTTTTTGTTACATACCTCAAATTTATAGTTTTAGCAGCTAACAGCCTATTACATTCAGCTGAATCTGGTAATGGCAATGTTACAAACTGTGTTTCTGTTTCATTCTCGTTGAACTCAAACTTAAATATTTTCGGATTCACCTTCATGTCACCAAATGGTCCTTTAACTACAAGATAGTGGACAGACATGGGTGTGGAAATTTTGGTTTTCAATATCAGCTATTTACAGATGAACAGCACGTCGATGACAATTCAAGGTGCAAAGGAAACAGAGGAATGAATAACAAAAAAAAAAAAAAAAAAAATATATCAATTAGTACTTTCAGACAATAAAACAGATCACCTGCAAAAATAATCCTGAAATATTAATAGCGAAGTATGATTGATTAATTAATTAATAAGTGTTTTTTATATTATATTAGTCCAAATGCACCTGAAAAACAAAACTCAACCCAAATTATTATACACAGTGCTTCCAAATTTTAGCATAACTTACCAGAAAGAAAAATAAAAGCAATTTAATATATTTGTGACAAATGACTTACCAAAGCTTACCCTTTATACAAATAAAAATCAATTAGAAGAAAAAAATACAATTGCAAGATTTTAATAAATAAATTTATGTTAACATAACAAGAATAAAAAAAAAAAAACAAGAATCCGTAAAGTTTTACTTTGAGAACGTCGTAAAAAACAAAAATTGTTTATACAAAAAAATCCTGTGATCTGATCCATTTTGGGCGCCTTAAAGTGATGTTTCAGCCGTTGTTATCTCTTCGAAGGTGTTTACGTAATATGTGTCTAGACGTGGCAGATATAGAGAAACGGGCAAAAACAAAAAAAGAAACACATTTTATAGATGGCAAAATGAATTTTGTCGTGCATGTGCCGATTCAGCGATAGATTGATTTGAGAGTCCATACCATGAAGATGATGCTGTAGTAGTAGAAGTATTGTGATGACGTGATGTTCTTGTTAACAGTGAACTTTATAAATATAACAAAAAATATCTTCTGTCTCGTTTCCCAATTATATATGGATAATTGGATAATTCATATTGAATTGACTATAGTTGAATACAATCGTAGTCCTTAAATGTTTTAGTGAATACTAATGCCATCCAAATTTGTGGAATTACCTAACGCTGAAAGGACTGACAACACGTATATGGATACTTGTGGTTGTGTTTTACGCATTTGTGTATATTATGGGTTAATTATTGTTTTTTTTTCTTAAACATAATAGAACTTACCTGTTTTTCTCTAAAAAATGATAATATTTATTTAAATTATAATATTTTTAAAATAATGAATACAATATAAAAAGTATAAATTAATTATTAATTAACTTTTGTGTTTCAAATGTTGTACATAAATTACCTGGTATGACATATGGCGATCAACACTCAACGCAGGATCTCGTTGCATGTTATTGATGCGAGTTTTCACAACCCACTGAAAATTGAAAGCTGAAAATCTGGCAGTTTCATAGTACAATTTGTGTACAAATTCTTCTGTTCTGTATGGTTTTAATTGTAAATCTAAACATTATTTTGTGTTAAATAAGTAAATTATCGAGATATTAATAAACCTTGGTTGATTTTCTGCAAAACTATAAATGATTTACCGTTAAATGTTATTTTTTCAAAACTCATTAAATCAAATATTGTGTCATATAAAAGTTTTTCCTCTTGAAACTTTTGATCCATTGCATCGAGTGCAGACATGACATCTTTTCCAGAGGCTGATGGATGAGGACACAGTTTTTCATGCTCTAAGGCTTCATGACTAGGTCCACGCCATGGACAGCCTATTTTACTGTATCCACACTTGACTGGTCTAAAAAATATAAAAATTATTAAAATTTTTCATTTTGAAAAAGTGAAATTTTTAAATACTGGCAAAAAAAAAAATTACTGTCAACCACAGATATATAAAATAACTAAATCGCCTACTTCCTATATAATATGGGAGGACATGAATCATGCCTGCCATATGCAAAACTGGCAATATTTACAAATGTTGTATTGATAATGTGAACACATAATATTAAAATAATAAATTAATAAATAATATTATTATATATATTTGTGTATGTAATATACATTATATAATTATACCGATAAACAACATCTTAAATGTGACACTGGGTGTAAATGTATCATGTGTAATAATGTATGAATAATGCATTTTGTATTTTATTTTTTAATACTTGAGATAAATTATTAGAAATGTAAAAGTAGCAAATAGTGAATATTTAAAATCAAATACTAAGATTTTATTTAGTACAATAAAAATTATATTATTAAAAAGTATTCAGCACTCATATATAGCATTTATATTCTTGAACTTTATTAAAAAAATATTTAATAATAAATGGAAAATTATTGGATGTAGGTATATAACCAGCAATATGTGTAAGAATTAGTCCTGTTATGTATCAAAGTATATTAAATATTTAAAATTCACATCATACCTATATTACTATGTGAACTGGAAACTACAATTTCACAATTTCACAATTAGACTAAGGCATATGACATTTTAAAATGTTTGTGGTTTTTAAGAATTATGATTTATGA
This sequence comes from Sipha flava, assembly GCF_003268045.1. NCBI lineage: Eukaryota > Metazoa > Arthropoda > Insecta > Hemiptera > Aphididae > Sipha > Sipha flava. The sequence continues at coordinate 1,549,041 of NW_020273627.1, read as the reverse complement.
TATGAATATTTTTTGTGGTAAGGTTAATAATGTAAACATTGCTTCACACATGGCAGCTTTACTTCAATGATAATATCGAGTAGACTATCTAACTGTTTTATATATCTGTGTATAGGTACTACAATTTAAGATAGTATCTTAACTACTATCATGATTAAAGGTAATTGGTATTTCAATATATTTTTTTCATTTTTTACTAGAAACAAATATATATTATTTTAATATAAATGTTAGAACATTTATATAAGCATAATATGTAATTTTATTATTACAGGAAAAGTAATAATTTTGATGATAAGAAAATCGTGATAACCAGCTCTGAAAAATAGCTGGCGTTGCTCCCGTAACGTTTCACGTATCAGTGTATCACACTATCACGTCAAATATATAATTCCAGTGGCGGACGCAGGGAGGGGTTTTGAGGGGTTAACCCCCACCCGAAATAAATGGATGATTAATTTCAAACGTAGTTATCCTACCTTATGTACCTTCAAAAAATTAATTGTTCAAAATACGATTAAAATATACTAGAAAAAAAATGTTTTGTTAAGAAAAGTGAATTTATGATAATTTGTAATTTTCCAAACGTTCTAAAAGGTATTGGTACTTAAAACTCAAATTTTTAAAATTCCATGATGGCAATACTTCGTATAAATAATGAGTGTAAGTCGCTTATTATCAGTAAGTAAAAATAAGTAAATATACGTAATCGATATAATATTATTTATAATGGTACATTATGGGAGAGGGGCATAAATAATATGCTCGGGGACGCCAAATTTTAAATATGGGCCAGACGGTAATTATTCTTATTTTTTCAAACCCCCCTCCGACATTTTTTTCTGCGTCCGCCCCTGTATAATTATATAATTTATTTTTTATTGTATTTATATATAACCTAATATATACCTATATATATAGATATAATATTATAATATACAGTCGTTGCCAGATAAATTGAGACGGCGGCGGCGGCGCGATAACGGAAAACCAGTGGTTCTCCGTATTTCAATATTATTACCGAAAATACATCAATAAACCAACTATTGTTACAAAAAATATTTTACGATATTAATTTAAAATCAAATATTCCGATAATAATCTTTTATTTAAAAACAAAAAGTAAAAATTGTAAAATAATATAATTAATATAATAATACATAATATTAATAATAATATGATGAAATAATAACAACATCTATATGCATTATTATAAACAAATATTGTTGATACGACTGAAGTGCTTGCGCGGTCAAAACACACCGGGTTAGGTTAGTTGTTTTTAGCAGTATAGGGCAACCAGAACGGGAGAGAGTACAGAAAATTCTGCAGACAATTTTTTGCACTGAGCCGGGTTCGAACTGGTGACTGCGCGCGTCGTAGTTAACTGTGAGACCTTTGCACCACACTACCAGCGACTAGTTTGGGCTACACTTAATGAAAAGCGCCACCGCCTCAATTTATCTGGCAACGACTGTACCTTATACCTAGATATATTATTTTTAAATTAACTATTTAGATGTCGAAAGATGCAACAATTCTATATAATTTTGTTATATTTTATTTCTTTAAATTATTTAAAAAATATAAAGTGATTTTTTTTTTTTTTTAATTAAAATATTTAGTTGATTATATAAATACAGCGTTTTCAAACTGTTCCGCACGTATACCGGAGGAGGTCCGTGAACTTAAATTAAAAATACACAAAGTACTTATCTATAAAAACGAAAATACTGATTTAATATTCATATTACATGGGAAATACTGTTGATAATAAATACATTATCGAAATAGTTATCGTTGAAGAAAAGCAGTTACAATTAGAGACAGACTGATCGCGTTTATTGATCGTTAATTATCATAAAAATATGTGCATTTAGTTCAAAAAATAAAGCAACCAATTTAGTATTTATATTTATTATTGTTTTTAATTTTTATTTGTATTAAAGGGTCCGCGATCATTTTTACTATCTCCAAGGGGGCAGAGAAAAAGTTTGGGAAACGCTGATATAAAGGTATAATGTATTATAAATTTATGGTATACATTTGAGCATATTTTTCATTTATCTGTGCATATAAATGCATATTTTGACCTCTTTGCTTTGCATATTTGCCACATTTTTCGTCCATATAATTTCGGTAATTAGCTATAAATATTATAAAGTAATTATTCACAATATTTACCGTTCAGCACAAAGTTGCTGCTCATGATGATGCAATGTGTTACGTGGAAATTCTTTAGTGCAAAACTGACACTCTGCTGGTAATTCACTGACAGCTTTCTCAACGGCTAAGTTGCGTGTGGCTATATTTTTTGCAATGTCTACACGACAGTTAGGGCATGTGGCCATTTCATCTCGTAAACGTGCATCAGCTAACAAATGAGCAAAGCAACCCGCACACATTAAATGTCCATTTGTACACTATGAATAAGAATAAATAACAAAATGTAAATCATAAATACCAATACATTAATGAGTATTATTAATTTAAAACCATATATACTCTCTTATTATACACTATGATTTCGTAATAACAAATATCTCAAGGGGAAACAAAAAACGTTTGAGAAGTCTAAAAATTCAAGATATTTATTTCATAGTATATGATATTTAGTGTAATGAGAGTTTTAAGAGGGTTAAAATTTAATTTGTGGAACATCCAAAAATTGGGAAATATTTACTGTACAATAATAATCCCTTGTATTTGTTTTAATATTTTATTATAAAATTGGATCAAAATTATTATACAAAATATGTTTCTATGATAAATTATAATATTGAAAAAAAAAAATTCTAGTTTCAAATTATACCAAGATAGTAAATATTAAATTTATTTTCAATAAATAATAAATTTAATGGAACTGTATACATATTTTAAAATAGATTATGACAAAAACCCTTATAAATACTATATAAATGTACAAACTATAAATTTAATTGTTAACTTTAAAAATAATATTTACTTGTGACTCAAGAATTTACTCCAAAATTGTGCTAGTATAAAGTATTATAATAAGTTAATATAAAATCATATTATTAATTTATAGCTACAATTAACATTAAAAGTGAAGTATAAGATAAAAAGTTTTAATATAGTATACGAAATAAAAACCAATAATTTTCTACAGGATATTTTAATAATAATTTAGGATAAGGGTGGCCGACTCCAAATAGTTGAGAAAAATGCGAAGACATTTTAATAATAATAATAACACATATACAGAGTGGTATACTATTGTCTAACCCAGGGATGGCAAATAGGATTTTTTTCAACATGCCTATATATGACATAATTAAAAAAAAAAAAAATTTAGATGGGCCAAAATTATTTTTATTAACACAGAAAAATACAAATGAAAAAATAATGATTATAATATAGAAAATTATGTTAAAATAGAAATAACGTAAAAAAAATATTAAATTATTATTTTTTGTTAGAATACAACTTTTAGTAATCTAGTGTCCTAACCTATATTACAACATATAAATTTTTTTTTTAATTATAAATATAAGATAACAATACGTGGTTGTGAAATATATATTATCATGTGCAATTGATAATTCAATTTATTGTAATTTACTTAAAAATCTATAAATATAAATGGACAAATAAAAGTTTTTCGAGTGCCATCGAAAATCTCATGCGTGCCACTTATTTGCCACCCCTGGTCTAACTAGTAGAGACGGCGATGATGACGAATCGATGGCGGCGATGTGTCTGAGCGTCTGGCTATCGTATATTATATATCATATATATTTTATCTTATCATATTAATTGAACCAGTAAATTATCTTGGCACCGCTCGGTGCTCGGAATAACCAGTAAATCGAATATTTGGGTAGATCGCGTACGTCATCACTACCCAAGTTTTTGATTAAAATATATCAATAACAGATGTTGGACGACATAATATTATTTACAAATAACTATCGATAAACATTTGAAATGTCATAAATATCATATTGTGTACAAACGTGATCTATTACAGGGAATCCAACAGCGGATATCACTATTTACGTACACAAAAGAAATATATTTCCCTAAAGGCGGAGCGAATAACGCAGAACATAATCATCATGACGAAATATTTATTTTATTACACATGCATTTAATTGTTAATCGCCTCATGTTAAAGAATAAAACCAAAAATTTCTCAACATTGAACATATTACCATTTGCCACCAGACACATAAATTTATTAATATACCGAAACTTGAGTTGTAGTGAATAAATATCGAATGTATACAATAGTATGTATGAGATACGAGTATCGAGAGTGAACGAAATGCTGTATAGCCGTCCACGCATTAATTATTCTCTATTAGAGCTAAGGGACTTTGTTTATTCCTCCATTATCTCGCATTCGACCAAAATATAAAAAAAGAAACGGCAAATTAGTTTATTTTTATTTTCTATTAAATCTAATGAGATAATCAAAGAGATGTGTAACATTAAACGGTGATCGGAGTATCACGAGTCATTTGAAGAGCGGAAAAAAGGTTGTAAGTATCGAAAGTGTATATGTTAGGGAGAGAAACAGAGGGGCGACGGGTAAAACTGATGCGCAATACGAGAAAAATCGGCGGCAAATGACGCACAATCATTGCGAAGTAATTCGACGAACGAGCAAAAAATGTGAAAACTAAAGAAACCGGAATGCGAATTATCTTAATGTCGTTGACCCAGCGGAAGCATCATCGATCAGCTGGGACAAAGACGACAACAACAACAACAACAATAATAACAACAGCGATACCGTTTATTTCAAAATAGAACCCGCGGCCGTCCAACGTATTGTGCGTGTAACTGGGATATTATAATGATAATGGAGTTCCAAAAATCTCACCTGATAAACGACCGATCTAGGCAGGTCCAAACACACGGCGCAACACAGAATGCCGCCCAGACGATGTTCTAACTTGACTGAAGCCGTCTGCTGCTTATCACTACCAATGCCACCACCTCGGCCTAACCCGTCCGTGCCACCTGAAGAAATTTTCGCCTTTTTCGGGTTGGGCTCGCCGTCGTCTTTAGTCTGAGTCACATTCTGCTGTCCGTCCACAACTCCTGCGGTTATCGTCAAGTTATCTGGTGGCCCACCTGTTTCGACAACTGCTGTGGTGGTCGAATGCGTCGAACCTTCACCGTCCGACATGGCTGTATGCGTTCGTTAGTCGATATGACGGGACACGTCCGTATCGGAAAACTCTTGTTTGGACCGTCCCTGGCGGCGAACTGCGCGTTGACACTACGATGACGGAAACAACAAACGCAAACGTAGTTGGTCAGAGATAATCGAGAGAAAAATACGTAGAAATCGTAGAACTTCGTACAAGGAAAACAGTCGAGAATTCTAGATGTGCGTCACATTTACGCACAAGATTGGGATTAATAATGAATCGGTTACTGCGCATACGCGATGGACAAATGTAGTATGAAAAACAACTGCGCCGTAATAATAATAACTTGTCCAGTCCAGACCGACTGCGGGGAGCGGGTGGCCAAATCAGCTGTTCGATCACACGGCGCGCTTCAAGGACGACGGGCGGACGCGCATGCGTGCACCTCTAAATAAACCGTACGTCGCGTACCGCTCTCGGTCGCCTATCGACTGGCGACGCCCCTCCACTACCGCCTCATCGCTCATCAATACATCTGAACGACCGTGGCGGATGACGTGTACAAGTTCGTCGTCGTCACTGGCCTTGGTGAGGGGGGGGTTCGCGAGCGGATCATGTCGTATGCGGTATTGATTATCGCACGCGCGTGCGTTTGTCGTCTTCGTGTCTCGAATACGTCGCAACTTTGCGCCAATGTGTTCATGATTAAAATAATATTTATTATTTCTCACTCTTTTTTTAATCCCCCACTCCCCGAGATAATTGCAATTCCAGTTTTATCGTAAAGCGGGTAGTTGAAAATATCATAGACGACACTTGGATCTTAATGTGGGGGGGGGAATTAATCACAATTAAATTTAAAATTTGATTTAAAAATCTACTCACATTCAATTTATGTTTATATTATACATTTTTACACCTACATATTTACTTAGTATGTGTATGATAACTGATAAAACGATAAGTATATCAATTAATATCAATAGAATATATTATGTTAATAACAATATATTATATTGAAATTAATATCATAACATAATGTTGTTTTTAAAAGTATTGATTAAAGCATTGATTAAATATACTATATTGTATATTTAATCAATTTCATGTACATTAATGCATTAGACTCAACATGGGGAATAGTTTTATCATATAATTGTAAAATCGTAATTTTAACATAAATATTTTATAAAAATTAAAAATTGTTTAAATAATATTTAATTTAGGAGGGGGCAAAATAATAAGTTTACCCCTCAATATTTTTTCTGGAGAGGCAACTACCCCCTTGTGCCCCTGTGGAAAATATAAATGCATTCTCTGGACACTATTTGTACTATTCCCAGTGGCGTATATAGGGGGTGTCTAATGGGCTACAGCCCCCCACCCAAAATATTTAAAAAAACAAAAAAATATGGGAAAACCAATACTCTAAAAATTTTTTTAATGATACTGTTAATATTTAAAATTAAAATTATTAAAATTTTATTAAAATTAGTTTAAAACACAATTGTTTTTAAAATAATATAAAATAATATTTTTTCTAAATATAATATAAAATAAGTTTCTCAATTATCACATACATCTGGTGCAACCCTTAACATTGTCCCATGGAACCCTATGGTTCCGCGGAACACACTTTGGGAAACGCTGCTCTATACGATTATATTATTATTGAATAGGTTAGGTTAGATTAAGTTAGTTATAGTATTTTCTTTTTATTGTAAATATTTGTATTATAATAAGTTAATAATATGTTAAAGCTGGGAATAAGTTTAAAATATATGTCTTTTAAAAAATTTAACCGGGTCAATTCTCCACTAGTAAAATAAAGCATTTTTTCTCATACGGAATTATATTTTTTTGCTGTTTTTATGATTGATACACAGCAGTGGTTAAAGTGGGGAAAATGTTATGGGGGGACTATGTTCATAAAAAATTGAGGAGCGTTCTCCTTCCTAATTTTAAATCTTACCAATCTTTTTTAGGAAACCCATGACGTCTAAGCCTCTTTTGTTACACAAATATGTTCATACAAATTTTATTTTCATACTATACAAATGCCTGCTCAAAAAAAATAAATTGAAATACATAGTAGGTAATGTTTAAAAAACTTAACTTAAACTTAACAAAACTAAAAAGAATCAATTACTAACCTTGCTAGTTGTTGGTCATCGTAGACAGTAACAAATACATACATTGCACATAAGGTGTATACTGTCTATATTAGAAGATAGTGTCATTCCTATATCATAGTTTAATATTTATACTATTTATAGTTATTCTATTCTGTTTATATTTATTCTAAATAATAATCGATATCACTATCACTTTAATCTCAGATCTATGGGTAATAACCGCTCAGGGATCATCTATAATTAGACACAGCGTCAATTAAATTAACCCATGGTGTACATTATCTACCATATTTTCTTATCGTTATACTTAAATATTATTTCTCCGAAAATGTTTCCATTTTTCCATCTTTCCATTTTTTATTGTAATATTATAATAAGCAGTGTTTTGCTTTAGATAAATTTATTTAGATATGTTATCTAGATAAAAATCATAGCCATGTAGATAAATAATTTATAATAATAAAAATAAATTATTTATCTAGATAATTCACAAAATCTGTAGCTAATCATTAGTAATAACTAATCCACAATTTTATCATTCAATATAAAATAAATAACTAAATAAGAAATTTCATTTGTATATTTACTTGCAAAAATTGGTTCTAAAATAGTTTTTCATAGCATTTATTATTAATTATGAACAATGAAAATTTATTATGTATATAGACATATTTTATCTACATAATATGCATGGGAGTGAGAATTATTTATAATTCCATAGTATGGCTTATACGGGGAAGTCTCATGCCCGTATTACTATTGTTCTGTGGTATTACGAACGCCGATAGAGTATTTACAAGAATATTAGAACCAGAGATAACGCACCATAGGTCTAAACTGGTTATTATTGCAGCTGCGCGGTAGATGGTTTATAAATACTGAAATACAGAAATAATTGTCGATAAGAAAATAACAATATTATAATACGCATTACGCTGTACCTCATTGGCGGCGCCAGGGACGGGCCAGGTAGGGCCATTACTTGATAATAACTAGTCGTACTAGTGGCCCTACCACTGACCTGACCTAAGACATAATAATATAGTAATTTTTCATAAGCAGAAAATATTAAATAATAGTATTTATCTTTTGTTGAAATCTCATTTTTAGAGGCCCTACCTTATAATTGTTGGCCTCCCGTTGGCCCTACCTAGCAAAAAATCCTGGCGCCGCCACTGCTGTACCTACACAGAAATTGATCGTTCTCCATCATCATTTGACCGCCTTAAATTCAATATTTATATATAAATTGTCCATTGTTCATGTAATCATGTGTTCTAAATGTCATTACCGGACCCCAATTCTATGAATTCGTACTTTGATGTGTCTAAATAATATTATTGTACAACAAAATAAATATTAGGCTTGAAACGTACGTTATTTATTAAAAACTTGTACCTACTGTACGCAGCGCACTCATCCACAACGTGTTCAGTGCTTATCGTCTGACCGTCTTCATATTTTTCATAATTTTGTCTATGACTTTCAATTTTATTTTATTGGTGAAATATTTTATATTTTGAAATGGATCGTTACATAATACAATAACATCCCAAGACTAAAAGAGTTCGCCTACAAACGGATGAAAACGTAGATGCCTTACATAAATATCTAGATAAAAATTATTTTATCTATCTATATCTAGATAAATTCAATTTCTACAGTATCTATCTATATCTAGATAATTTTTTTTTATCTAGGCACAACACTGATAATAAGTATTGTATATTCAATATTGTATTTTAGTGACCAATGCTATTAAGCGTCCAGCCCGACTTTTGGCGACTTAAATTAAAGAGGACGCATATAATTACCTTAAATAAGAAGGGGGACTCCATCCCCCTCCACTTTAACCACTGATACATAGTCAACAAAACACAGGCTGAGCTCGAAATTATATCTAAATTTCACTCTGAATTCCAAGTAAAATTTCTATTAAAACAACAATTTTAGGGTGAGCTGCACTGGGGACACTCAAATTGCCTCCTATTTGAAAATTTTCCATTAATCGAATCAATACAATCGATATAAACTATCAATTTATACAATAATACATTTATAAGTTGATTATAATATAAATAGGTAAAGTCGTTTCAGATGGTTGTTTAGTACTTGTCTATTAATATTTTTTTCTGAGTCTTTCGTACATGTATGAATTGTGTTTGAAACATCGAACATAATTTCATCGATTAAATTAGTTTTTAAGTAGGCTTTACATATTTTTTTGTTGCACGCCCATCTCTTAATTTCATTAGCAAATTATTTTTGGAATCCATATTTATAACCATTGACCATTAAAACAGTTTTTCCCTTCTCACTGGTGGGTTAAGCCATTTCAAGAGGCCATTTATTAGGGATGAAACTGAATTAGAAATTAATACCTAGTAAAAAAAAAAAAACACAATATGCTCATAAAAGAGTATAAGTATATTTATATTACGTTTTAGAATTAGTGATACCACCGATAATGACTTATTTACGATTAATAAATATAATCTAATTTAAATACTTTAAGTACTCGAATACATTTTTAAGTATTCGAATATATATTCTGAGTACATTTTTTTAAATTATCCGAATACGTATTCTGAATACATTTTCATCCATTTATTCGAATACGTATTTTGAATACAAAATAAAAGTATTCTTTATAATACTACCTATACATTAAAAACCGAAAAATATATCTCCGCAATCATATCTACTAATTTCAATAACCGAATTTGAAGTAGGTAATGGAAGAATTAAAAATCCTTGAGTACCCAGTAAAATCAGTAACCAGACTAACCATCAAAGATAAAATTCCGACCCCACTAATAGCAGTTCAACTGATAAATCAGCATAAATCACAAGAAATCTTCTAACATCATCAATTAACCACCTCTGAATTGACTAGTATAGAAGCCACTTCCATAATGGTATCAACAGATACATTTGATATTAAAATAATATCCGCCAATAATCTTCTAAACAAAAAAAATCAAAGAGATGACATAAATGAACTTTTCAAAGAAAACCCAGCCATAGGTATTTTTAGGAGATTTAAACTTCAAAAATGAAATATGGGGTTGCCTAAAAACTAACCAAAATGGTAATAAACTATTCCAATTCATTTCTAAACTAAGAATTATAATATCACCACCTTCCACAGAACAGGTAGACAACTAGACATATTAGACCATTGCTCTAGTTTTAAATCTCACAGCACAGTTATATCACCAAGTTAAAAATGAACTAGACTCGAATCACGTTCCAATTATCACCACACAAAAGATATTAATTCCTCCAACTCCAAAACTAATAAAAATTTTCAGGGAAAGTCTCAACAAAAATCTTAGTATAAACAGATTTCATCAAAACAACAAAGAAATAGACACCAACATACAATACCTAACAGAATCAATAAAAAATGTACCTAATCTAATCATACTTGTTACCAGAAAATCCAAAAAAAAAAAATGAACTGCAAGAAAACTCCTCTCTACCGCCCAACATTCAACACTTAATAAATGAAAAACATAAAACCAAAAGAATATGGCAAAGAATAAGAATATAAATGAAAAAAACGATTAAACCAATAACACGAAGTGTCTAATGGAAACTCGATAAAAATAGATTTAATTCTTACAAAACATATTTATCAACACTGAATCCAAAGGATGCCAACCTATGGATTGCTACAAAAAGAATACTCAAAGAAACACTATTTCTCCCCTTAAAGTCAGACTAGCAAAAACATTGACAAATGCAAAATTTTTGCTCTGCATTTTTAAAATTGATTCACTACTGAGGCTACTACTATAAATATAATAAAACAGACTCTATAAATGCATATTCTATGGAAACAAATATTATCCATCCATGCAGTCACAAGGAAATACAAGTCCTAGATACGACCTTCTTACCAATAAACTTCTCAAAAGTCTTGCTCCAAAAGCCCTTGCGTTCTTAACCAGTCATTTAAACTCCATTTTAAGAATAAAATATTTTCCAAATACCTAGAAACAAGTAATTATCATTCCAATACATAAACCTGAGAAACCAAACAGTTTACCGGAGAGCTATAAACCTATTAGTTTGCTACCTACCCACTCCAAACTAATAGAAAGGATACTGTTACACAGAATGAAACCATACCTAAAAATTATTCCACTTCACCAATTTGGCTTCAAACCTCACCACTCCACATGTCATAAACCACAGCGTATCTCAGAAATAATAGTAGACGGATTTAAAAATAAAAAATTCACAACCACAGCCTTTCTAGACATCGCACAAGCCTTTGACAAGGTCTGACGTCCAAACTAACAAAACTAAAACTGCCAACCTACCTATATAATATATTATTTTAATTTATCAAAAATCTCATGTTTAAAGTATGATAAATACCGATATCTCTGAAGAACACCCGATAAAAACAGGGGTCAGTCCTTGGCCCCACCTTGTTTAATATTTTTTGCTATGATATCCCAGTTCCACAAAAATGTCAATTAGCAATGTATGCAAATGATAATGTAATCATAACCAGTGCCGCAACTACACACTATGGGGCTGATATGCAAATCTGAATTTGAGACTTAATATTTTTTCAAATAAAGTATTCACCCACTATAAATAAAATATGTTATGGAAGGTAGTCTAGTGGATCTTTAACTTTAAATGACCCGTATTATTTTCAGCTATTTCTGTTCTAAGAATTAGTATTACCATAGGATTATAAATACTTTAGTAATATAATAGTATTTACAATAAATAGTATTACATTTGATCTTTGGTAACGAGTTAGTAGTTGGATATGTTATTTGATTTTAAATGTTTAATAATATGATAGATCTGTTATTTATATTTATCAATTTGCTTCAGTTAAAATGTCTACAATCAAATCCATAATAATACATTGTGTGGGGTTTATAACGGTTTGGGGGCCGATGTGCAATGCACACCTTGCACATCCTATAGTTGTGGCACTGATCATAACACAACATAAATATCTTAAAAACTCATTAACAGATCTCCAAATTTCTTTAGACATAATTTCAGACTGGTTTAAAAAATGGAAACTCGATTTTAATCCAATTGGGAGCAATCTGAAAATATTTACTCTAAAGAGATATAAAAGTTTAACTCAATTAAAAATAAAAAATCAGCAAATATTATGGAATAATAAAGATCAATCAATTAAATATTTCGGAGTTTATCTTGATGAAATATTAACATGGAAAATGCATATAAATAAAAATTAAACCAAGCCTACACACGATTGAAAATCTTTACCCCCTATTAAACTACAGCTCAACACTTCATATTAAATGCTCACTTCTAATATACACATCAATAATAAGACCATTAATAACATATGCATTCCCAATATGGGTATCCACATCATAAACAAAAATTATTAAATTACAAACGATAAAGAATACATTTCTTAGAATAGCTCTTAAAGCTCCATGGTACAGACAAAATACACGACACTGGAATACCATACCTAACTACATGGATCAATGAAAAATTCACAAATTTAATTCGAAAATAAACACAACAGAAGGACTCCTTTACTTTAAAATTGGGAAAAACGAAAAACCGCAGACTTAAGCCACGTTTTCCACAAGATGTTTTGCTACTTCCAGAATCATCATCATCTTCAGCATCGGTATCATCAGAACATTGACCTATTAAAATAACTCATAATTTTAGCACATTTTACTAAATTAAAACAATTTATAAATTATCTTATTACTCTATTGAGCCTACCTAATTTTGTAATTTATTGAATATATAATAAAAAAAAAAAAATTATTTGCAACTAAACATTTTGATGGAGAATAGTGAAATAACCAATTTCCAACATATTTCAACTGTCTAAATTGAATTGCCAATACCTACATAAAATACATAAAATAAAAACTCTTGAGTTGTTACTGTAACAAAATAAAATAATATATATTTAGGTGTTATAAATACACCAGGTAATAATAAATGATTGAAAAATAAAACAATGATATAAAAACCACATGATAATATATAATGATTACAAACATAGTATTAAAGTTTAAAATACAATGTAGTTACCACAAGTAATGTCATACACAATAGTAATTAAATAAAAACTACACGGATTTAAAATTCTTTATAAAAATACAATATATCTCTCACTCGTTTTTGCACCCCATTATTTACATAAAAAAATATGTGTGATATAAATAGCATTTCATAATCGGAAAGTCATTTGATAAAATCTAAGTTTATATATATATATATATATATATATAGATAAATATTTATGTAAATGTATAAAAAAGGTTTATATTCAGTGCATTTAACAATAGTAATGTTAATAAATTTATTTTTTATTTTTAACATGTTGAGCTCAATAATGTGATTTAAATTAATTTTCTTTAACATTTAATCTCACATTCTGCAAAAAAATCATAAGTAATAAATAACAATTGCTAACAATACATATTATATAAAGTGGTTACTTAATATATAACTTTATTAAAAGTACTAAAGTGTCTAAAATAGCCAGCAAAAATGGAAATAAAATAAATTTATGTACATTTTTACTTTTATTTAAAAATGACTCATTTTTTCACATTTCTAAAGACACCAAAAATTTGTATTTGTAGTTAAAACAACTTAATTATTATAAACTACAATATTATTTATTAAATATATTATACTTATTGTTAAAGCCCAAATTATTTTTCCAATTTATTTACACTTTAAATAAGAAGAAAAACCACAGGATGCTCAAATGAAATATTACTAGAAATTGGAAACAACCATAGAAAAATATAATTTCGTTACGTTATTGTTAATGATTTCACAAAATATTAAAAGAACTCTTAAGATTTTGCTACGACAAAAATGGATTAGGAGATGGTACAAGAGGTGGTGGCAAAGTAGAAGTAGTTGAACTACTAAATGTTGCTGGAACTGTTGGTTGAGTTGTAAATGGAGGCTGTTGTGATATTCCAAAAGGGTTTACCATACCTAAAATGAAAACCATAATATATTTTCACTACATTGGAGTAATAATAAAAATAATGTATTGAAAATAACAAATGCAAATTTAATGAACATTGCTTCAATGTTTATTTTATCTTATTTTAAATATTGAGAAAAAGTTTAAGTTGGTAATTATTATAAAACAAATTATTTGGATTTAACATTATCTATTAATTATATTTTCACAAAAAATTAACAATAGAATATTATAAAAACTTAGACCAACATTAATAAGAAATAAAAAAATAACTAACAGTTATGAAATGGTGAAAAATTATTAATTAAAAAAAAAAAAAAAATGTTTCTATAATAACATACCAGGTGGTCGTGTTTGTGCAACTGGTGCTGGATTAATAGGAGCTGTCACTAGATTGTCCAAATTTACTAATGCAGAATTTTCACCCAAGAAACTGTGTGGTGTTTTCTTACCCGATGTTGAACTCTGCGTAGATGTTCTTAATAGTTCGTTGTTTATATGTGAGAGGTCAAATGGATCAGGAGTAGGTTCTAATTAGAATAATATACAAACCTCAAAATAAATAGCTCATACTAAAATATTCAACATTTTTTTTAATACTTACTTGTTTGTAATGATCGATTCCCTAAAAGAGCAAATTCATCAAATTCTTGGATTGGTTTAGTTATTGGTTGAGTAACTGTTGCAGGAGCCCAAGGGTCAGGTGGAGTCATTGGTGCCACTGATGTGGTTTGTATTAACCAAGGATCGACACCTTAAATAAAAAACATGAACATTAAATACCTATTTTACAAATTTTAAAATGTTTATTATACTGACTATCATTTATAGCATTTGGTAACACGTGAGCAGTAGAAGTAGCATTTTGTTTGTGTGTAACTGGAGACCATGGATCAACAACTCGTGTTGGTGTTCCATTATTTAGATCCCCATTAGACCAATTTAAAGGCTGAAATTAAATTTCACCATAAACATTTGATTAAAACAAATATTTAATAAAACAGAATTGGTAAATTATTGTTTCATTTCTAAATGTAAATAAATTACCACATATATATGGTTATACAAGTATAGAGATAACAAATAAAAATATAATTATTATTATTTAAAAATAAATGTTATGTGTATTACTTGTGATTGTGGTTGAGTTTTTATTGGCATACCCCATGGGTCTGCAGCTGCTGCTGCACCATTTTTTTCAGAATCATTCTCTAGATCGATCCCCAATAAGTCTAACATATTACTGCTTTTGCCATTAGTACTATTAGCTCCAGAATCAGAACCACTACTTAAATATTGTCTATTAGTTTTCAAGAAAATAAATTGGATTCAACACATTGAGTTTTAAAAATTATAATTAATTTACTTGAATTCATTTTCACTTTGAGATAATGCAAGTTTTAACCGCACATCATCACTACGTCGTTTTTGTTCTTCTTGTTCTGCTTCTTCTCTAGACATAGCCAGAGCTAGTTGTAATTGTAATTCTTCTTCACCAACAGTCTGTGGCCGTGCACTTTCTAGTTCCGCTTTAAAAGATAAAATATTTGTTTGATAATTAAAAAATACAATTCAATGAGTATCACTTGTCTTTTATTACTATAAACTATTACAATGTATTCAAGCTTTATAAGAAATAAAATTTTTCAATTTATCAAAAATTTATTCTACTTTATTTTTATAAAATAAAGTTTTTGATTTTATTATTCACTAGAATAGTATTGGATTATATAAAAATTGTTTTACAGATAGTTGAAGTCAGGTTGTATCATTAAATTAGTAATCTTAATAATCTTAATAATGAAAAATAAAAAAATAAGAAATTTTTAAATTTCAACATTTTAAAAAATGTAATAATAACTAACATACCTTTGACAGGGGGTCGAGAATCATATAGTCCATAAGAATCTCGAAACTACAAAAAAAAAAAAATGTATAATTTTACTGTCAATAAAAAATTGATAATTACTATTTAAAACATAAGGTTGTATATATCAATTTTGCTAAAGCAAAATTTTAACATTTTAAAACTATACGGCAAAACCAATTTATTTTAACAATATTATAAATCATAATAATAAAAAAAGCTACAAAAATAAGCAGTTATTTCATAAAAAATATATCCATTTAAAGCATAAATAAAATCTTACAACACGCAAGTATATGATATTTTCAACATAACGGTTTTACTCATCTAATATAATTTACATAATTAAATTTATTTGATTTTTAAGTAAATTGTTAGTATTTAAACAAATTATTCGTCATATTTGTATTAATAAAAATTATATTATATTCTGAACTATTTTTTTTTTTTTAAGTACAATTTGTTGACAATGCATGCATTTTTTTTTTTGTAACCAATAAGATTATATTAACTTACCAATGGGTATTTAGGGCTTTGTGGAGTTGTCTAACCAAATGTATAGCGTAAAAACAAAATAAAAAATATTTAAGAAACCACCACCATTATTTTACTAAAATATAATTAAAAATTTTATTTTTACATTTCCATCACTGCCAAAACTTGAAATTTTTTGTGCTGATCTTTCTTTAGCTTTAATTGCTCGTGCTCTTTCAGTTTTTAATCGTTCATCATCATCTAATAAAGCTACTAATTGTGTAGCTGTATCTCGTACCCTCTGTCCTTTATCTTTATTCTCTTCAATGTGTTGGAACGTTTCTAATGTTTTAATCGCAAAACGATTTTCTTTACATTGCTGGGCAACCTTAGAAAAATATATAAATTAGTATCCAGTAAACATTATAAATAATCTATTATTTTTACTTTTTCACTGCCAGTTTTTATTAAATATTCTAAAAGGATTAGAGCTTTATGAACATGTCTCCAATTTCGTCCATGATCATTAAGTCGTTTCCAAAGAATTGCCATTATTTCTGAGAAGGCAACTACATTGTAAGTAAGGTCAGCAATTTCAGCCATTAGTGTACTGCTTGGACCCCATTGATCATTGCTAGTAGCCTCTCGTACTTTTACCTAAAATATAATCTGTGTTAACATTTTATAATCCCATAGGTTTCATATAATAATTTTCTTGTTAGAAGAAAATACAATTATTTTGGTGGTTTATTTTTGAAGCGTAACTAATAAGATTTAATATACAATTAACTAGATCAAATTATAATTGAATAATAGTAAATATTGTTCTTAATGTACTAAAAAACAAGAACATGAATTTATCATGAAAAAATATAATAACATAATATACTAACTTGAGCATCAGAGTAATTATGTGCAATATTTTTTAAATTTCGTCTAAGACCTGCTACATTAACTTGCATTTCTTCTCGTTTCTTCATCTAAAATGTAAGAAATATAAATATAGTGTATATACAAATTAAATCAACAGGGTATTTTATTTAAGAGATCAAATGAACTACATGTTATAGTTGTTATAACTCTTTTACAACATTTAATAACTTTATGGAAAAAAAAAAAAAAAAAAAATTAGTAAATAAGCAAGTGAAATAATGTCAGGAAACACAATTTACTAATCTGGTTTATATAACCTTTTAAGTAAATAATAATTGCTTAATAATTGAGATAAAAACTAACTAAACATTTCTGCTATTAGCTTATAATATAAATCACAAAAATTGTATGAAAATATACAAAACATTCATAATTTATTTATGAGTAAACAATGATTATACTCAGACATAACCTTAGACATTACTACCAATTTATAACAAATTTATTATACAATCTACTATTTATACTTATTTGACATAGAGATTTTTAACAATATGGTTAACATTTTAAAAGGATCCTATTAATTTAATTTTTAAAAACAATAGCATCAGCTTTTATGAAACAAATATCAATTTATTGATTATTGAAACCTTAAATAAGATGTTAATTTTAAAATGGACAAGCAGTAACAGTATTAAAAATTATATTGTAATGTAAATAGGTATTTGAATATCGAATAAGTCAATAACAAATAAAAACAAAGTATTTTATTTCATAACTTTAATAAGACTAGATAAATTGAAAATTCTGAAAAATTAATACTAGGTAGTTACAATAATTAATAAATCTAAATCCTAAACTTATGTAATTGATAATTTATTATTTTTGTATAGACAATATAATTAATTTATTTTTATGGAGTTGCATCATCTAAGTATTATTTACTAACTGTCATTAGTTTCTTCCTTTATTATTAGGCACAATAAGTTGGTAATAATAAAATAAATCTTAAATAATTTAAATAAAAATTAAATTATAAAATTGATAAATAATAATTAAACCATTAGAAAATAACATAAGTTCAAGTTTATAATTAATAATAATTGTTTTAATAATTTTGATCGTTAAAATGAAAAACGTTCAAAATGGCATGGCTTATTTCTAAAATTTAGGAAGCAGCATCATAACTTAAAAACATCAAGGGTTAATGTATACCTTAAATAACTATATACATGATAATAATCACTAATTTTATTAGTGAAAATAATAAATAATACCTATTATTTACTAATTTTTGAAACAAAAAGAGTATTAGGTATAAAAACAAAAAAATAACACATTATGAATATATATATAAATAGTTGCATTTAATTACAATAAATATTAAGATGATATGTTATGTATGATGTATTTATTTATATTTTATTATGATTAATTTGATTATCTTAAAATTTTTATACTATTGATTATTAATATCTATAGCAGATAATTTTCAAAAAAATGTGTACCAACTAATTATTTATTATTGTTTAAAAAAATATGTATTATTGATTATCATTTTAAAAAAAAGTTGTACGGTTGACTATCATTTAAATAAAATTGTAGGTATTCATAATTTTTATTACTTTTAGTATAATTATTTTGAAACAAAATAATGTTTGGACAATACAGGGTTTGTATTAGGAAGGTTCAGATAATCGGGATCCTCCATTATATGAATTAACCAGTGACTTAAATAGGGAGAGGGGCCTAGTAGGCTACAGCTCCCCCCCAAAAATGTTTTAAAAAACTTAAAAATTATTTTAAATGTATGTTATATTTTATTGGTGCTTTATGCTTATTTAGAATTTAGGTCCAATGTCAAATCGTTTTGGGGCATTCTGTAAATGAAATGTAGATAAGTAACTACTGTGTCTTGTTAGTAATTCTTAGATATTAGTGGTAATTTAATTCTGTCCATAGTAGCCCCTCCCAAAAATATTTTCTGTACACGCCACTGGAATTAACCAAGTCTTTAATGTAAAATTAAAATGTTTATGCAGGTAAATTAGGCACAAATGGGCTGTTGGAAATAACATATCTTTTTTATTTTAGCGAAAATGGGTGATGTCCGTAATTTTAAAAGTTATATAAAATAATGAGCAATTATTTTTATGAGTAATATCAAAATAATACATTTTCAAAAGGCATTAAGTACAACCGAGCACCGTTTATAACAATTGATAGGTAAGTAATAATATTATTGATCATTAATTATGTGTTGAAAATAAATAATTGTAAAGCAATATTGAAAATTATTTTGATAAACAATACTTACTGTAAGAACAATTTTTATTATCAGAAATTTATAAGAATAAAATGATAATCTTTGGTTGTAGAACTGTCATTAAAATAGGTAAATCTATACCTAGCTTAGTTTTCTAAACTTATTTATCATTACAACAGCAATGCATTAGACTTGCAGAAATACTTTTAAAAGAACATTACTGTAATAGACAAGATAAGAAAATAGAATGCTAATAACACTTTTTTTTTTTTATCAAGGACACATTAATTCTTATTGGAATTTAGATAGAAATTAATTATTTATCTTTAAGTGTCTTCTTATGAGGTATAAGTATACTACCTAGTACCTATACAATAAATTATAGTTATTAAAATGATATAAAAACAACTAATAATTAATAATCAACACTTGTAATTTAAACATGAATACTGATCAATGTATATTGTGACAACAGTTTTTCAAGAACATAATAATTAATATATCATGTATTACAGATTAAATAGGACTAGGTAGAAATGAAGTAAAATAATATACATTTATTTAAATCAACAGTAGTAGTTTAGTGTTTGTATTGATATATACGACAATATAAAGTTATAGACAAATGAACAATTGAAAGTATTAAAATAATTAACAAGACAGGTCACATTTGAAACAATAACTTGGTGTACCAAGAAAGGATATGTGAATAAATATAAAAATATGTAGTTTTAATCGAAACTCTGAAGGCAATCGACATTTATATCACTTGATAGCACTACAGAAAACAATAGTCGAATACGATACATATATATATATATGTGTATTAAGTATCAAACGGATATGTGAAACGAAATGGAATGCTAAATCGAGTGGGTAGTGGTTGATAGAAAAAAAAACCGATACATTCAAGACCGAGGTCTATAGTATAGAGGACGTCATGTGAGATACGTCTTGGGATTAACGAACACAGTAATTGATAAGAGACGGTCAACGAGTATACCGAGCTAACAGAAAAACCGGGTGCGAGCGAGCGATGCACCGCGATCGCAGTGAGCACAGCGGACGTGCGAAATCTACTGTGTTCGGCGTTTGAATACATCTATAAAAAAAAACTACAAACCTTGATGACAATTGTTGACGTGTTTCACGAGAATAGTGTTTCTTTCCGCTGGCGCTTTGTTCAGATGTTGATGATGACGACGGACATAATAGTAAATAAAAAGATTACAGAGCGTTGTACGCGGGCGCGCGCACTATCACACACACACACACATATATACACTCGTGCATGTACACACGTACGTACAGAAACGGAGCTCGGAAAACTGGTCGGGAAATCAACAAACGGGACGGGGTGGGAGAAGAGACGATTAAATCGGCAAACGGAGACGGTAACTACTTCAGCGCGAACGATAAACACGACGAACAACAGGGTGCTGTGTTGAAATTAGCGAAAAAATCCGTTCGGTGCGAGTGAAATGTATAACGTGTACTCGAGTGTGTGTGTGTGTGTGTGTGTGTGATTACGAACTGCGAACGTTTTGCGCGATTGTTGTGTACTGCTTTGGCTTAGCGCACACTATCGTCACAACACACCTCGCGCGAACCTCGACCAGTCCGTCAGACCATCGTTCCCCCGCGCGCGTAATATTTATAACGTTACGTTGTTATGAATGAACGGTGGTGGCCGTGGTGGCGGGAAGAGGGTTCGGAGACGACCGGAAAGAGAAGACGGTGGCGGGATGTCCTCGCCCCCGCCCGAAACCCATCCTCTCCTGAAGTGGGGACCCTGTTCAATCCGTTCTGCGTGCAGGGCATGCGTTCTGACAACATGAAATTACCGTATCCTCGCGACGTTATCAGCCGACCGACGGTCTTCACTTTCTATAACCTGCTGTAGTTGTTCCGGTCGTAGCATTGAATTCTATATGATAGCATATATTATCATATAGAATTATTATCATATTATACAGAATTCAATGGCTGTTACATAGAGTTACTCATTGACTTATAATATTATAAGTCTATGGAGTTACTCTATGGGCTGTTATCAATATATCATATCAAATCACTATAATACGATAATAATATTATTAGAATAATATGAGTTATGAATCAAACTATTCAAAATTTAACTACATATTTCCTATGTAAATAATATATTGTCATTTTATTATAGTTGTCAAATAATAATGTTCAGATTCGTTATAATTTTTTTTTGTAGTAGTATATTGTTGAGATGTTTAGTTTCAACTCTAGTGTAATGTACTATGTATACATTATATTTTTTCATGTGTATTTTATAGTTACTACGTAATTACAATTTACAATTATAACCATAAACAAATTAATAGAAGTAATATGAACCACGTGCGAATCGCAAAATCTCGAATAGAAAAAAGTTGCGAACCAGCATTAGCAATCAAATGTATCCTACTATCCAGTATATACTCTCCGTTTATATTTGTTACTATCATTTACTTTGTCTATGTTGATGTTAAATTAAAAAGTGTTAAATAAAATATCAGTAATACCGTAATAAATGTTCTTGATAAAGTTATTAATCTAACTCTAAAATCCTTATACCCTAATATTGTGTAATCGTGTCGAACTCACAACTCGGCATACTACACTAGTTGGTTTTAATAATTCATACTTGTACTTACTATTATAATAATGTTATTTATATATATATTAGATAATATTGAATTTTTATGTTTAAGATGTTTGTGAATTGTATTGTTAATACTCAATAAAACATTGAGTAAATAGCCTTTGTGTAGTAAATTTTGATAAGGTCTGGTTTATGAAATGTTCAAATAGGTAATTGAGTAAATGTAGACATAAATAAACATTATTAAAAGCCATCCCAACATATTAGATAGTTATTGCTGTTTTGATTTTTTTTTTTTTAATGTATCTGGTATATATAATGATTAATTTACTGAAATGATCGAAGTACAAAAAAAAATGTAAAATACGTATGTAGTATGTTCAAATTTTGAATAGTTTGATTCAAAACTCATATTTTTATAATAATATTATTATCGTATTATAGTGATTTGATATAATATATTGATAACGGCCGAACATTATGATAACGAGCGCTTCCCCGGAGTAAGGCGTTCGGCTGGCTTATCATAAAAGAACATTATCATAGTTCTATAAATTCTTTACATTTGATGAATATAAATTATATTTAGGGTTGCCAACCGACCGGTATTTTCCCGGCCCGGCCAGTATTTCACATATTTAGACTTAAAAAGCCGGTTGTTGGTATTTTCAAAGTAATAATTGTAAAATTATAAAAAACCATTATTTCCACCTGATCGAAAGTTTTGATATTATATATTAATATTTTATTGTTTTTGTGAAATTGATTATTACATGTTGCTGTCAATAAATCGTATACTTATCTTAATGACTTCAGACCTCTATCGTCCACTTTGACATTTTTATTAGTAGTATGATTAGTATGTACCTTGTTAGTTGTTCCTATTATGCCGTACTCGTATGTGAGTATGTGATAGACGATTCATAATAGAGTTCAGTTTCGTTATTCTGTTCAGACTGTTCGGTAGTATTATTTTTACATTGCATATACACGAGTGAATAATTATACGCATTTTTAAAATGAACGAAAATGAAAATGAAACGAAAAAAAGAATTCGTAATTGTGTTTTTAACGATGAATGGTTAAAAGATCAAATATTTTCTGATTGGATCGCTAAACATAATAACCCTAATAAAGCACGATGTATATTATGTCAGACAGTTTTTATTGTAAAGTATGATGGCGTTAAAGCTGTAAAAACACATCAAGAATCAAAAAAACATGACGAATCCGTCAATTCTATACATAAATCGTCCACTATAAAAAAGTTTTTTTAATTTGATAAAGTTATTACCAAATGATATCCTAAAAAACACAGAATTCACTAGTTCGGAAAAATGGGTAAAATTTTTCTAATCATCTACTGCACAATAAAAAATATTAAACAAATTGTACAGTATGTATTCTCGGTGCCGTGTAGCAAAACATTTGTTGAACGCGTTTTTAGCCACGTGAATAGTTTGTGGATAGATGAGCGCAATCGATTAGGAATTGATACAATTAAAACCGAACTAGTCATAAGAAATAACATAACATACAATTTTTCAGATTTTTTTGATCAAATACAAAATTAAAAACATTTATTAAACGCTGTAAAAAATTCCGCTAAATATAAATTTAAAAGTTTACAATAGTTTATTTATAATAGTTATTATACTAATTTATAAGTTTATAATTAAAGTTTAATATAATGTGATATTAATATTATTAAATGTTTTATTTTAACGTATGTAATTAATTATATTATTCGTCAATTTATTATATTTATATTAAAAATTCACTTAAAATGATGCCTTTTTTTTTTTTTTTTGTTAACTTGGGCCGGTATTTTCTAAATCCAAAGTTGGCAACCCTAATTATATTATGTCCTAATGTATATGGTAGGTAGGTAGTAGAGCAAATGAATAGTTGTAATGGAGATTGGAGTTATTAAATATAATTACTTTATTACATATTAATTACTAGAAAAATGTAGTTATTTTTTTACAAGAATGGAATAAAAGGTCTTAACTCTTAATATAGTATATAACCTAATAATACCATATTTTATCATTTTGCTCTTCTCTTTGTAATTTTAGTTTTCTTTTGGCACATCCACTGAGAGGTGCCATTTTAAAATTAATTTAAATATTAAATATATAAGATAAAATGTATAAATACTATAAATTGTACAAATATTAACGCAGGTGACGTTAGCATAAGTGCGGGGTGCGCTGAATGTGAATGTAAGTGCCCAATCGGAAACCATAATATAATTCTATATTTCTATATGAATCAATATAATGACAATATCCTCGCTCAAAGTATTTTAAAAATAGACATACAAGTATACAGTAGTCACTGTCTAGATATGATAAGAACAACTTGACATTGTAGTATAGTACCGGTATTTAGCTATAAATAGCAATTATTTCCTAATCGATCGTTTAAATTTAGTTACAAGTTACATTACTTAGATAATAATTAAAACCCGATGTATTTGGTTTTATTTGCGTCATATTTAGGCAATATTAAAAATTTGGTAAAAATTAAAAGCAATCATATAATAATATGAGCCCCTCTCAATACTTTAGGTGGGCCGGCCTAAGGCCGCACACATTAGGGTGGGCCAGGCACACCTTGGCCCTCCTTTAACTACGTGCCTGCCTACCTACCATATATATTAGGACATAATATAATTTATATTCATCAAATGTAAAGAATTTATAAAACTATAAATTATAATATACCTAATAGTATATTAATATATACCTTTTAAATCAAAAGAGATCTTCTAGTTCCTAAATTTTACATTTTACATTTTATAATTTGAAGTTATGATAACGTTCTTTTATGATAAGTCAACCAAATGCCTTAAGGTATGGCCACACTACACGCGATTTGCGATACGAGCGATATTGTACAGCGATTTTTACGATTTTGGTGTGGCCACTTCCGCGTTTTTATTGCTAAATCAAAGTAGGTTGTTACATATAATCACTAGTTGTTTGTCACCAGTCGTCGAGATGACTTCATACAAATCGAATCGTAAACGTAAAATACTTTTATCTGAAAATTGTGCTTCATTAGAAGCCAAAGTTGACTTATTTAAACAACGAAAATGGGTGCATGAAATAAATAAACATCGAGAAACCGAACGTGAATTTCACACTCTTTTTAATAAACTTCAAAAGCACCCGGATAAATTTTTTGAATAATGTCGTATGGACGGAAACACCTCCAAATCGGTTCTTTCATGAAAATTGCTGACGCCAACTTTTCCGACTGGACGGACATGGTGATTGAACAACGATTACAAAGCGATTAATCGCAAAGAAACAAACTATTTTGATTTTGACGCGATAGACGCGATTTATCGCAAAACGCAAATCCCACAACGCTCTCTATGTGGCCATGTCATAGCGATTCTGTAGTTTTGAAAAAATCGCTAAATCGCTAAATAAATCGTTCGCATCGCAAATCACGTGCAGTGTGGCCGTACCTTACTGCGGGGAAGCGCTCGTTTATGATAGTGTTGAATAAATTACGCGCATACGCAGAATGCATAAGGTGCATTCCTGTGGTTAGACACTCCTGGAAAATTCCAAAAGAATCCAACATGGCGTCGTTACTCTTATCATTATGGTTAATTTATTGGTTATCATACAAGTGTATGAAGTTAAATTGTAATAAATAGTAAAATATAAAACGAATGAATATTCATGGTTAAAAGTTTCACAATAATTCAATAATAATTAATAAAACAAAATACATGTTTTTCAGTCTCTTTGTCCATGTCAACAAATTCACATTAAAAATACGAATAATCATTAGATGAATGAACATTTAAAACTTCACCACTTGAATTATTCAGTGAATCACTAATTAAATTGCCTTCAAGTAATAAGTAAATTATTTGTTAAGCTTTAACAAACGTGCAAAATTCCAGTATCTGGTAGGCCTGCATTCGTATGCACCTGTTTTATACTATTGAACTTTCATATGGCGATCAATCTATGTTCATAATAGATTGATTATTAACACCTTAATCTCTTACGTATTATACAAAATGATTACTACACTATTCTAATTTTATATAATAAGAAAATAACTAATGAGATGAGGCTCATTACAACAAATTTTACAATATTCACACCGTAAAATACAGTCACTGCAAGGTAAATTAATTTTTTCAATAATATATTTTGTTTTAGGATCAGTTAGTGTATTGATCATCCATGTGTAGCTGTAAACTTAAAATCATATCCGACTTAATATGAACACTTTTATTATAACTGGCGATAATTTGTAATATTTCAGATGAACTTATTTGTTTTGAAATCTTAATAATCCTTTCAAAACATTTGTCTCGCACTAACAAAATTACTGCATTAATGGCTAAATCGAGTCGTCTGCATTGCTTTCCTACTAAATAGCAATATTTAATATTTTTATGAAGACCTTCAAAATACATATTTATGTTGATATCAACATGTTTGCATTTGAAAAATGACCATTTTTCAACTCTTGAAGAATAATTGCTTGCAAAATATTGACCAAAATCTGCAGTATCTGTATCATTTTTTTAAATCTTCAATGACCTTTGTTAATTCTATGTAAAACTTGTTTTTACCAGTTTCATGCATTAATGATTTTAATGTCTTAGAAACCATTGATTTTTTTTCTTGTGAGTGAATTTTAGAAAGGTTTTTACTTCAATTTCTTAATACGTGCCAAGTACATAATAGTTGTTTAGAAACCGGATCCATAATAGATTCCCATGCGTTATAAAATGCAGGTTCATTGTCAGACATAAATACATTGGCTTTGATAAGTCCTACTGCATGCTGGATACATTCAAAAAATAATTAATATGTTGACGTATCTGATTTATTTGTAAAACAGAATGCAGCAGGAAAACCATTTCCATAATTGTCTACTACAAGTAAAGTATACAACTGAAAGTTATAACTATTTAAACCATGTGTTCCGTCTATACATGTTTTATCATATTATATTTTATATTTTATTACGAGGGAGATGTATTGCAATAGCAAAGGTTTAATTATTGGTACTGATTATTTATTTTTTATTAAAGGAAATATGACAAATTTTATGGAAAAAGGCAATATATTTCGTAATCAGAGATAAATTGATAACCATGTGAACAATTTGTACTGATAAGCGATAAGTGATAAGCGATTTGACGCCATGTTGGATTCTTTTGGAATTTTTCCTGCGAAGATCCATTTGTGATAAAATGCCATAGCCCACCAGCAACATGGCGCGAAATAAGCGTCTCGTGTCAATTTATACTATAGTTAGCAATCTAGTTATCTATATCTGTGAACTAAGTTAATTTTAAATTTTTTTGAATAATTCAGAAGTAGTAAATTATCGAATAGTTTGATAGTACTATTCGATAGTGTCCATCACTAATTCGTATACTCAGTTATCTTTGAATTTTAAAATTACGCATACCTACATACTGGTAAAAATGAATTAAAAATTGTTAACTAACGCTTGGTACCACGATTTATTATTTATTAAAATACTACCTACTATTACTGTTCGTTAAATCCTTACTTGAAAGTTAGTATAAGTCCAATTCTTATTTAAACATTAAGTAGTCACTTGTTTATAATGCCTAATATCATTGGGGATGCTCGCGATTTTGTCACTCTTCTCAATATTAATGTTAAATTATTTAATAAATTACTTGGGCAAGACTTAATTCACCAATCATGCTTAGTTAAGCCCATCAATTTATTTATTTCAATTACCTACCAATACAAAATAATGTTAATGTTTTCTAAAAATTAAAATTTAATATTGATATTTTTATATTATTTAACATTTTTACCAACACTTTCTGTAACAGGAATAATTTATTTATATTATATATTATTTTTCATCCATTTGTTCATTAAAATCATAATATTTGTTTATGGTAAAAATAGTAAATTAATATTTAAAAATATTTAGCTATAATTTGTTGTAGATTTTCTAAAACCGGTATAATTCCAAGTATTAGTCAAATCACAACTTTCCCAGTGTATGGTGTTATTCTAATTTAAAAAATAAATAAAAAATAAGAGTTTTTTTTTTTTTTTTAGGAAAATATGTTGTCTTATCCTTCATTTGTTGGTTATTCTCGCAAACTGATGACACTTACTATGATATTAAAAAATGGTAAGATGTTATTAGGTATGAAAAATCGTGGTATGGGCAAAGGCAAATGGAATGGTTTTGGTGGAAAAGTAGAACCAAATGAAACAATTGATGATGGTGCAAAACGGTACTTTATCAATTTTTGAAATATAATTATAATAGAACCTAACAGTAGTATCTACTTTCAGTGAAGTAAAAGAAGAGTGTGGATTAGATGTAATTTCAATGGAAAAAATTGGTATTATAGAATTTGAGTATGTTGGTTCAAAAGAAATACTGGAAGGACATATATATTCATGTTATCTGTTTAGTGGTGACATAATTGAATCTGATGGTAAAAATAATATACAATATTAATAATTTGTACTTCATACAACCAATTACAATTTATTTTATAGAAATGGCGCCAATCAAATGGTTTAAAATTGAAGATTCTCCGTGTAATCAAATGTGGATTGATCATAAATTTTGGTTTCCAATGATATTAAAAAACATTCCATTTAAAGCACATTTTAAGTATTTAAATGACGATACTATGTTGGATAGTACCATAATATTAACAAATTCAAAAGAAAAATTAAAGGAACCATGGGTAAATGTTATTATTAAAAAAGACAATCAAATTATTTTACTTAAAAATTTTGAAGAATCAAATTATTTTAATAAACATGAAAAAGTTAAATCAGGAGAGTCTGTAGAAGATGCAGCTATAAGGTTAGTACAGTTAATTAAATGAAATGTATTTAAATTAAAGATTTTATTTATCTTAGATATTTGAAAAGTCATTATAAAATTCATGATGCAGTAAAGGTACAAAAAATAGCAGTTGTAGATATTGAATTTATTGACAAACAATTTATTCAAGAAATTAATGTGTTTGTACTAGATGTTTCAAAGATAAACAAATATTTACAAAATGAAGGTAATTTCTGGTTGCATTGTTTTGAATTAAAATATAAGTAACAATAACTATTATTTAAATTGTAGGTAGGGGAAGAGTCAGTATTATTGAGATGTTTAATTATAAATAGATATTATCTTTACAATTATGTATATAAGAAATATGTTGTTAGTCTAATCAATTTGACTTATAATTTTATTGATCGAAGTATTAATATTTTATTTTTGTATTTAGATTTTAGATTGTTGGATATAAATATTATACAAGCAAATAAATTGTGGTTAGATAACAAGTTTTTTTCAACTCTTTTAATGATGAAACCATTTAAAGCATATTTCCTGATGGATGAGGATAATATACTGTGCAGCAAATATGATAATAATTAAAAAGTTTTTTTTTTCATTTAGAAAAAATAAAATCTGTACAGTTTATATACAATAAGAATTTATGATAACATGTATTTTTTTTTAGCTTGAATTTTCCTAAGAAGAAGCTCCCCATAGTTAAAAAGTAACTTTATAATCATGGTGCTGTTGTTTTCAACTGATAATTTCCAATGTCAGTGTTGTTCTAAGGAAGTATTATTAGTACATTTATATGTGGTTAACGACATATATAAAATAAAAAATTTGTATTATTTTTGCTTAACTTATATATTGAGTTGTATGTGTAAATGTAACTTTCATTATGTAATATTCAACATTTTGAAATTTTTTTTAAGCCTATATAAGACAATATTTTATGTAAAAATCATATTTATATGGATAAATATTTGTTCAAAAATAATTTTGGATTTAATATTGTACAATAAAGATTTTTAGTTTAAAAATATTATTTTTTTTTTATCTTAATTTTACCAACATTTAAAATCACAAATAACAATTTAATTTTTAACTGGTAAGAAGTGACCAAATACAATATAATGACAGTATCGTTACACTTATATGCACCTTCATAGTTTCAAACCGGTTAGAGTCTGTCTCCTTAGGCATTTAACTGAACAGATGAGGGGAATCACTTTTGTGTATTAAAATGTTATGCTTCCTTAAATATTACAACTATATTTTTATAATTTTACCCAAATTACTTGTTATTAAGACAATAAATCAAGACAAAATTGTTTATGTTTTTAATAACATATTTGAATAAAGAATAATGGGACAAAGAACAAGAGGAAGACCTGGGGCTAATTATTTCTATAATATAAAAAAGAAGATGGGTTGCGTATTCTACCAACAAAAAAAAACGGCTAAGGATAGACACACTTGGCTATTTTCACTAGGCGTTGTCTTTAGATCATGATGATTCAAATTACTATAATACTATTTAAGTAATAAAATACTATTACTTATAATATTTAACTCTAGTATTCTATAAGTACACTTTAATTCTAAATCTCAATCAAGAGACAAGATATTTTTGAATACCGAGAAGAATGCAAATTAATGAGAAAAAATTTACAATTGCATTATCAACATTAACAAACTGGTAGTAATAATATACCTATTGTTCTTTTCATATCACAGTATTTGTAATGTAATATGCCTTTGGTTGGTTCAATTTTTTAAGAAATTTTGTGTTACATTACATACAGACTGATATACTAGCAATGAATATTTTGAAAATAAATTGACCGATGTAGTGGCGTAGCCAGAAAAATATTTGGAGGGGGGTTTAATTTTTTAATTCTTTATCCTAAGTACCAACTTTTCAATTTTAATAGGTCCATTAAAAAGGGTTAAAATAGTAAATTTGTTATCATTTAGTTTGTTGAAACTGTGAAAATTGATGATGACATGATACAACATTATACCTGTCTTAAAATTATTGATTTCTTACAAAATAAGAGAGACATTACGGGTGGGAGGGTTATAACCCATTAATCCTCCATCCAAGCTAAGCCACTGGACCAATGGATAAATTGTAAAAGGTCCACGCAAGAATAATTCATTTTCAAAACACATACATGTTGTATTTGATAAAGTTCTAATTTCCTTAAGAATGACAGAAAATGATGAATTAATTTGGTTAAAAAAGTAAAGCTAGTACGACGTTAGTAATTGCCAATATAGCTAGTTGATTATTATCTGAATATTGTGATCTGTGTTTACATGCGTTATCACAGGTTATCAAACGTCGGTCAACTCGTCATCGTCCGACTACCAATCACCAGAGCCATTTTAAAAATCCGTTGTAGTCGTATTCGACTGTGCGCGCGTTGGCGCATCTCTTTCTGTATAAAGAAAATAGTCGCGCGCACACTCGTTCTTTGCCGTCACTGTCGTCCCGCCAAAATGTATTGTGTTCAATTTTTGTGTGCTTTGAAATACCGTTGCTCATCATTGTTGTTGAACGACTGATGTGGGTTGAACGGACTGCTGTTTGATCGCCGTTGTCGATTGTTTGAAAAAGGATAGCAGGTGAGTGTGTGGAAGTCGGCAGATTATATTAAATTTTCTATTTTGGCGATTTTGGCTTTGTTTTATCTTGTGCATTGTCACGTAACAGGGCTTACACGGCTACACATTTTTGTGAGAGGGTCGAGAGGAGCCTCCAAGGGTTGGGATGTAGACTTAATATTTTGCCATTTGAAGGGTTCCGCATAATGTTGGATGCTCGTCGTAATGTACCTACACACCACAGTCCAGATGGAGCTCTTAATCGCTTGCTAGTTAATATTGTGGCATGCTGAGTATTCATTGTTGGATTTAAATTACAGGTTTCCTCAGTTTTGGGCACACCTAAGTGAAACGTGATCACATACAACGGTTGAGGTGACTGCATTAGCAATTTTGACCATGTACGTGCAAGTGAGAATGATGGACACAGGTGTGTCAGTAACAATACCCACATCCAGAACTGCGTTAGTTAAAGATTTCAAGACTCTTGTTGAAAAAAAGTTCCATGTTAAATCGGAAAATTTGAGATTATTTTTCGCAGGCAAACAAGTAAGAACAAAGACTGTTTTTGTCCTCTTGGCACAGTGTTGCCGACACATTGGAATTTTATTGCAGTTGTTTTAGCATTTACTCATCTAAATAATGTTACTAATGTACATATAGCAATGATATCTAAGACCATTTTAATACTTTATTTCAATTATGATGTTTTTATACTTAAATTATTAATAGTTTGTAGGAAACACTGTTTAATTACTAATTATATCATTCTATTGGATAAGTATTTCAATTATTTAAATTAAGTGACTTATTTTTTAATACATATTTAGATAGTGAAATTAAATTGGTATTACATTTTCTTTTAAAGTTTTACAATTAAATTAGGTCAATGTTTATAACTTGTTATTGAAATACTACCGAATAATAAATACTACTAAAAGTATAATATCATCGATTTCATCAATCAAACGCATAAATAAATTTATATTTAATAAAAAAATAATCAACCTACTTATTACTTAGTACATTTTTAGATTATAGAATTTTGTGAATTCATGTATTTGACAATCAATGAACTGATTTAAAATTGTATTTTTCTACTTGAAATATTAACCACAATTATTTTTTTTAAATATCACCATAGACTGTTCAATAAAATGTTAATAAGACTTCAAGTATAAATTATTATTTCCTTATTCACTTTTGTCTAGATATTTAAATCATAATTATAATACTAATTAATCCATAAAATATATTCTGTCCATTATAATTATATCAAAAATTTTTTTATATGTATTAACTATATTTGTAATATTATTTTTGCAAATTAGTAAATATTTTATTACTGTAATTTTGAATTATTTTAAAAATATTTTGTCTCCTATAGTTAAATTTGTTTTCTTTACCTTATAGGCCTTTTTTTCTTATATATCTGATAAATTATTTTATCGTTGGGTAATTTAGATTTTAATATTAAATATAATTTTGATTTTATGTAAAATAATAAGTATAAAAACTTGTTGTGTAATGATTAACATATTATACTTCTTATATTTTAATTATTTTGCTTTGCAATTTAACATGGGATACGAAATAAAATTCTTGTAGTTTTATTTTTTTTTTAATAATTATATATTATATTTTATTTCCTTAGTTAGAATTTTTATATTTTTATTAAAATTTTATTTTTTTAAATACCTATGTCATGCTTATCTTATGTTTTTCGAAATCAAAACTCTAAAAACTATCTGTGTTAATTATTATAATTTTATCTTATCATGTTCTATAGATTAATTTAAATTGTATCGAGGTACAATTATGTTGCTTTAGTTTGTGCTAGTACATAATGAATACACTTATAGATAGAAAGTACATATTTTATGTTCTATAATTTTAACAAAGAATTATGTTTCTCAAAATAATATTTATTATTTTTTATAGAACCAAATTATATTTTTGTTTAAGTTAAGATATTTTATTTATACAAAAATATAAAAAAATATCTTACCTTTATTGCTATACTAATGTTATATAACATCAAAATTTAAATTATTACTTTATATTGTG
Organism: Sipha flava; assembly: GCF_003268045.1. Taxonomy (NCBI): domain Eukaryota; kingdom Metazoa; phylum Arthropoda; class Insecta; order Hemiptera; family Aphididae; genus Sipha; species Sipha flava. The sequence continues at coordinate 1,515,181 of NW_020273627.1, read as the reverse complement.
TTACTTAGAATTGTAACGAATTAAAATAATGGTGAGTAGACTGTGTATTTTAATTTTTTAGGGATGTCATAGTATAAAAACAGTTAGAACTGCACCTTCTTTAAAGCTTATCAGTTATTTAAATTATTTCAACAGACAATTGATTAAAATATTTTAAACTTTTTCATTAAATATTTATTTCATAATTAATGGACATGATTTTAATAATCATAATTGTTTTTGAAGAATAGGTTTTTAATAGTATAAATAATATATAAATTGTTTTGTAGTTGTATTAATTATAAACTTACAAACTTACATTAATATATATTAAATAAATAAATATGTTAAACCATGTGCCAACTTATTTATTTTTTCAATTTTATTACTGTATAAATACATTTTTATATTATTTTAATATAACTGATTTTATGTGATGATTTTTATTCAAATTAGATGAATATGTTTTTACCCATATTTTTATTATATATAAAATTATTTTGGTTGTTTTATAATGTAATGAAAATAAAAATTTTTAAATACTCAATTTTGTTAATAGGATATCAGTAGTTAGTATTTTCATTTTCTGAATAATCTTATTATTATATGTGCATCATATTATTCAACTGTTATTTGAATTATTTTAAACCATGTTTAAAATTATTGAATGGTAATTAGAGTATTTATGTTTTAGCTCGAAAACCAATATAGACTATTTGATTATAGTATAAATGTAAATGATGTCATTCAATTAATGGTTAGGGCAGCTGTTAATGAAAATAGTTCGCAAAAAAAATCTGTATCAAAAGTTACAACAAAGTTATGTAAAAATGAAACTCATATTCCAAGTAGTTCTTCTGCAGCTAGTTCAGCATCAGATAAAGTAAATATTTTATTTTTTAATAATTTCAAATCTAAAATCTGTTTTTATGTTTTTATAGAGTGATGCCGATGATGATATATCTGTGGAAAGCAAATATTTCAAAGTTGGTGATTATGTTGATATGAAAGATTATCACTATGGTTCATGGTTTATAGGTAAATTGATCAAGATTAAAAAAGACAATGCTCTAGTAGAGAAGCCAAATGATCCTAAGAGTCCTGTAAAAAATGATGGTCTTCTTTATGTTGTAGCGATTGAAGGGTAAGTGATTTACTATTATGTAAATATATGTTCTAAAAAAGAAAAATTTGAGAAATATATGCCATATCTATTTAGGTGCCCTGAAGAACTTCCCATTGAAGTTCACTTGCAAGAAATTCGACCACATGCATCTGAAATTCTGCCTCTTGAAAAATTAAAAATCAATGATCAAGTTCTCATGAACTATAATGTTGATTATCCTCAAGAACGTGGCTATTGGTATGATGTATTAGTTAAGGAGGTGAAAAAATCTAGAAGAGGTCATGAGATAATAGGAGATGTATCTGTTGGAATAGATAATGTTGTTTTAAAAAACTGTCATTTAATGTTTCTTGATGATATCTATAAAGTAAAACCTTATAAATTGCTTATTGAGAGGACTCCAGAAGATGATAAAATCATGCAAACACAGCCAACTGTGATGAGTAATAACAAAAGTTATATAATTTATTTTAAATCAAATATTAAGTTTATACATTTTTCTTCAATAGGAGCTGGTGCTTTGTATTGTATCAAATGTAAGGATAACATGGAAAAATCATGTAAGGAATGTGGTTGTCGTATTTGTGGTGGAAAAGACAATGAAGATAAACAATTAATGTGTGATGAATGTAATCACCCTTACCATATGGTATGTCTTAATCCACCCTTGAATGAGATGCCAGGAGATGATGATTGGTAAGTGGTGGTAAGATTGGTGTTAAAAAACTTGATTGGTTTAATATATTGGATGAATTAGGTATTGTCCTTCATGTAAAAATGATGAAAATGAAATTGTGAAAGCTGGTGAAAAATTAAAGGCTTCAAAAAAAAAGGGACCAGAATCAATATCGACATCAAAACGAGATTGGGGTAAAGGTATGGCTTGTGTTGGGAGAACAAAAAAATGTAATATTGTTCCATCAAATCATTTTGGTCCCATTCCTGGTGTTGAAGTTGGAACCACATGGTTATTTCGTGTACAAGTGAGTTGGGAAATACATTTTTGTGTATACCTAAGGTTTTACAAGTGTCCATCTTAGGTATCTGAAGCTGGTATTCATCGTCCTCCTGTTGGTGGCATACATGGCCGTGATAATCAGGGTGCATTTAGTATTGTTCTAAGTGGCGGCTATGAAGATGATGTTGATAATGGTGATGAGTTCTTATATACAGGTTCTGGAGGACGAGATTTATCTGGAAACAAACGTACTGCTTTGCAGAGTTGTGATCAAGAGTTAACACGTTATAATAGGTACATTTATTAGTAATTTATTATTAACTAACTTTTAATATATTTACATTATTTTTTTCTCTTTACAAATTTTTAGAGCTCTGGCACTAAACTGTAATGCAAAAATTGACAATGAAAAAGGGGCAACAGCTGTGGACTGGAAAAAAGGCAAACCAGTTAGGGTCATACGAAATTATAAACTACGTAAACATTCCAAATATGCACCAGAGTTAGGAAATCGGTGGGAATTAATATTTAATAAAAATATTGAGTATTCATTTTTTTTAAATTCATTAAATAGCTTTTTTATTATTATTAACTGTTGTTCTATTGAAATATAACATAATTTTCCTCATTATCATTTTCAGATATGATGGTCTTTACAAAGTTGTTAAATATTATCCAGAAACTGGAATTTCAGGGTTTACTGTATGGCGTTTTGTTTTGAGGCGAGATGATCCAATTCCAGCTCCTTGGACAGCACAAGGCAAAAAACGTATGACTCAATTAGGTCTTAAAATAATTGTAAGTTGAAAATAATCTTGAAAATTATTAATACATTCAAAAATTAAATTAAAATTGCACTTATATACTGATAGTGACATTTGCATTCATAAAGTTAATTATAATGCATATTTAATACAAGTTGTAAGTATTAGATTCTTAATTAAATGAGGTATATATTAGTTTTGTGCATAGACTTGTATTTGTTATTTCATTTTTTTTATTTGTTTATGTAGATCACTTTAAAATGATTGGGCCAATCATCATAATTATGGAAAGTTAATGGTGTTTGGTTGGTACTTTGATGTGGTTTTTTTTTTTTTTTTTAATTTCTTAGTAATTTTATTGAAAATTGAGAAAAACAGAAATAATTACAAAATAGTCTAATAGTTTTGAGTTCTGTACTGCTTAGTATTTTATCCTGAACTATTCGATTAAACTATAAAGAATATTTATATTAGCATTTTATAGACATTCCATAATTTTCAAATTATTTGAATAACATTTATGTTTTTAGTAAGCATTCTAAGTTTTTAATTAAAAGTTAAGATTACTTTATTGATAAATTAAATGTTACTACTACATCAATTATTGTTAGAAATATAAACAGATGAGCTTAACCTCAGAATTATTTTGTTGAGAACATACTTCATTGGTTTCAAGTTTAAATGACCAATACAGTTAAAATATAATTTGTGTTGGCTCAAACTACCAGACTGAAAGAATTTTATCATAGTATACTTAATTACTTGTATTCATTTGTTTAATTAGTATCCTGAAAATTATATACCAGCTGTAACTGCGACCAATGACCCAAAATCAAAATTACCCAGATCTAAAAGAAAAAGGACATTACAAGAAGCTGATATTGAAGACAATGAACAATGTGAAAGTAACAACTCTAAGTGTAATTTGTTAGAAAAAGAGGATAATAATGCTAATTCCAAAAAGAAGATGAAAATTCAGTATAAACTTGAAAAAGAAGCGGATGAATTCATAAAAGCTGATGTTGCCAATAGAAAATACTGGGATGATTGCAAAGAAATGTTAAATCAAGGCAAAAAAATATGCATTCTTTTTTGTTTGGTTTTTAGTGTACTTCAAATAAAAAAAAAACATTTTCTATCTGTACATTTTTGTAGGCTTTTTTGGATAGAGTTGAAGAAACATTTTCATGCATTTGCTGTCAAGAAATTGTTTTTGAACCAATTACCACAGAGTGCTCTCATAACATTTGTAAAGTAAGTTTTAATCAACATGTTGATATTTTTTAATAGATATTAAATTTTATTATATTTAATATTTTTTTTTAGGGATGTCTAAAAAGATCGTTTAATGCTCAAGTATTCCAATGTCCGTCATGTAGAGCTGAATTAGGAAAAACTTATCCTATGAGTATAAACACAAAATTAGCCAACACTTTGTTATATTTGTTCCCAGGTTACAACACAGAACGTTCATAACAAATTACATATCTTTAGACTTATTCTCTATTTATATATTAATTTATAACATTACTTAACAAACACTGCATTAGAACAGATTGTAAATTGACACATTCTGTATATATATTTTGATTATTATATATATAAATATATTATTTTATTTCAATATATTTTAGTTATGATGTAATAGAAACACCGATTTTGATAAGGCTATACATATTATATTATGTTGTATATATACCATTTCTGTAATACTACTTTATTCACATTTTATTGACAAAGTATTATACATCCTAATTAATGGTGATTTGAATCCATATTTGTAAGTTTATTTTTATGAAAATATTAGTATATTTACATGTAAAATCATTCAATTTATTTAGTCAAATTCAATAGTTTTTTTTTTTTTTTTTTTTTTTTTAACTATAAATTAAACATTTTATTATGCTGGATCTTCAATTATCATATGAATTGGAATTTTATAAATATTATGCATAATTTTCTTGTATTCATACTTAAGAAATATACAAATTAATAATAGCACTGAAATTCAAAATTATTCTAAATAAATAGATGAATACCAGGCTAATGTAGTTTTATATTATTTGTGTGTAAATAACTTTGAAAATATATGTTTGTGTGGTACCATCCATTTCTGTGGACCTAGAAATTAATATGTGCAACATTATTAAGTGTTATTAAATAGTATTGACTTTTTTGTTTTTATTATTAAATTATAAAATGGTATAATGTAATGGACAAATTTATTAGTTGTAAAGTAATTAGATGTTGAAAAAATAACTATTAGACATTAAATTATTATTATTATGAGTAGTTTTAATATGCGTCCAAATTATAATAAAATGTTAACTTTAACATATTAACGGATGGGATTAGAAAAAATTAAGTAAAAACTAAGATACTTTACAGTTGGCTTCTACGTTGTATTAAATAGGAAATGTCAAGGGACTTTCATTTTATTATCAGTTTTTAGTTTTGTTGGAAGTAATTGAATTTGTATTAATATTTATTGTGTATTTGTATGTATTTATACATTCAAACCACACACCGATATCCTCTCCTCCAGTTAAATTAATAAAGTAAACCACTTTTTACTCTGTTTATTACCAATGAGTCTCCCCCCCCCCAAACATATACAGCCAAGTGAATTTAAATATACTATAGAAAAATCTGCTCGAAAAAAACCCCAGGCTTTGACCTAATAACCGCTGAAGTAGCCTTTCAACTACCCAAAAAAGTCATATTTTTATTAAATCATATCTACAACTCCATGATAAGATTAACTTATTTCCCTGCCCTATGGAAATTCTCAATAATAGTGATGATACCAAATATCTTACTCTAGAAAAAAAAAACCAATATGCACTGCTGCATTTCTAGACATGGCACAGGTCTTCGATAAAGTATGGTACCAAGGCCTCTTTTTCAAATTGAAATCCATCTTCCCACCTTACTACTAGCTATTATTCAAGTCATACCTCGAAGACAGGCTCTTTGTTGTACTTTCTGGTTCAGCCTTATCTGAAATAAATCTCATCAATGCTGAAGTTTCCCATGGTGCCATAGCAGCCCCACTTTTATTCAATCTAAACACCTCCGACCAACCCACAACTAACCATACAATCACAGATGACTTTGCTGATGACAATGCCATTATGGCGTTTAACTCAGATCTTGAAATAGCCTCCAACTTCATTCAATTCCACTTAAATTTACTTCAAACCTGGTATAAAGACTGGGGAATCAAGATAAACTACCGTCAAATGGCGTTACTTGGGGCACTATAAAATTATGATTGTAGGTAACTTAAAAACTATTTAAGTTAGGGAATTTCATGTGATTACAAAAAATCTGGGTCTTACTTTGTTTTATGAAAATTTTATTGATTTGAGTTTTTTCTTAAACTCCTATATATTTATTTTTTATTTTTTATGCTTGTCCCAAGTTGTACCATACAAGTTTAACTTCGGGCAAACATATAATTATCAAATAAAAACCAAGTTTCCTTTACTAAGACTTATTTGGGGCAAAAAAATAATATTTTTAAAAGATTCCTTGAATTTTTTTAGATAAGAAAAACATTTTGCATTTATTTTTGAAACAATGTACACTAATTAAAAATAAATTTAAAAAAACAATTGAATTATAGATTTATATATCTCACATTAATTATATTTTTATAGTTGAAAACAAAACAATATTTATACAAATTAAAAACCCTAGGTATGTAGGTAATACATTATGACTTATGTTATATCAGTCTGCTATTAAATCAGAATACTTATTTTAAATTATAATTAACATATTTTCTAAAAAAACATATTTTAACAATGAGAATAGCAATACATAATCAGTCTTGATTTTATAATATTTTCAGATGTAATTCCCATTAACATTTTTAACATTTTAAATTTCACATAAATTATGAGAAATGTCATGTGAGATTAATGGAAATCCTCATTTACTAGCTACAATAAGACCTTTGACTAAATCCTGTTCTTCGTCATAGTTCAAAACACAGGGTCTTCCAACTAGTGATAAATTTTGATCATGGCGTTTGCGGTGAATTGTGGATTTAGAAATGCCAAACTCTTCAGATGCTTAACGTTCAATCAATTTATGAGATTTTACAAGAAGTACTGCTCTTTGAAGTGTTTCTTCATTATATGTTTTGTATGGTCTTGCTCCAATTTTCTTTTTTCGTCCAACCATTTCTTTAAAAGAAATATTATAAATACATTATTTTATAAAAAAAAAAATCAATAAGTAGATAACTTAATATAATTAAGCCAACCATATTATATTATATATATATATATATATATATATATAATTCAAATTAAACACTAGTAAAAACAAATAGGTAAAGATGTATTTTAAACTAATTTTACGAGGTATGTACAATCTACTAAGTTTTATCCTTGTGTAACATGGACCACCTTGCCCCAACTTACACATACATCACTAAAACTTAAATAACTTAATAAATATTATACTTATAAATGTAATAAATATTAAAATATAACAATTACATAAATTGGAAACTTATTTTTATTTATCACATCACTCAAAAAACAATACTTTTTCTTGTTTATACAATACTATTAAGGTATGTCAAATGCTTAACAAATTACACTTACTTTATTATACATATTAAATATACTTACTAATAATTTCTGATCTTCAATTTAAGTTCTTTCTGCTTTCTGAAGAAAATGTTTCAAAAAAAATATTGAAAATAGTGCGATAACGCTATAACTTGATACCGTGGCCTTATGGCGCAAAAAATAAAAACATGATTTTGGTCCAAGTTGTACCGCTGCCCCAATTATAACCATTTGACGGTAGTCAAAATCCGCCCACTGTACTTTCACTTTAAAACCAAGAAATTGCCCTACCCATGCCACCCACACAAAATGTCCGATATATCAGCGTTTACCTGGACCGTCGACTGACTTGGACCCACCACATCCATACCAAACGTATCGCACTGAATAACCGATTCCGTCAACTACGTCTCCTCCTAACTTCTAAACACATCAATCTGAGCAACAAAATATTTCTATATAAACTATTACTAAAACTCATTTGATCATATGGTATACAATTTTGGGGTTCGGCCAAACCATCAAATATAAAGAAATTTCAAACATTCCAATTCAAATGCCTTCGACAAATTACCTAAGCCTCCTTCTATATCTCAAACGATACACTCCATAATGACCTTTCCATTCCAACAGTACAACACATAGCCAAAACTCTATATAAAAGATTCTACTCAAATCTCTCCAACCACCGCAATCCTCTAATCTCAAACTTATCTGACCTCACCGTCCCAGGTGACCCCAGAAGTCGTTTAAGATGCAAATGGTGTCAGGATCTCCTAACTGAATAAAACCCATTCACAATGTCAAGAAGTTCCATCACTGGATGGATTATTTATTCAAGTTATCAGTCCCTTTTTATTTTATTTTATTTTTATTCTGTTTCTACCTGTACTTTTTGTAAAAATAAGATATTTACAGATTGTATAGTAAAAAAAATTAAAAACAAAAAAAAAATGTTATACTACTATTAATTTATAAACATTATCTAAAATTTTTAATAATTTATCTTAGGATTAATAGTTATTTGATTTATATTTTTGAAAATTGAAATAGATAAAATTAAACAATAATAGGATGCCATGACTACGGTGGAGGCACCAAAGGCGGGCCCGGGCGAGCCATGGTTAGGTTAGATTATAAAAATGTTTTAGTCATACACATGTCACATACAGCTATATATAAATATAATATAGATTGTTTACGTTTTATATTTTGTGTAGTTGCTCGCGGATATGGGTTAGACGGGATTACGACAATATTATTGAATAAATCTAATCTTAGATGATTCTGAAATATGACCTGAATAGTTTAGATTACAATCATCGGTACATAATAACTACACTCGGATGTCCAATCAGTCAGTAATGTGAGCATGTAGCAACTATAGACTAGTGAACATTTTTTATTTATTTAGTCGTGTACTCGCGTACTCTTCTATTGTTATCTTTTAATCTTTTATTTTTTTATCTTTTTAATAAAAAAACATTATTAATCAAAATGTCTAAAGGAAGAATAAACGATTTTTTTAACGTAACTAATAAAAAAAAATTTTCTCCTGAATTACTTATGTTACAAGTTCGGTATCAACCAACAGGTAATTAAATATTTTGCTATATATTAACTATTTTATACTTGTTTGTTCAATACTAAAATACCTAAAACTTAAAACTTACAAATTACAATTTAAATTTGTCGATAACATTAGTGAATCATTTTTATCCGATACGGAGTATAAAAAAGGATACTCAGAGCAGTCCAGTCCCTGGCAACTTCCTCCCACCCGTTTATTCAACTACCATACAACTTTGCTAGCTCTAATTTATATTGGCCTCCTTTTGGCCCGCCATGGGAAAAATTCCTGGCATCGCCATTGCATGACTAATTTTGATCAGGATACTGCAGCGTCCGAGTAATTCTTCCGTGTAGTCGTGAAGCTGTTGATTAGTTGTACTCCTGAAGTTGTAAATTGGGTACAAATCAAACATAAACCGGATTGATATCCTATTATCTAAAACACACGTTATTGAGTTTTGGCCAATGCACGATGAAAAAAATGTACATCCATGTACTTACCATGAATAGTAATTCTTTGTTTATGTCATAGAATCCCCATGCTGTAATTCTTACGTGGCGGTGAAGCAATTGATCTAAAAAATCAAGTGCCTACAAGCCATTGATCAGATTAAGTTACTTTCTCATGTATTATCATTCAATAGCAGGAAGGTTAGTTTTTTATTGATGATAATAAAAGTTTAACCTGTAAAGTAACTTTATTTTACAGATAAAACTTTTACCTTAGTATTAGTACAGTAATATATTTAAACATAGGTATACGTGTACTGTATATTGATCCCATAGTGGAATCGCCATATTAATTCTTGTAACGATCACATAAAAAAAGTTTCAATCAAGTTAAAAGCTTTAAAATCTTTATTTTTTGTTGATTAATTAAAATTAATCATCACGGCTGAGTAAGTGTTATAATAAAATATATAATACTCATACATAACTTATTTTTTAGATATACTTATAAACATGATTTTTAATGAATAATATTTCACTTATGGTCATATAACATACAAGTACCTACAGACAGTGCCTGATTTAATAAAATTAGGGCCAAGTGCACAATTTTTTTTGGGGACCCTCAAGTCAAAAAAAATGTTCTAGAAAAATCTACATAGAGGAGGGGAAAATGTTGATAGTAAAAAAGTTAAAAGTGTTAGTGAAAAGTGTTAAAAGTGTTAAATACCTATCTCAAAATTTATAAAATTTCAAAATTGAATGAAATATAAACCAGTTTGTACATTGTTAATAACAATAAAATTTTGCTGCTTCTATTGGAGGAGGAAGAAAATGAAGAAAAATTATTGTTTTCTTATTTAAATCCTCCCCCCCCAAAAAAAAAAAAAAAATTGACGTTTTATATCAAAATATAGGATTATTATGTACTTCTTCAATTAAAATGTCTTCCTGGTCAGGCAAAAATACAATATTTTGTGATTCGACCATAGTCTTTAATAATATCTATATATATAAAAATGGAACGAAAATGTAAGACAATTCATCAACTGAGAACGGCTGGGCTGATTTAACACAATTTTTTTTTTAAATTTTTTTAATGATTGATTTTTTGAGTTCTGGAATATTTTTTCGAATTGAAAAAGCAACAGCAAGCTTTAGCTTATAACTTGTCCATATGGCATAATTAATCATAAATGGAGCCCCCGACCAACACCAAAAAAATGGATCAACATGGAGAGTGAGTCACAGTGTTTGTTACCATATTACTTCAAAACGGCTTAACCGATTTTAGTGACATCTTGTATATACATTTAGTAGGTCTGTGAATAGGTTTTTATCTATTTTTTATACTCCTAAGTGCTATTGTTTAATAAATAGTAGTTTAATTTAATAATTTTTAAGCCGGTCGATAACTGCGCAATTGAAAATGAATTATTAAATGGTACTATTAAAAAAACTATTAAAACTATTTAAAAACTATTGATTTTTTTTTATAGTATTAAATGACGAGTGTTGCATAAATATTAAACAACAAGATCAAACAGGTGCCAAAACAAACAAGAATGTTAGTTCGAAGAATCATTATACATATCGGTTGATGATTAGATGCGATCAGAAAACGTTATTTTGCGATGTCGTAAGCTTTGTCAACAGTTTATGGTTGACATGTATGTAAAGATAGAGAGCGAACGATAATGATACTTGCGATTTAATCAAAAAAAGTTGCGTGTGGAAAGTTCTCAAAACAATTGTTCGATATCGGTTAATTAATTTAAAAATACAATTTTCTAGAATTTACGGAGACCCGGGGGGGGGGGAGCAGAAATTGGGGGCCAAGTGCAAGTGCTCCATCTGCACTTGCGTGAGTTAAGGCCTGTCTACAAGGTCGTCCTTAAGATTTGCGAGACCCAGGGCGAAAATACTTTAAAAATCATTTAGGTATATATTTATATTTATGATATATCTATAAAAATATAATGACATCAATAGTTCTTATCACTAGAATATTTATCGAAATATTTTCAATTTCACTAAATATGTTTAAACTGTTAAGTAATTGACTATTTGATTCTTCTAAACTTGTGAGTTTTTTGGATAACTCTGATAAATATAATTTTAAAAATGTTATTAAACTATTAAACTATATTTAACTACTACGTTGTAGTTATATTTTTATTGTAAAATTACTTTAGAAAAAATAATTTGTATATTTTATCACGTGAAGTATACAAAAATTGTAATAATTGTAAAAAATTGCATTATTAAATTAAAAAAGAAGACTGTTATTAATGCGATTCGTATACATATTTGATCAGTTTTGATTTACCTGATATCAATAAAAAGTTGTAATAACTGAATGGTGGGCAGGAATAACGTGCTATTAGACTATTTTTTTTATAACTTGACCGTTATTTTATTATTTTGTGAACTGTGTTCATTTATGAATTAAACTTAAACAAAATTATTTCAAATGTATGTTGCATAATCGAAATATTCGCACGTCGCGTGGCGTGTCAACTTACTGTGAACAGTGAAGTTTGTACACGATGATTGAGTGGGCCGACACGAGATTCGAAGGACCAGTCACAATGACAAATAAAAAAAGAGATTTAATAAATAAAAATGTAAAGAATTATGTGGCAGGCGCCTAATATGATGCGTATAGGCAATTTTACCTACACCACGCAGACCACTTTAGTAGGTAGGCAACTCGATGTGAGCGATGGACCGATAACGTTCGGCGGCAGCCTCTAACACGACGGCGGTGCCGAAAGGAACGGAATTAATTTAGTTATGCACGGGAGACCAGGAAATAGAGTTTAGTTATCGGGGGGGGGGGGGGGGGCCTCTGTGGTCGAATCGGTTTGGTGCAATGACCACAGAGCTCACAAAAAGTCGGACAATAATTAACAGCTAAACATTCAGGACACAACTTATAGACTACTTAAAATTACGGCAGGTAACAATGGTGAATTGGTAACGATGTTGAACTGAAGTATTGGAAGACCTGAACGGCCTCATACACACTACGCCGGGTGCTGGCGGACTTACGTATGGCAATAAGTGAAACGTAGTTGCCAAGACACTGAATTGGTAGTGAAAGTCTTTATTGCTGGTAACTGGATTTATTTTATTCAGTTGAATATTAAAAATGATAAGTGCCACTTATGGCGAGAGTAATAACAATAATCAATACAAAATAATAATAATACATTTAAAGAACAAAATGTTCAAATTGTGCTTCAATAGCAACAACAAAAAAAAAAAAACGACGACGACAAAAAATAATAATGTTAGACCGTAGTGCAACAATCGCAACCGACGAACGAACGACAAAGACAAAGAAAAGACCAAAAAAAGGGCGTTGGCCGCCGTACAAAAATAAATAGGAAAAATACAGATAATAATTTTCAAGCTAACATACGACAATACGAATAATAATAATAAAATAAGAATATAAAAAGATAATTAAAATTCACATATACAGTTGGGGAGCCGGAAGAGGGAAACAGATAAGGAGAGTGAGTCGCCGCCGCGCTAATTAGAATAATAATAATAATAATAATATCGCGCATATTGGAGCGAACAATGTTTGTATACGATTAAAATATCTTAGGAATTTTACGATTTTTAAAATAGATCAATATTGCTTCATAACACGTTATTCCGCAAAAATATGATATCCGAAAAAATGATACATAGCACGTTATTCCTGCCCAGTCTTCAACTATTAAATCCGGTCTTTACTAAGTAATAACTAGGGCTCGGGACTTCAAGGAGTTGGCATGTTTTTAAATAATTATCAAAAACATAGCTAAGTAATATAGAAATTTGTTTCATAGCAATACAAGTTCATACTTAAAATTTATAGTTGCATATTTTGCACATTTGACCATTTTTTATTTATAAGTGCATATTTGACAGTTATTTATAAGAAGGAGTAAGTTTTTTAATTTTATAAAAAAATTATGGATTTATTTCTTCATCCATCACTTGGCTTGAAATCCAAGGTATGGCACTAATTGAATCCATTAAAATAATTAAAACTACAAAAGAAATTTAATTGTTTTAATAAAAGAAAATATACATTCTACAAAAATTGAAGGATCTGCTCATGCTAAGGGAATTGATGACAAAATTGAAAAAGTTTTGAAGAAAAAGGTTGGATTTTATCAACTACAAAAAATATCAAAAATTTTAAATGGAAAAAATGAATTTATGGAAGGATTGCCTGTAGATATTAGTAGTAGTTACCTAGCACTTTTTAAGTTTGCACTAATAAGTTCCGTAAACGTAGAATGTTCCTTTTTTAAGTATAAAAATATTTTGGCTGATAGCAAGCGGTAAATTTTCCAACTTGAGAAAATATCTTATAGTCCAATGTAATGCTCAAGGTAATTAGTACTATAATAAAAATAGAAAACATTTTTTTAATTACATTTATTTTTAAAACAATTTTATATTTGTTATAGACAAAAACTCAATATAAGATGAAAACAAATCTGAAAAAAGAAAATAATTATCTCAGATCATCATACCTATCATATCTAAAAATATTATTATTATTTATTATTAATTCAATTTTTTTAATTAATTAATAATAACAAATATAATTTTTTGAAATGCATATATTAATAGCATATTTATTGATTCTTTAGGGCATAAATGCATACATATTTTAAGGTTTTTAAGGGCATGAAGTCCCTAGCCCTAGTAATAACAATTCGACGAAAAATATGGTCGGTGGCTGCTGCCTGTTACCCGTATCACCGAAGCTGATGTGTTGCGATTACGATAATATCGTATTATTGATATTTCAATATTTTTACGTTGAACCAACTTCGTTATTTTTATATCATTTTTGATATTTACTAATTATATAAAACTTACAATTTAAATACCATGAAAATAAAACAATTTAAAAAAAAAAAAATTTGCTACTTTTTTTTTCAAACGCGAGGTCTGGGGCCTGGGCCCTGCTCCCTCCCCTAAGGACGGCCCTGAGTACCTACTTTATAATTACAACAAAAAAATTCAACAAAAACCTATATTATTCATAAATAGTTAATATAGATTTTTATATTGCTATATTAAAATAAAAGATACTGAACAATTTTATTATTACCAATTTCCTTATGTTTTCTGGAAATGAACTTATATCTTTTTCCAACATTATTTTTGCTGTTAAGTCAATCTATAAAAAACAAATTTATGTTAACAATTTAGCAGTTGAAACAATAAAATTATTAAGCTGATGTTTTGCATATCTTTGTTTTCAATATTTGTAGAGCATTGTAATGTTTCAATATTGTGTTTATATCTTTTCTACTGGAAAATGCTCCTGATTTAAGGTACATTTATTTTTTAAGCTGACTACATGAATTTATTATTTTGTTTTTTATTGTTATTCATGTTTTTTTTCTTACTGCTTTTAGTATACAACTTTCATATGAATTTCAAGAATTATGAATATTTCCAAACGCTACGTGTTAGTTGGTTTTTTATTGAGATATACTGTATATTAATTAATTATGTAAGAAGTTATTTGTTGAAAAGTTAGTAAAATAAAACATAACGTACAATTTTAGTCAAAACCAACGGGAATATAAATAGTTTTTACAATAAAAATCAAACAATATGCGGCCATCGATGGAATCAGGAAATCAGGGGTTGTACAGCTCTTAAACGTAGGGATAAGGAGAAGATCGAAGGTGGATAATCACTTCGATTACTTGTTATTGATTTCCACGCTAACGATATGAGACTCGGATCTAGGGGTAGATTGACATACTATGGATAATTTTTAAAAATAAGATTAAAATTTCTAATAACTGCTATCAAATTATGTGTAATAAAAAATAAGATTTATTTAAATTAGTAGTGATTCGATTGTCTACAAATGTATTAATTTAATCGATTGTTAACTTTACATGAATAAATATAACGAACATGTAACAACTCGTAACAACGATCGTCAGGTGGACCGCGCAGGGTCGAATCGTCTAACCTGTTTGATCAGACGGTCGACGTGATGGCAGATCCACCAGAACCGGAACCACATCCAAGTCCACGTGAACGAGTCGAACATGTACTCCAAGTGCACGTAGGACGGTTCGAACGATTCGCCGTCGATGATCATTGCCATGAAGTCGTTCATGGAGAATATCTGCAACAGCAGCAGGTTGACGGTGGTCAGGAATATGGGCACGCTGTATTCGTCGTTGAACAGTCTGGTCAGCCACGTGAGTCGGCAATGGGCCCCGGATGCGGCGATCAGTGTCTCGGCGTCGGTATCGGCAGCGGTCCGCATCAGCGCGTTCAGCGTCGTGAACTCGTCGGCGAGCGTGTTGCACGCGGACGTGTACTGCGATTCCATCGTCGACATGGTTAGGAAGCAGCACGCGAACGGCATGGACTTCAGCACCACGATCGTCGCGTGTGGCGCGTCCGTGAACGTCCGGTGCTTGTAGTAGTTCATGTACACCAGTGCGCCCGTGCAGCACATCCTGAACCAGAACTCTGGTATATGTCGGCCCGACTCCACGGTCCGGCCGCACGTCTTCATCAGTTCGTTTGCGAAATATTCGCTGTGTTTGGCGGTCATCAACCTGCGGGAAAGCGAAACACAACCACATCGTATTGAATGACAATGCTGCAACACGGCCGAACAAACTTTTGTTTAACGAACTCGAGTGTCCTCCGAGAAAACATTTTTTTTTTCCATTTACACACACGTTTAACGTTATAGTTCGAAATTTACGCGAATAACAATGTGTAATATTAAGTACAATAGTAACGTGGCATAATTATGTACAGTATATAATAGTAAAAATATTAATAATATTATACGGTAATAAATAATAATTAAAACATCTACGTGAGTATTATAGCCTGTGGGTACATATTACAATCCACGACGAGTGCAGTTTTTTTTGCATAAGAAACTTAATTTTGCCGCAATTTTGAAAACTAAAAAATATAAATAATATTATTTATTTATTCTGTAGTTTAAACGATAAAGAATTTGCTCAGTACGTTTTTAATTTCAAAACATTACGTGGTTTGAAATGAAATTAACTTGAGAAAAAAATCCTTTTCAATGAAAATGTCATGGTTCCGTAAAAAAATTTGTAATGTAGAGAGTTTTATCAAATGCATTATCGACTGTATATTAATCATTTTAAGCAGTAAGAATTAACATGGTGTTTATAAAATTGACTTCAAAGATTAGTAAATTTGAATATTTGATGTTCAGAAACCACAAGTAATTGAATCCTAAATTAAGATATTAATTTAATACAAGTTAAACAAGTAATATTTATTCTTGAGGTTAAGAATTCTTTGTCTTGGAATTTGATCTCCTCACAAGATAGAAAATAAATATATTTGCTTTTATTCTTAATTATTATCCGTTATGGTTATCGACATACATTTTTTGTTTATATTAATTATTGCTAGTAAATACGTCTTGTTTTACCTGTTTGAAGCCAAAACGCAACAATTTAAATGTATTGTATAAATGATTAAGTGTTGTGGACTAGTGTTTACAGTTTCATTATGTATGACGTCCGTCAACATTTCATAAAATAAATAAAAAGAATTGATAAATACGAAAAATACTGTGAAAACGAAATAATAGTTAAATCCAAAGCGTTTATTTTTCTCGATCCACTTTAATGACCAATTTCCGAACAAGAACGAAAAAATACACACGATTGGAATCATTTTCGGTCTACTGATTTAAAAACATGAAACGAACTTACGTACATTGGACGTATTATATAGATTTGGTTACAATGAATAGTGAACAATTGATAAAATCGTATTGCATGTTTAAACAATTAATAATTTAAAAATACATATTTCTAATGGATATGTGTTATGCACTAATATTACAATGAATGAAAAAAAAAAAGAGTTAATATAATGTTGATTTAAGACGAATAACTTAAAATGGTATACTTGTCAACTATGTTATTTGTAATAACTACAGGTTATAATTAATTTTTTCTTATCGATCAATTAATTTAGGCATTTAATGAAGGAATTTTATTTGAGTTTACATTAAAAAATAACATGGTTCGTACAAGTTTATAGCTATTATTGTCATTTATTGTCATTATTAAAGAAAAGTATTTTTATTTTCTTTGTAGTAGTTCGCCGTATAATATTATTGATTTCTATGAGTTAAATAAAAAAAAAAACATTAAAAATACGTTACACTTATTAGATTCCTTTCAAATGAACTTCTTAGTTCTGACAATGGAATGAATTTAAGAATTTAACATGTTAACATTGTAAACATTGTTAACATGTAAACATTTGGTAATAAATTGCACTATATCCGCTAAAATATACACAAAAATATTATAATCCAAAATATATTTTATTGTGTAATAAAAGAGGCGTACTTTGCATTACCCAAATTGTTTAAATCCAAAATGTTGTCAAAGAAAACGAAAGTCAGACTTTACACAATGATAGTGAGAGTTGTATTAACATATGGATGCGAGGCATGGACGACTACAAGCGTAACAGAACGTAGACTTACCACCTTAGAAAACAAAATATGGCGTATGATATGTGGATCTAAATTAGGTGAAAACACTGGTATGTGGAGGAGAAAGTTTAACAAAGAACTAATAGAAGAAACAGGAATGACTCCAGTTAAATATTACATAAGAGGCCAGAGAATCCAGTGATTTGGGCACATTATGCTTGGAAGTGACGATAAAGACAGTACTGTCTTGGAAACCAACGGGTAAGAGACCATGAGGACGCCCGAGGAAAAGATGGATGGACGTGGTCGAGGAGAATCTAAAAAGGATAGTAGTAAATGATTGGAGAAATATAATTTATGATCGAGAGAAGTGGCGTGAAGTTGTGATGGTGGCAAAAACTCTTGTAGAGTATCCAGTAAAGCCAGAAGAAAAATAATTTCTCACTAGATTCATACAAATTAATATGCACAATCTATGAATCTTAATGCATTTTAGTAGCGACATCTGTACATTTCGAAACAAATGATTTCCACTCATAAGGACATATACAGCTACTGCTCTCTACAATATTACATTAAAACGGTATAGTAAGAATTGTTATTCAATAAAAATCTATGATATAGCTTATATTCATTATCAAAAACACACGGTTTAAGTTGACTAACTTATAATTTCTCAAAAGCTCTTTTATATATAATAATATAAATAATATATTACTTTTTTTCTGAAATATTATACTTGATAAAATGATAAATTAATAATAAATCTTATTTCGAAATTTTGACTAAATTATACTTATTTTTATTTTTTTTATTATAGCTTCAAGTTACAACTAATATAGCTCAACAATTATGTAATAGAAAAGTACAAATTAAAGATAAAACATTACAAAATTACGACCTTTAAAACATAGATTTTATATAATAAAGCCAGCATTCAAAATAAACTTGATAATACATTTAATAGTGAAGATGCAATTAGTATTGAGAATGGAATGGAGATTAAAAGGATAATTGAAAGATCTAAGAGATTTAATTAAATCTAGACGTTCGGTTATCAGAGCAGGGCAATTCAATAATATATGAGATAGATCGCAAATACATTCACCGAGATGCAGTGTACAGAAAGGGGAGTCGTTTAAGTCGAGTTTGAACGAATGACTGGGTAATAAAGAATGTCCTATACGTAATCTGTTAAATTGTGTAATATGTGATCTGTGTAGATCTAATTTGCTGAACCAGATATTGTTAAGAATATTGGATGTAATGTCTTTATATATTGACGCAAAGTTTCCAGGTAAGTTATTCCAGTATGAAGACCATAGATTGAATGTGTAACGTTTAATAAAAGGAGTTAAGTCAGAGTGCGGAAGTAGAGTAAAAGATGGGAGGATAATGTTAGATGTGGATTCAGCAATATTGTCGACAAACTCATTGCCGTGAATGCCGGTATGACCGAGGATCCATATGAAGTGTATTGTATAGTTTAAAGAATTGAAATTGAAAATAAGTGATTTTATACGTAGAACAAGTGAGGATAGTTGAGAGTGTAGAGGGTTGGAATTTAGGGCTTGAAGACATGACATGGAGTCGGAAGCTATTAGATATTTGTTAGGGGCAAAATTAAAAATGAGTGTTAAAGCATCGATGATGGCGTAGCACTCGGCTGTAAAGGAGGAAAATAAAGAGAGGAGATTATTTTAAAAAGAGACATGTAACTCTGGAATATACTCGTAAAATGCATAGCCAGCAGAAAGAGGAGAGACAGAACCATCCGTATAAACAACAATAAAATTGGGGAGGTTAACAATAAGGTGATTCGAAAAAGCTGCGTTTACCATACAGTGTGACATTTTTTTAAAGTCCTTGGAGGACAAATCAGAAACTAGATTACCCAAATGAACGGAGGAGAATAAAGAAGAGAATCGTAGGATTGTTCATAAATTAGGGGTTTGTCAAAACTCATGACGTCATGGTGGAAAACAGATAATACATTTGTAATATCGGACAAGACAGGCATAGTTTTAGGGACGTAGCGCCAATTGAGATATAGTGAGTAAAAAGTATCAAAAATGTGATGATTGGTATGGGATAATGATTTCAAAAGAAATTTTCCCGCAAGCCACTTGCACCTGATATTGAATGGTGGGCATAAAGCCTCTACCTCAATAGCTGGACAAGGAGTGGACCTAACGTATCCCATAATGTTCCTAAGACAAGAAATTTGGTGTTTATTAATTTTTTTCCAAATAGTGTAGGAAGCTGAACCGCAAAGGAAACAACCATAGTCACGTTTGGAGCGTATGATTGAAAGATAAATAGATAGAAGACTAGAAGGATGTGATCCCCACCAGGTACCAGTAACCGTTCTGAAAAAATTGGACCATCGAGAGACGAATGCTGTAAGTGAATTAATATGTGGAAGCCAACGAAGTTTGGAGTCTATAGTAATGCCTAATTAAGTAAGTGACATTTGGAATGATTGGTATGATAATGTCGTCGATAAGTATATCGGGGTGATTTAAGTACCTACGTCGGGTGAATATAACAGATTTAGATTTTTCCGGAGCAATTTCAAAAGAGACTTTGATAAGGATTTCACTTAGATCTTTGATTTGATTTATTATTATTATTTGATTTAAAAATGTTAATGAACAAATGCGTTATGGCTAGTTACATAATGTGTAATATGTTTTTCTTAGTACCTAACTTCATAGAATCAGAAAATGATCTTATTGAAATATTGATATATGCCTACATATAATAAGGTAATAAAATATTAGATATCCATGTGAAAAAATACATTTTTATGAGTTTTCCATTACAGTAGGTAATATAATGAGTTTCTATAATTATTGTTACATTAATGATTTTGATATTTTTATTGTTTTTATATTTTAAGCTTGAAAATATAATTATTCTATAATTTAAGTGATAAAGATTTGCCAAGGTACATTAAACATAAACGTTTTTTTTGCTTTTCAAACGTTTCAAAATTTGAAATAGTATGAACAATAATTAGTGTAGCAGCCTAACAGATAATTAAATTAGGTCATTTAATTATTGTTCACCGGCCGGCCGTCTATTATGTAACGTCGACGTGCTACGACCACGATAAGCGTCTATCTTATGTCCTCCTTCCAAATTCATATCATTAATGGTGTATTATTATAATTAGTTTATTAATATTTTACTTGCCTACGGGTTTTTGTTGTTGTTCGGTCGTTATAGTGAGGAGACGTGACCTAGCTCAATCTAAAATCAGAAAATTTTGTCGTGGTTTTTGTTTTATGTTATATTATTTAGCGCACACGCATAAGTGCATCAATTGTATTAGTTTTTAATTATTAATATATATTTCGTATTAAATCTGAAAGTACACCAAATAAATTGTGTTGTGTATTATTGTAATTATCGTTCGTGTGTGTGTTTTATTATATTATATAGGTTTAGGTTGCAGCTGACCAGGTGTACACCCCATTCTGCAGGAACTGTGAGTTTTATATTAACTATTATTATCATTATAATAAAATTATTAGTCAGTAGTCGACTGATTTATTTTGTGACCAACAGGCATATATTTACGTGTTGTAAACAGACACAATACATAGCAAAAACATTTTTACACTCACTCACAGTTACCACACATGTTATTTATCTTTATTATATATTATTTACACCAATTATAACATTTACATATTTTTACATTTATTATATTATATGCACACACCTTGTACCTCACACATTATTATAGTCAATTATACACGTACGTAACACCGATCCCTCACATTGGAATAATACATTTTTTTTTGCCAATATTTAGCATGTAATTAGCATGTATTTGCATGCCAACTTTTGTAATTTGCATGATTTTTATTTAGGCATGGTATAAAAAAAAAGGTGGGGGGGCTGGAGACACGTGTCTCCAGCCCCCCCACCTACCATAAATAATAAATTTACATGTTTTTTCTATGCCAATATTTAGCATATAATTAGCATGTATTTGCATGTCCGGTTCCAAACCTCTAGTATTATCCGTTGGTTCGCAAAATCAATTAAACCGATTTGCAGAGCTGCAAGTCCCCAGCCCCCCCACCACGGACTTTCGAGTTCAAATTTTTACAGTCGTTTGTGCTTGTTTGTGCTTTTATTCCCGTCGTTTGTGCTTAATCCGTTTCCGAGTTATCGAATTTTCAAAGTGGGGGGCTAGGGACATGCTCAGCCCCCCTACGACCTCGGACTTTTGAGTTCAAATTTTTACAGTCGTTTGTATTTTGTTTGTGCTTGTTTGTGCTTTTATTCCCACCGTTTTTGCTTAACCCGTTTCCGAGATGTTAAACGTTGAAGGAGGGAGGGGCGTTTTTGCGTACAAAAATTTAAATATTCGACATTTTTACGTGTATTTTAAAACAATAAATGCTCTTTTTCCAAAACCCCGAAGCGATATAATCATTATTGATGAATTTTCATTTTGAAAAAACTTAATAATAATAATAATAATAATAATAATATCATAACATGTTTTTAAAATTGTATGAAACCTTTTTTATTTTGTCATTTTTAAATTTGGATAGACTTTTAAGTGACCATTTTATCCTGCCACGAAATTTTAAATCTGACAGGCTATTGCGAATTCGCACTGAAACTTATGCGTACCTACGTGTCTAACCGTAAATACGGTTTGTAAACAATACTTTTGAAAAAGTATTAAGATAATATTACTAGTATTTGAATAAAAAATATTAAAAATACTTTTAAAATACTATTATAAAAATTTATTTTACGAATACTCACAAAGTATTTGAATAAAAATCCAAGTATTTTTTTTTAATTTTATGCTATATAATGTTTATGTTTATTATACACCAGTATAGGTACCTATTATATTACTATTTTCTATGGATCTTAACAATTATTATAACATGTCTGACTATTTAGAGATAAATATATTTGCATAATTTTTTTATTATTGTTAAATATAGCAGAGTGCAAAAAAAATTGGTTTATCGGTGCCATGATATCAGATCTAAAATTTGTAAGTAATATGTATATTGCCTATATTACATTTATATATATATTTTTTTTTTTGCATGTTTGATAGATTTTGCAGGAGAGTACATATTTTAAAATTTTTATGCTTATTTTGCATACTTTGATAAATTTTTCAAATTTAAAATTAAAAACTATAGATACATATTTTAACCGATCGAAAAAAAAATGTATTAAGAGGACATAATACTTCCAATAATATACTATCTGTAAAGTACCTCTTGTATCTCGTTATAATTTTTGTTTAGTATAAATAATACTATAACCCCGTATCAGCCGTATAACCTACTGGATACCTATCAGATGTCGATAAAGATAATATTAGATATAGAATAATAGATTATTTGTTTAGTGTTCAGTTCAGTCGATTATTATCCGTCGTTGTTTATGCGTCTTGCAACCACACAACGTCGATTCATACGTAAAACGTCGTACGCATATATTTTGTAACATTGTGTAATGCCGAAAGCACAACAGTTTACGAGTAGCCGAATAAATGAACAGGTCAATAATAAATAAAAAATTGGTTACTTACATATACTTAATTTACTTTATAAAATGTGTTAATAAAACAATATACACTAAAAGTTTGTTTAAATATATTTTTAATTTATTAAGCATATCCTTAGGCCCCTCCCTCCTTCAATGTTTAACATCTCGGAAACGGGTTAAGCACAAACGACGGAAATAAAAGCACAAACAAGCACAAACGAAATACAAACGACTGTAAAAATTTGAACTCGAAAGTCTGTGGTGGGGGGGGGGGGCTGGAGACATGCAGCTGATTTGCACGTATCCCCAGCCCCCCCTCCGACACGAAATATTTTGAATTCCAAAATTTTCTTCACCCAAATATTTAGCATGTAATTAGCATGTATTTGCATGTCCGGTTTCAAACTTCTAGTGGTATCCGTTGGTTCACAAAATCAATTAAACCGATTTGCACGTGTTTCCGGCCCCCCTCCGACACGAAATATTTTGAATTCTAAAATTTTCTTCGCGCCAACATTTAGCATTTATTTCCATAGACGGTCCCAAAACTCTATACTTCGTTAGTTATTTACATTATAGTTATTAACTAATTTTTTTTATTATATACAGAGATTTATTTCTTTAATTTCATAATTTAGTTTTACCCAATCACTAAGTCCCAATATTTGCAATTCATCATAATTAACTAATTCAAAATAAGTTCCTATTTTATTTTTATTGTTACTAATTTCAACTTTAATATTTTTTAATGACTTTATTTGAAAACCTCCAAACGCTTTAACTTATAACAATACTCCTTTCCAATTTTGTATTTAATATTTTGAAGTCTCCTAGAGGCATGCAATTTAATTGTGCACCAGTATCTAATTATATCAACATTTTTAAATTAAGCAAAGTAACGTTATAAATTAAATTAATAATATTATACTTTGCATTTTAATTTCCATAAATTTCATGGTTACAAAATTACTAATTATTAAATGTTATAGAATAACATAACAATCAAACATAGAAGGTAAGTCTTTTAACCATTATATACATTTAAAATGAATGGTTAACACACAACTTTAGGAAAATTGCCTTAATAACTGTAATGTAAATAATTAACGAAGTATAGAGTTTTGGGATTATCCATGGAAATATATGCTTAATGTTGGTGTGAAGAAAATTTTAGAATTCAAAATATTTCATGTCGGAGGGGGGACGGGGACACGTGCAAATCGGTTTAATTGATTTTGCGAACCAACGGATAACACTAGAGGTTTGGAATCGGACATGCAAATACATGCTAATTACATGCTAAATATTGGCAAAAAAAAAATGTATTATTCCAATGTGGGGGTGTCGGGGTTACGTACGTCAATTATACAACGTATCGACATACTATTATTATTGTTTGATTTTCACTATTATTATTATTATTATTATTATATCATAAAATTAGTGGTTTTTGACCACATACGTGTTGCCAACTCCACCCAATCAAAATATTGACATTTTCTTCATGTCAGCATTTAGCAGGCAATTAGCAACAATTTGCAAGAACATTTTCACAAGTTGCAAGGCTTTAGTTTTATCGTAAAACGCAAAAAACCATGGGTGGGGCTGGAGACACATGCGAATTTCAGAAACCTCTTTTGCGGACGAAATATTGGTTTGCAAATGTCTACGACTGGCTTGCTAATCGTTGCTAATTGGCTGCTAAATGCTGACATGAAGAAAATGTCAATATTTTGATTGGTTGGGATTGGCGACATGTACGTTTTTCGACCTACTGTAGTATACATAATTCATAATTTTATAAAAGTTTTCATTATTATCTTTTGTCATCATCATGTACCTATAAATTGTTCTCCACTTCCTTGTTATTATACCATACTTAATTCCAGACAAGCGAAAGCGATCGATCCCTTGCTCGTCTGGAGCAATTAACGTATAGGTAAATTCCAATTCCCGGTATTCCAATAAAAATACAGTCCACCTTACAATTTTAGGTGCCGAGGTAAGCGGCATATTATTTTCCGCACTCGCACGTACAATTAGATTCTCTATTAATTATGATTACATTTATTATAATAATTATTTTAAAACAATTATAAATGTTAAATTATTTCTATCAAACATTTCAACTATAGCATTAATCAATGTTTAATTTATCCAACGATATTCTTTTAGAAATTTTTTTTTTTTAATGTGATTAGTTTTAAATTAATAGAAACAGTTTATTTAACATAATAAATTACTAGCACTTGAAATAAATTTTTTTGAAATTTACAGAAATTAATAAATGAGTAGGTAAGTTTATCTTCTTCATCTTCTCCTCAGTTATTAGACTTTTTAGGGACATCTTGTTTCGCACCCTATCCTCCATTCTTCTTTATCCATTGCTTTTTTTTTCTAACTCGAACCAATTTGAATAGGTAGGTACATTATAAATAATTTACGATTTTAGAATCCATCATTGTAACATTATTATTTTAGTATGATAATTTACTATACAGTAAATGATAAATCCCAAAAGAATAAAACGTTTTGTAATTAAACTTAGCTGAGGGAGTTTTTATAAGTATCATAAAAAAATTTCCTATCATGTCCAAACAACTATAAATGTTCCTAAAAGGTTATTCCTTTTTTGTTATAAATGCACATATAAATCTGACACTGAATCGGTAACAACAAATATTTCACGCGTTGTCTACACTTAAACTATTATATACAGTAGGTACATAATATAATATATAATATCCGTTTTTGGTAGTAGCTTCCGTCCACGTACCCATATTATATTATAATATACAATCCCGATGTATTGCATTGGTTTTACGCAATAGTCGAGCAACAAAGCAGACTTATGGGGAAAAATTGTACACGTTTACTCAAGGGAACAGGCAAACACACACACACACACAGATTTAGTAAATTAACGCGAAATACAATAACACTATTAAAATGTTCTGATACACGTTTGTACATACACAATGTGTGTTGCACATACTCAGTCATTCGCCTTTTTGTATGTACATATATATTTTAATTAAGAGTCCGAAAATCTAATTTCACGCTTTCTAAACGGTCGAATGCAATCGTCGGCGCGCGAGTTTGCTCTCTCGGCACATGCAGCATCTATATAATAGTATACGTGTACATACACATATTCTACCCTACTAGCAATCCATTTGGTGCCATACACTACCAAAACAGTCAGCGCGCTTTTTACCCGCCACTATACCACTCCCTCGTGGATCAACCTCTCGACGATGGTATAGGCATCGTCTTCAAACCAAAGGGAAATTGGATAAGTTACCATAATACTGTTTCTATATATGTACATATATGTATACATATACGTATAATATTATCTCCGCGATGTGTTTTCATCAGTCTCAAATCGCGCGACCACACACACGAGCGCGCGCGACAAATCGGCCTAAGATTGTGTGCATTAGGAAATTTGATTATATGTGATAAAATGTTATTCATTGGAGTTACAAGAATGATTATACTTACACAAAGAAATATAATAGGCACTGCTTATAAGACTCATTTTAGGACTAGCATAAAGTTAATCTTATAACTGAATGAATCTTATAGGTGAAGCGGGAAAAAAAACAAGCAACGATTTGAATTAATTTGGCTTTTTTGCTTTTATTACATACAAAAAATAATACGTATTATATACAGTGTTTACACCATTGGATCTTCGGACAGTTTTTATTAGTCGTCAATTTAATGCTTAAAACGTTATTCGTTGCGTAAAACGTTATGTTATAATTTTATAATTTCTATGAACCTTTGTGTCGTCGGTTCTTATACTATCAATAACCGTAGGATTGGTTAAACGTTCTATAAGCCATATAGCGTTTAACGTTATAGGTATAGACAGCTACGGTTACTTAGTACGTATATACTTATACGTACGTAAGTTCCATATATTTTTTTTTGTTAACGTCGTGTTTACCACAGAAATATTTATTAAACCGCGACTCGACAATTCCACCATATTTCGTTTAGTTATCCGTTGGTTTGCTCTTGGGAAAACAAACGTCTTTAATTAACAACACTGTTGAGTTTCCCGGACGTGTCCTTCATTCCGGTGCATACACTGTATGTCTTTGTTGCTTTCTTATTGGACAATTTATCAAAAAAAACCCATTCTGCTCACGAAAATTCCAATTGCAACGCGACAATTGCTATAATATCTTGTGATACCTACCAACCGATATTCTATGTGAATTTAATTACAAAGTATAAAATTTAAATTCATTAAAAATATATAAGGAGTATGTAAAGTAATGGTAAGAATGATATCGAAATATATATATATAAGTACTAAAAAGTATATTATACTAAACAAAACAAAATAATTTTAGCTATATTTATTATTGTCAAAATTTCACAAATAAGACAAACGTTTAATTGTATTAAAGACTGATTGATTACTCAACGGCAAACTAGTGTGTATTTATAAACAACAAGAATCATATAAATATTGTAAGTTAATTCTAATTTAATTTTATTTTAGTGCAGAAATACTAGGTATATCATATCTATAAAAAAAAATAAATATTATATTCAATCAAAAAAAAAAAAAAAATAAATAAATAAATAATATATATGAATTATTAAATAAAAAAAATAAAAAAAAACCATGCAGATTTATTATAAGTGTAAAAATATTCTTAATATATGTCCAAACCCAGACATATATTTCATTTATTTGAATGGCTTTTATGTTTATCTAATGTTTTTTGTTTATAAATCGTAAATAATTACTGCGTTTATTAGGGTTAAAAATAACTAGATATCCATTAGTCGAGATTAAAGATCTATTATAAGAATATATCAACTCAAATACGTGCAGTAGTTTATGTATCATATTATTATATAATAGTTCTCTAAAGGATTGTATAGGTACATAAATTGTTTATAACTATGTCATACTACAAGAACAATGAGCCAAGAGTTTATGACAACTACCTAACTAAACTGTTCGGCGTTATTAATAGCCGCTTGACAAAGAGGAGTTGCCCATACTTTGTTTTAAACATCTCTTCGACGAATTGATTAAACCACCTCAGCATGTACACTTTGAACTTACGGCCAACGTTTTATTGTTGATGATGAAAAAAAAGGGGGAAGGAAAGTTTGACATTTAACTTTTTAACGTAACGAATTAATTGGCGTCCTACGGTCTTTCCACGTAATTTAAGTATTTTCTTTTATTAAATTTTTGCGCTCAGTTATTATCTACTTTACGCTGAAATTGCACATAATATAGGTAATTGGAAATTATTACATTTTTGGTTCTGTGTAAACCTTATATAGAAAAATAGTACGAGTAAGTAACGTATTTATAGGTTTCGTTGTTTTTTTAAGACGTCACTGTACTTTTGGAAAGTTATTAAAACAATTTTTTTTTTTAATGTAATTTTAGAACTAAAATAAAAGAAATATGCAAACGATTTAATTGAAACTTGAACTTAATGATTTTCATAAAAAATCAACGAGTCTTTCCATTATCCAAAGACAATAGGTATTATAATTGCTGGCGTTTTCGAGGGAGGGAACGAGAGTGTACAAAGACAGTCGGGTACACCTAGCGTGTGATATTTTTGCATATATATATATAATAAAAAAATCTAAAACATGGGCAAATATTGGGTAACAGTAGCGCGGAGGCCGTGTTAAAAGCCGAAGAAATTTAAAAGCGCACCGGTTGTCCAGTACGTTTCATAATTTATGCCGGGCGTATGTATGGGCCAGATAAGAGATGAAAAAGGGTTCCTCCGTCACGAACCGTAAACATCGGTTAAATGCAATCTCTTGGTCGTGGCCAGGGCAAATGATGGTCCCACCGGGCCTTCCCTTTCCAATGGCATCTAACCCGCTATCGTGTTGTGGATGCGGAATGGTCCAGACATACTCGAAAAAACACACACATACACGCACTGCATAATATATATTTTTACGATTATGTAAAATATATTTGTACACAAAAATGTATATAATATGTTATGTGTATAATGTATAGGTGTAAACATTTGTGTATTTTCGTACGACTATACGTCTTATATTTTTGGCGTCTGTGCATTGTATCTACAGAGCATTTTTTCATTTTTTTCATTTATTTATTTTTATAATAGGATTATTGCAAAAAATGTTTATTGAATTTCGATTATCGTAATGATGTGTGAGAATAAATTACTATGAGAGTGAAAAAAGTTCATGTGAAAAAATGATCGTACTTCTCGTACTCTCAATTCAGTTTTGTAAGCGTTCAGTTATTGTAGTTAAAAGATAATTTTCGACGAAAATAATTTTGAAAACATAGTTGAATTCTTCACAAAGTATACAAGAAATATGTCTAACTCAGTTTGTTTGGAGGTATTTCGAAGGGAAAAATTACAATTCGATTTTTACCTGATGTGGTATACTTATTAAAAAATGTTTACTCTTTCAGTATTTTGATTATTTATTTTTGTTATTTAGCTAATGAAATAGGAATAAAAAAAAAAAAAAATAAATAAAATATAAACTATATTTATAAATAGGTATAATATATTTTCAGAAGTTTTTTAATACGTTTTGATATTAAAAAAAAAAAAAAAAAACAATATCATTATTCGGTTAGTGCGCTACGTTGGGTTGTATTTATGATATATACTCGTCCGCATTGTCTACCTACAGCGTATTACAATACACAAATAAGATAAAATGTAGTCGCTCCCGACGGTGACAATGCAGTGCCGTGTCTGTGGACGTGATGATAATTTGCAAGCAAAAACCACGGACTCCTTGCCTGAACATAATAATATAATTCTCCTTAATACGCATTATAACCGTATGCGACGGTTATTCGATGACGGTTGCGGCGATGCCTTTGCGCTTTTGTCGATCGACCGGAATTATAGGAAATTTCCACTCTTTTGAGATTATTTCTTATGCCGGTTGATTATATATTAGAACGTGGTGAACCCTCGCATCGAATCATACCATTGAAAGTGACTGAAAAAAAATGATTAAAAAACAACATTACTACCTGACCGGCTATGTTTAAACCTTATAAATATTAAATATTATTATCATATTTACGTGTAAATCAATATTTAATAAATTTGAGGTATATTAAATTTAAGAAAATATCGATGAAAAGGAAAACACAAACTGTGTATGCGGAGAGGTCCAGACAATGTAGAATCTGCTAAGTTACTACGAATACCCCATAAAATGTGATGTAATAGACTCAGAAGCCACAAATAACAAGGCTATAAGATGTCAGAATTTTGGAGTGACGAAATTTAAAACCACAATTTCATATGTTACTTTTAGTATCACTCATTGTTACCATTACCATTATTTCTTTCTTTTCTTTCTGTCTTTCGAGTTAAATGGCCACTAGGACCATCCTATTATCATTACCATTATTATTACCATTATATACTTAACACATTGTTTCATATATAATTTAATTTTATATTCCTATTTTAGTATTATACTTATTGACTTTTTGATTAATTGATATTATGTTGTGTTATCTATAGTTCATATATAATTATATTTATACATTTAATTACCTTTAAAATTACCTGTCAATTAGAATCGAAAAAAAATAATCCGTTAATCCCGCCGTGCGGTTTTTTTTCCCACCGCAATTTGTGAAACTTATCTCTGAATCGCTCTCACCGAAAACCTCACTCCGTACCTAACCGATTCTTCCATCCAGTCATAAACCTTTCCGCTGTTCATTACACTTCACGGTGCACTTATATTCGGCTGCTTCTTACCTAACTTGTTGCATTGATATAATACATTACAGTATCATATGAATATACCTACTACACAAGTCGCAATTTTATTGACTTTGTATACACCCGATGATACATTTTAAATTCGAAATCGGTCGTACTTTGCAAAAATTATATTACTGCACGTAAAGTATTTATTTATTTCTATAAATATATTATTTGTTTATTTATTTCTGTATTAGTTGATGAATATTAACAGTTTACTTAATTTTTTATTACTGTATTATACACCATTTAAGTTTCTCAATTGCAAGTCATATAGCTGTATAGCACAACCACCGTCGTACGAATCCTGACCAGGATTTAAAGCATACCGTGCCGTGTCGTGTAAAATGACTGTCTCCAATCGGCCGAACCACGTGGTTAAATTCATCAACTGGTGTGTATAAAATTTATTACACATTACTAAGAGTTTGATTTCATCCAACTTTTGAACGTGTGATAACTAATTTCAATAAATTCTGCGATATATCAATATGTTACTAAAATTTGATAGCTAATAAATAAATAACACATTCGTGGTATATATTATTTTTTCAAATTTAAAAGAAAAAGTATTGTGGTGTAGTGCGTATCCGGATTTAATCGGTATTACATGCAGTTACCAGCTACCAGATTTGACGGAGAACCACGTCTATGCCACCGCATACACGACTGCATGCCGTCTGAAGTTCGCGAACCACTTACGCACACGATGAAAATGCCTCTGTGCGTTTCACGTTATCTCTGTCACAGTTGAACGCCCATTGCGGCTGGGTATTTAATCCTGTCTGCGTGTCCTTTCTCCGTTCACCGTTTTATGCTCTCTGTGACGCAGCCGAATGGAACTTAAACTTGCGGTCGTCGTCATTGCCTCGCGGCCCCGCCGCAGTCCGACAAAACCACGGAGACCACCTCTCATCTACGCTCGTTTCTTTACCACTTATGAATGTACTCCCCGCCAACTCTTTAGACCGTTACCCATACTTGTTAAATATTTAAATACTTTTTCTGTATTTTAAATATTTTTGAATAGAAGTATTTCAAATATATTTTAAATACTTATTATTATATTTCATATTTAAAAATATTAAACACAACACTTTCAAACAAAATTTTTGATTTGGTTTATCGATTATGAAGAAATAATAAATAATTGCTTATCGTCGACGAAACTATTTGACGATTATAAATTACTAACTAACTATTATATAATATATATTATGTTCATATTATGTTATTATTGACAAACAATATTTAAAGATATTACGGGAAAATAATATTTTCCGTATATCGTTTATCTATTTGGCTACATATTTATAGTTTATAGTATCGTAGCACGATGACACCCAGAGCCTGAATTCCAGTATCCCATAGTACACACTCCGTCACTCGTTATTCCTTAATTTTGATAAATGTTAAAAATTATTTTGTTGTGTATTTACGTTAAGTCTCTAGTCACTACTGACTAAGATTGTTTTGAAATGCACTGTATATTTTTATATTAAAGACGCTTAACTAGTATGGATAACTAAAATTAACTAATTCTTCCGTAGAATATTTAGGTATATTTCTACTTTACGGAACACCGAAAATTTCAGATTTTTTCTTGTGTCAACTTATGTATTTTTTAACGCTGAAAATGATAGTGTAAATGAAAATTGGCGCAAACGATTATTTTGGAAGTAACAGCCTATTGAAGTTTGATAGTTTTGATTAAATAATCTATTATTTCCAATTGTTACTTCAGTGATGTGGTGCAATTGGTAACGCGGGACCACCAGTGAGAGGATATGAGTTTAATATCGTAATAGTAGGGAAAATAGATATTTTTTGCATTTTTTTCCACTTTTTTTATAATCGGTATAATAAGGTTATATCAGTACCTATAGCCTGTTTCACAGCAATAGATATTCGATGCGCAAGAAAAAATACAAAAAAAGTACAAACAATTTTAATGAATATTCAGGGTTTTACTCGCGTAGCGAGGTTTTAGGTTCACACGCAGAGAATAATCCCATTTACAATAGTATCAAGTTTTGTAAAAAACTAGGTTAGGTTTAGACTATAATTCCTCTTGGGGCGAAGCCCCATCCCTCCGAAAAGTACCACGCAGTGGCACTCGAGTTTGTGAGTGGATCCGGCAGGCGTAACGAGCGAAGTCCTAAAATTTTTAAAATTAAAGTTCCGATTTTTCGAAAAAAAAAAATGCAAAAAATTTTCATTACGATAAGAGATCAAATCAGTTACAAAATTATCATTAAAAAAAAAAAATAAAGTTTAAAATTTGATTTTACCTATGTGGGGATCGAAGTTTGGCTACGTGGATAATAAACGATGTTGTTACCATTGCGCAACGCTTTAAAATGTTTTATTTAATGAAAAATAAATATTTAAGAACTTTAGTGTAGTTATAAACTTTAATTAACTTCAAAATTAAGTTTTTGCGCTAAATTTTAATTTCACCATAATTTTTTCACCCAAAATATGACTAAGTCCCCCCAAAAAATGTCCAAATTTTTGGATGTCCCGTAAACTAGAAATGTTCCAATATTTATAATATTCATAATAAAAATATTAAAATAATAAATAGTAGCGAGTTGTACCCTACGTACGAAGTATCTTCGCAAACATTGTAATTGTTCGAAGACACGTACTGCTGATTGACGTGTCCCATCAAATCTTCGCGAGCATTTGAAAGTAAGTACCTATGGAATAATTCTAAACTCATATTTTTTTTATTAGTAGGTAATTGTAACAATTGTCCTGTGTGCCTCCTTAATCCTTGGATACTATGATTGTACAAATTCAGTAAAATTGTATAAGAAATTAAGAAGTAAAGATCAGATAAATAAATATAATTGTACTCTTACCTACATACTTATAAAAACATTACCTAGTACCATCTATATTTATTATTTTTACCTAAATTTTCTAAAATTCATAGAATAAACATAGTAATGTCAAATCTGTTAGAGTAGTGGTATTCAACCTTTTTAACAATGCGGCACACTTCATATCCAACAAAATGTTCGTGGCACACCAATCCATATATTATGTGAACCATATTTTATTTATTTATACTATTTATAGTCTACTCTATTAGAGGGTTATTTATTGTAAAATATATTAATAAATCGATCGATCGAGACGGCTGTGATGGATATACTTTCAATAAATAATATTATATGTAACTATATTTAGTTCGATCGGTTTTCATCTTGAATATCAATAATAAGCTGGTAAATACATACCTATAAAATAATTTATAGATTTATCACGGTTTACCAGTTGGGAACCACTGTGTTAGAGAATTATTAATTCCTGTTACTACTGTTTAAATATATGTTAAAAGAAAAGTTAACTCTGAAATTCATGATAATTCTGATGTAAAAAAAATTAAAACTTTAAATACTGTTCAGATGTCTATACTTAATTATTCAAATCGTAAAAGATTGACTTCTCAAGGTACAGCTAATTTAGTATAATAATATAATATAGTAATAGTACCTATGTATGTGTATTTATATATTAGTAAGACTTGGATATTATCTAACTTAGATTGTATTTTACAGAAGACCTTGATCAAATGATCTTAGACGTCATAATAAATACACATTTACCATTTAATTTGGTATCTCATGAAAGTTTTAAAACAATTATTTCTAAAGGCTATCCTGGAAGAACTGTTTTATGTCGCCAAACTTTAATGAAACGTATAGATAATGGCTATAAAGTTGCGTTTGATAAATTAAAGAACAAGTTGAATTTGGTTAAATTTGTATCAACGACAGCAGATGCTTGGTCTACATTTAAAAGGTAATTTTAATACACTTATACATTTGATATAATTTTAAAGTACTCATTTAGTATGTGAGTATGTGACCTACCACCTACAGAGTGAAAATCAAGCTTAGTATATGACCCATAGACGCAATTTTAGTTTTGGTCTTGGAGGGACTTTACATATATAAATGTATTTTAATAAAATAAAAATGTTTGATATTATTAAATGTATTAGGTACTGTATTATTTTATATTTGTATTACTAATTATTGAAACTTAAGTTATTATTTATTTCTAAATAGATTATAATTAGGAATTACTGTTCACTGGGTCGATACAAAAACATTTGAACGACAATCTTATTAGCTATCCATAAAAGTAAACATACTTATGATGTACTGGCTAGAGAAATGGAATCAGTATATACTCTTTTTGACATAAATGATAAAATAGTATTCTCAACAACAGATAATGGAACAAATTTTGTTGAGAGTTTTAAGTAAGATAAAATTCAATTTATATATGATTTATTTATTAGGACTATTAGGTACATAGTAAATAATAGTTTTTATTGAAGTAAACTATAGTAGGTATATCCTTTTTTAGAGTTTATGGTTAAAAAAAATATGTTGATTTACTAATTGAAAATAATATCACTCTTTTATCTGATAGTGAAGAATCGGAAGATTTTGATAAAAGAGATAAATATATTGATGGTACAGCTTATGTAAATATTGCAACCAATGTAAGAACTAACATTTTTATATTAATGTACATCTAACAAAGAGCAATTTAAACCGAATGACTTCATTCATACTTTTAACTTCCAGGACATAGAAAAAGAGTTGGCTTCCGTAAAAAGTAAATTTTCAATACTATGGAGCTACAAACAGCAAAGTAGAGCTACTTTTGATAAAGTTAATAATCTATGGAACAAACAAAACCGCTTTACTCAAGTGACAGAGAGTATTAAAGAATGTTTTGGTGTGTATCTAATGACACTAAATGAAACCAAATGGAATTCTACTTATGATTCCATTATCTTTTTATTGAATCATATTAAAGTGAATTTTTCAAAATGTGTTAGATTGTGTGACTCAATTGATGTTGTGCGTTTTAAAAAAGAAGATATTCAATTTATGGAAGATTATGTAACTATCATGGAACCTCTAGCAGTTGCCTTCGATATTCTACAGAGTGAAAAAAACATGTATTTTGGTTTTTTACTGCCTATTATTTCTATATTGGTATCTAAATATGATGATTTGCTTACAAAAAAGAGATTAAATTATTGTGCAAAATTAATTAATATTATTAAAACAAGCATTGAAACACGCTTTCGAAAAGAACAAGCAGATCATTTTTTAGTTATTGCTGCTTTATCTCATCTATATTTTATGACATTGTGGATAAATAATAATATAATCAAAGATTTGGCTGTTGCTTACTTCAAAGAAGCTGTTTTAAAGAAACCAAAGTCTGAAGATATTGAGTCATCTAACATAGATGATGAAAATATTGAAAATACTAATAAAGATGGTGATGAAAATTCTTCATTTTTTTCTTGGTCTAAAATTCGTTCAAATCCGTTGAAAATGAAATATCAAGTTTTTTGAATAAGAGCCCTACGAAGAATTTATTGGTTTTAAAAGACACACCTAACATTAAAAAAGTTTTTACAGAACACAACACTCCGTTACCAAGCAGTGCTTCTGTAGAAAAATTTTTTAGTGTAAGTAACGCTATACTCACAAAACGTAGAGGGCGAATAACTGACGACCATTTTGAAAAAGTTATGTTTTTTAAATGAAATAAATTTCAAAAAAGTATAACTGTATAAGTTTTAAATTATTACATCACTTAAACATAATAATTATATTATAAAAATTGTATGTATAATTATTATACATACAATTTTTAAGAATAAAAGTATTATGTATAAACCTACAATTATTTTCTATATTGAATATGACAATACACATGAATCAGACAATAAAAAAAAAAAAAAATGCATTTAAAAATATTTAAAATATTTTCTGAATATATTTGTATTTGTATTAAAATAATTATTAGCAAAGGTATTTAAATAAATATTTTAATACTTTTTAATTGAAGTATTTAAATATTTTTGAAATTTATTTTTAACAACATTGCCGTTAACTCTGCCTATTTGTTCTGCTAATTGAATTCGATATAGCATATTCTTACGATTACGATTATTATTAATAAAACACCACTGTTGTGGATTGAATCGCGTGTTGGATTATTAAGTGAACGAATTCCAGCTCGTACTACGTGAACAGGGTGTTGCTCGATGGTTTATTGTTTATATGTTTAAATGGCATAGCAAAAGTCGTACAGCCCGAGGGTGGACTTAGAGTATAAATTGAGTCTGGTTGATAGTGAATAAAAGTCCATCATAACAACAATACTGGCCTTCAAAGATCGAACGACAGGAGCAGTAGTGTGTTTACAGGGAGATACGGCCGATAGAATTCTTATTGATATTATCTTTGTTTTTGATTCAACAGGCTATATAAGAATAGTATAAAAATATGATAGGTTCAGAGGATATTTTAGCTAGAAAATCTTAACAATTCAGAGTTCGATCGTTTACCGGCTCGATCCACCCCGGGCCTTACCGCATAATCGCATAATCGTCATACAGTTTACTCTGTATAGGTGCATGAGAACGCATTGGCCGAAGTTTTCGATTTATACTATATTCATGTACTACGTCATATAGGAGATAGGTGTTCACTGTATATTGTTATGCATGTACGTGCTCTACAGTTCGCATGCGTATACGTATAAGAGTGTAATACATTGAAGCGCCCGAGATAATATAATGCGTGCGATAAGGTTGACGGAGGCCGACAGGACAGGCAATGGTGATAGGGTGGAAATACCCGACCGATCGTTTTCTATACAAAAAGAGTGCAGTCCGTCAGGTCTATAATGCCACGTCAAACCGTTTCCACGTGTTGGGCTTCCGATGTTTTTGGAAATGTAACACTAAATTTCTATTGTATTAGACACTTACACATCATATACTGCTGCAGTGACACACACTATAGGGTTTATTGAATTTTGATATTTTCCCCTCATCATAAACTGATTTTTTATACTTTAAGAACAAATCGAATTGAAGGCAAATTGAAGGGAGCTGTACTGATTCAACTAACAGTCTACTTTTCGAGGTCGCGGTACATTCGGAATTCAAAAAAATGGATCGAGTGACGGTAAAAATTATCGTCATATGATAAAAGTAGTATTGTTATTGGTATATTTTCTTGTTTTAAATAAAAAATCCAATATCTCCATAGCTATACCAAGTATACCTCGATAATAATAAATACGAACATTATGAATTGTTATTATTGTTAAGTAATTATATTACGCTTTAGAGATAATATATTCTTTGTTTTTATTTTGTACATTTTTAAAATAAGTAACTATCTTAAAAACGACAACTAAAACAATGAACAATATTAATAAAGTGATATATAGTTTTAATGTTATATAATTAATAATCGTTATATGATAGATTTAGTAAAATATGTTTTTATAATTGGGAAACCTCTTCAACCTTTTGTCACACCACTTTTTAACTCTACTCAATATTTCAAAAATCAACATGTAGGATTAAACTCGGAATTATCGTAAAATAATCACATTTGAATAAAATATTTTAAGATTCATTTCGTGATATTTTAATTCAGGTCATCTTAAATTTTTCCTTGTTGTCTATAGTAATTTTACATTTTAAAATATTTTTAATTTATAGTTCCAGACAATTAGAATTATCAAAAAAAAAATATATATATAACATTCATGCATAATGTTATGAATCCAGGTCACAATGTCGCTGTAAAATATCGGAGTCAAAATATCTTGAACATAAAAATATTGCACTGTAAAAAATATGAAAAATACAATTAATATAAAGTATTATAATATATATATATATATTATAATTTAATTTAATTTATTTTATCATGTATGTATTAAGTACTCAGTTATAAAAATCATACTTAATAATTAAAAATCAAGTAGAAAATGAAAAATAACAATAATTAAAAATATTGTAATGAATAAAATAATAAATTATACTTGTATGATTCTAAAAGTTAAATAAAATTTCATGCAAGTAGTTGTTATTTGATCGATTTTTATAATCATTACATTTGTTTTATGTCTATTAAAAAGAATTTTTGTATTTTTTTTTTTGTCTCGGAAGATCAGAGCCAGCAATATAATGTTCAAATTTTAGACGGTTTGAATTTCCTTTTTCAATGAACCAATAAAAATCCGAAGACAAAAACTAATCATAAAACTAATATAATTATGCCAATCCTCGACCAAATTTTTAGTTTTTGTTATATCATAATTTAATAATAAATAACAATTTCAAAAATATATAAAAATAATGAGGATCTCTTGCTTTTCGATAGGATTTTCCAATCCATGTGTTTTGAAAATAGTTAATTGAATCTGATAGACTCTTTTTCATTTTTTTTTTATAAGACTTAGAATCCTACAGAGATTCAAATGCTGGAATTACATTATTTTTGGGCACATAAATAATTGCTAGTTTTCTTAATTCAAGTGTAAAATTTGAATTGTTTGTTTACCTAAACTTTAGTTAATTTGATTGTATATGTCGTAAAATAGTTTGGATTATATGTAAAAATACACCATTTACGTTAGTTGACTAATATATATATATATATTGAAGCAATCATAGCAGCTTTTTCAAAATCAAGTTTTATTTATTTTGGATTAAGCTGTGGTTTTAAAAATTTTAATGCTAAAAACATACTACATACATATTTCGACTTTTCATCAGCTTTTAAAGCTTATGCCTTAAGATTTTGGTATCAAAAATAGGTTAACTTACCTCCAACATTTGTGATGTCTTTTAGTTCAACCTGTTCTTTTATTTTATACTTTCTTTGGTTTCAAAATATTCCTATTCGCTAAAATCATAGTTTCCTTTTCTCACCTCCGGTTTAGTCGCAACGTCCCGCTCACTTCTTTTATCCATATTTGAATGATTATCCTTATTGCACTCGTCATAAGGACCTTATTATATATAATATTTCTATTTCTGAATCTGGGGATTATTGATCTGTATGGTCCGGCTTTAATCAGTCTGGTCTAGTATGGACCTAACATACAAAAATTATTGAATCGTCAGTTTTGTCTGGTTCAATAGTTTTTAGGAGTAGTTCGGTCCAGTCTTCAGATAAATTGCATTATTTTCAGTCCGGTCCGGTCTCACTCCGGTCCTAATCATGGTACTTAAAATTTAAATACAGATATTTTTATGTAAACAAATAAAACGAAAAAATCCTACAACTTTAGGCATATATTTATTTATAAAGTCGGGTAGTCCGGTCTAGTGTAATATTAAACGCAACATATTATATAATATTGTATGGTCTGAGTTAATACAGACTGAACCTTACGGACCGGTCCATAAACGGTCCAAAATGTTTTAAGATTGGACCGATAGTCCGGTCCACGGTCTACCTTATTAAGTGTTATTTAATTACTGGTCCGGTCTAAAAATAATATGAAGCCGTCGGTTCAGTTTAATTTTGATCTTTGATTAACGTGTAAGTGTGGTCCGGTCCGACATTGGTCCTCTGGTAAAATTTGAAGTCCGGTCTGGTACTTAAAATAACAGACCATGCAGAGCACTACTGGGGACTCAATCCGTATATCATTACCAGTGTTACATGGTAGTCGCATATGATTACTAAGTAATTAATTATTAATAGGCATATATGTTATGAGATGTTGTTGGTGAACAATTTTTTTTCCAACTATTTATGTGTTGTAAAAATTTATAAACTTGAAAATGTCTTACTTATGATTTTAAACAACACATTGTAAATATATATTAATAAAATTAAATTAAAAATCGTTTATATAAGTGTATATTACTATATAATTTACAATTTATATTCAAAATATAATAGTTCTGTTAGCTGAACACTATTTAACACCTAGTGTTGTACATCAACTAAATCAGAA
Source organism: Sipha flava (assembly GCF_003268045.1). Classification (NCBI taxonomy): domain Eukaryota; kingdom Metazoa; phylum Arthropoda; class Insecta; order Hemiptera; family Aphididae; genus Sipha; species Sipha flava. The sequence goes on along the minus strand of NW_020273627.1, from coordinate 1,474,090 downwards.
AGCTAATTTTTCAACTGTTTTATTGTGTATGATTATTTTTAACATATAGTTGAGTGATTCAGTAAACTTTTCTAAGGAATATTAAAGATAACTTTTTATAAATGCTGTAAGAATTAGGGGAACTGAGTCCCCTTGCGTTTACTCCACTTTAAACACTGATTAATAATACTAATCTATCCAATTATTTACCATTTATTTCACTATATGTTTTTTGATTTTCAAATGTTCCCTTAGTTAAAGCCATCATCAATTTTTTTTCTCTCAAAGGGTTATTTTATTATAATTGAATTTTTTTTGTATATTATAAATAAATGGATAAGACAAAATGTTTATTATATAAGTTTCTAAAAAAAAACAATTTTGGTATAATTTATTCCATGAAAATTATAGGTATAGAATTGATTGTATGAAAATATATATATAATATAATAGTATTAAAATACTAGGTATGCAAGAAAATGTGCTAGCGCATAATCAAAATTCATATTATTCCATATGAAAAATATTTGAACTTGAGTAACTATCAATTTTTTTGGTTTATTGTATACTTGAATGACAGGATGTAAAAATTATATCTATAGTTACTATAACAGCAAGTTTTTGCTATGATTGCTGATTATTCACTAATATGTATATTGCATTGTATTTTTGTAGGTATCTTACCTATAGTACGTTAATCTAATCCCACTAATGACCGAACGAAAACCGGAACTGCTAGCCATATCGGCGACTAGGATGATATATTACTACTTACCACATTTTTGTGTTAGCGATATTAATACCACGACATTTTAATGTGATACCTATTGTTATAATTACACCGAATATTTATCTATTATATAATAGCGTTTGAGTTTTCACTCCAAATATTGAATATAATAACATAATAAATTAATATAATATTATTCATATAAGTTTATTAATACATTATAAATCACAAAATAAAACGGCTTTGATGTCGCATTGAATTTTTCTTTGGAAGTTTCTTCCTCATAAAAATTAACCATGCCTTTTTATTTTTACAAGTTTTCATAAGTCTTTAATGGCATTTAAGGTATATATAAAATAAAAAAATTGATATATTTCCTATTATATAGTTCAATAAAATACATATAAACTAAGATGGGTCGGTTGAACTGTTTAAAAATCTATTTAAAAGGTGACTCAACGACAAAAATTTTCACAGGCAATGGTGGCTTTCTTGACGCATGTCTTAACACTTGGTTTAAAATTAAAGTGATGTTTTTTCATCCTTACAAAAAAGAAAAAAGGAGAAAGTAATTAACATCAATGTCTGAGTAAAAGGAAATTATAAAAAAAAAAAAAAAATAAATAAATAAAAAAATAAATATTTAAACAATATAAAAAATAAAAAAAAATTAAAATCGTAACAATGTGAGTATTAATTAATGACAAAAAAGAAGAACTTAATTATATTTTCGCGAAGGCATTTATTGATATTATTAATGATCGTACTTGAAATTGAATTATATTTTAGTCTTTGGAATGTCTATGCTTATTTACTGTAAAATAAAAAGATTCGTTGGTTATTTAACAGTGTAAATAAACATAATACAATTAATACAATTAAATGAATAGTTTGTATATGCACCGAATTGTGCGGTTTGATTTCACGAGAAAATATGTAAAAAGACTTAATGAAGAGTTGTAGATTGCTAAAACTTTAAAATATGTAACAATTTTATATCATTGTACGTCATATAGTTTAAAAATTTAAAATAGGTTTTAATTTTTTAAAGTACTTGAAGTCATTAATCTAGTAAATAATATGGATTAAAGATTAATGATGTATTTTTAGAATGACCGGATCTAACAAGTATCTTATTTTTTTTTTTTTTTGAACCAAATGTTTTATCAATTAGTTATTGCAATTTGTTGGAAAACAATAATAATTTCAGTCTATTCATTAATCAATGAATTTCAATTTTGAGAACCATTTATAATTTATAACAAGGATGCGCTTTTTATACGACTTTGATACTACGTTTATGTATATTGTCTACGGGTTAATTCGTCGGAAAAACCATAATCGATAATATTACTATGATATAGCTTACACATATTTTGTACTATATATTTGGTTTGATAGCAATAATAATAAAAAAAAAATTTAGAGATATTACGATTTTATTTATTAAAATATATTATGTTGTATGGACTATTTCCCAAAAAGAAATATTATCTATAGCACGATTTCATTATTTATTAGCTCTGTTCGCTACGTGTATCTACTTGTGTGCGAAAAGATAAATTATTTCTAGAACAAACATAACATATTATGAGGGTGAAACGATTAAAAAAAATCTGACGGCAGTAAATATATACATGAGAACCAAATAATGAAAGATCGTCGATAACGCTGACATACACTGTATAATTTGTGACGTAAATTTGATTACGGTGTTAAAAAACGAAAAAAAAAATGAGAAAAAGAGCGTTAATGATTAAGAGGGCAATAAATGTAAAAAATAGAAATAACTTCCTCAATCGAAATCGTTTAATCTGACAAGGTTCACATTGCATTACTGGCGGGGAGGGAATAGTTGTCCCAAAAAGGTACATAGTAGAGTGATGATGATAGGGGCATGAGGAGGTGTGTGCAGTCAATTTTCATTATCAGAATAAATACACCACGGTAGATGTCAACAAAGGCTATGGGTACGGTGATATGGGGATGGGGAGCCACTAGCCACTCCTCCCGCCAGCCCTTCATCTCCGACGATGTCTCTCCAGAGAAATGATTTATGTCCAGGCAATAATATTACAGCGGGTGGTGATAATACGTACACACACACACACACACACATATATATATATACGTGGGAATATAGCACGCGCGATGAAATAAAGGATTAAATTTAGTGCTAAAACAATAAAATTCTACTGCCGCAGCCACAGTCGGTCGACTATAATACGACTCGACTCCGTTTGTCACCTCCCCTTACGGTTGCGTAAATAAATAATAATAGCAACGCCTTTCCGTTCATTGTATTATCAATGCGGCACACCTGATTATATTAGCCGAATGGATATTTAAAATAGAAAAAAAAATAAATGCTAATAATAATAATTATAACTATTATTATTATTATTATTACCATCAGACGGTCGCGTGCTTCTAGTTTTTAACAGTCTGACAGATCGGGAAATGAAGCGAATTCATTTTTGATTTTTGTAAAAACATCGTAGTGTATTATAATACGTAATAACGTTAAAACTGTGTCAGGTGGGCACTATAGATCGTTTAATCATGAAAATATTGTTGACAAAAGCCGTCCTTTCGAAATGTTAAGTCGCGCATGCCTTATCTTAGTGTTATTAAATAGACGACTTTTGTTGACACACTCATATTGAAACGTATTATTAGCATCGCGATATTGTAATACGATAATATTCCGTTTGAGAACATTTAGTTCACAGCCGAAACACTTGTGCACACGTCGATTCCATGTCGATCTATTGTATTTGATTTATCTCGTGCCCAGGTATACAATTGGACACATTGTACTTCGAAACAGTTATAATACTCGTATTAATAATAACAGTATACGATAAACAAGTACAAAAGCTTCAAATATTTTTGGGAGAAAACTCATGTATCACATTATAAAGGTTATAAAAAAACTTATTTTATTTTAAATAGTTTTGTTGTGGTAAATTACATTAACAATATTATCAATATTTATATGATTAGAGTTATATATTTTGATGTACTTTTGATATACTCAATGAATAAATACGAGCCTGGTTAATATTTTCAAAATTCTTTATCTATTTACATTTTTTTTTTTTTTTTTTTGAAAACTGAAAATCCAAAAATACCTACAGAATACACAACGTCTATAATTCGAGTTGTTTCACCATAAACGATATTCAGGACACAAAATAATATATTTGTGTACATTTGTTGTATCCACTAATTCAGTTGATTAACAATTAAATAGTAATTAGATTATAGTGCTTATTTACCGTTAATTATTTTATTAAATTGACTTGATTTATAAGTTATATTTATTCAAAGGTCATTTAATCAAACATAAATTTTACATTAAAATTAGTCAGGCTTATCTGGTTATATAAATGGTCATGATTGGATTTAGAAAACAAATATTTATTAAATTGATACTAAATATAAACAAATGCTATGTTATTAATTATATAAGAGAAAATAATTTTTCATATCATAATAGCAACACAAATATTATAATATTATATTGTTGCACTTTTAGTTTTAAAACAAATGTTTAATGACTTATATGTATTATGAATAAACTATAATTTAAATTTAATTCAAATTAATGCTTCATACTTATTTAAATAGCAGATTATTATTATTAAAATTTCGACGTTAAAATAATGCTCGTCGTATAACATAATATTTTGTCTCGTAGTAATATTTAGTGACACAATTTATAAATAATTATTTTAAAATATACATGTAAGTTTATAACCATAATAATATTAACATTGTACTCGGATGAAATGGGAGCAAAATAATAATCTTATTTCATATTTTTCAACAAACATTAATTAAGTCAGAGATTGAATTAGTTCCCAGAAGTATATGAATTTAATTATTTTGATCTAAGCAGTTGGTAGCGCTAAAAATAAAATTTTATAGTTTCATTATTATTTGAAAGAGTAGCTATACCGTTTAGTAACGATCGAAATAGGTCATAACAAATAAAACTCGCGTAATAAATGAAATATTTTCTCTTGAACAATCTTGAAATACGGTTAATGTTAATTTCGCGAATGAAATGTCACTATCACAATAATCGTTTTAAGTCCATCGTCAGGAACTAAGTCTTTTGAAAATCGCAATATAGATTAAATAATTATAATGATACTTTAATTTCATATTGAGACTGAACCCTTTAAAGTGATTGGATAATATCATAATACTTGATTCGTTTCACTTTGAGTATGGTAATTCGTTAACAAAAATTCCAAAAAGATTTTTCTTTTATCGCTATACAAGTACGTATTTCGAAATCATACATTTTTTTTTATAATTTAAATGTTTTCGAATTCCGATACTAAAATCGTAAGCGAAATCTAATTAGCTTCTAAATATATTATTACGATATTATGCTCGAATGATAATTATACAAAATTATTGTAGGGTATGTAATTAATATTTTAATGATCGACGATATTACTAATATTAATAAAAAGAAAACAAATTAATTAAATACTACCGATCGAGACGAAATTCACGTATGTAGTGAAATTGCCTACTTCAGTCGCCGGCTGTTGTATACTATCAGATTGAAATTAAACAATTAAAAAAAAAAAAATTTTAAACAAATAAAATGAATTGAAAAAAAAAAGATATATTTAATAATTTTTTTCGACTTGCAATAGAACCTAAGAGGTTTTTGGCAGAGATATTGATATTGTATTGATAACTGTTTTCAGATCATAATCATTATTTTTATTAGTTAGTATGTGAAGATGAATTATATCGCTTTCAAATAAACAATTTTTATAAAAGGCGTGTGAATTATATTTAAGTATTGACAAATAATTAATTTTATAATTTTAAATTCATAAAGTATATGAAGAAGGATTGAAGTCGAAAAATATTATCATGTTACATAAAATAAACATTAAAAATTAAATATATATAACTTAGGGTCATTTTTGTTTTACAATTTAAAACCAATAAATCAAAATCTTCGCGTTTTCTTAAAATAAACATTTGGTGAATAAAATTTAACATTATTTTCTAGTTTAAGATGGTTTTTTTGGGCCATAGAAAAATTCAAAAAGTGATCTATGTTTTTTTTAACATATTTAACTAATTTTTAATATCAAAAGATACTTTAAGAAACTTTTGGTGCAGATCTACAACCCGAAAAGTTCTTAACAGATAAAAAAATATTGTTGAACCTTAATATATTCCTTGTTTCGTTTAAAGCTTATAATTCTAATGTAATGATTGAGTTTCAGAACTCCAATCAATTGTATATGATTCTAAAGTCGGTTTCAAACTCTTATTATATTACGCTGTAATATTAAAATGTATTTATTTCAAAAACAATTCTACGTAACGTTTATATTTATACTACTGTTTATTTTTTGTTCAAAATGGTTAATTACATAATTATATATCTTTGAATTTTACAAAAATATTTTTAATTCTTATTTTTTATGATAAATTAAAAATATTTAGTAGAATTTCGATTTAGAATGTATTTCGAAAATCTTTATTACAATAATCTAACTACATGCTATTAAAATTAATCCTATTAAAATCATAGGTACAATTATTCAATGGAAACTCATATAGTTTTAATATTATTATCGTATATAGTTCATTCTTTTATGTCATATAATTTTTTATAATAAATAATAAAAAAAATATATTTATAGGTATATAAATAAATGAAATTAAAAAATTAAAAATTACATTGTATGTATAACACTCGTGCGGAATACAAAATTACCATAAGTTTTGATTAAAACGAATCCTTCCTTTATGTAGCTTCTTTTATGTTCCGTCATTAGGAAGCAATTGCTTCTCTTTTTATATAAAAGTATTTTGTAAAAGTCTTAATTTATTTTTAATGATAATAAAAAATAACAGATACCTATTATTAGGTCTAAATGACATAAAGCCGTGGATCGTTCATAAAGTAATAATAAAATTATTGTGTGTTTTCGAATAATTTTTTATTCTAATATTAATTGAAACGAAAATCTAAGTATTAGAAAACTATTTTCGTTTGAAACTACCCATGAATTACACAATATACATATACACTTCTTAATTTAGAGGGTAATATAAAATAGAACTGCAGTTAATTTATTTTTTTTGTTGAGTATGTTATTAATATTTAATTTGATGTTCAGTGTTTTTGTTAAACATTGTTCGTTTTATTTCGTGTGTTATTATAATTTAATTATTGAATATAGTCAAGCATTAAAACATATTAAATTTATCCTTAAATTTCGAGCATTTTACTGAACATTTTTCTGAATAATATATCATGAAAAGTTATAAATCGCAAGTAAAAAACGTAGTTGTCTGGTTACAAGTGGTAAAACAATGAGATTGTCTGAAATTCGTAATCCAACAGAAAAAAAGAGTTTAGGGGTGAGAAGGAGGAGTAGTAAGAGTTTATCTGTTGTGGTTAACGGTGGAAATTTGTGTTTTGGTTTTCTCATCGATAAAACTTACGGGTTTTAAGTACCGTTACAGAATAAGTTAAAAGTGATTTGGCTCATGAACTCTTGCAAAACAATAAGACGTCCAAAACTCGATGAAACAATAAGAAGGAAAAACTTCGAAAGAGACTCTATGGAAAAAAAACTCGGCTTTTATTTCAATTTATCTTATCTTTCAATGAATACCATTTTGTTTTCTGATAATTGCCCAAGTTCAATTGCTTGTCAATAAAGCAAATAATAATAAACTTAAGTTTTAAGAAAATATTTTACCGTATATTTTCAATGAGTGCTCCATTCATTGATTCGAATTTGGAACAAAGAAAACTTTTAGAATACTGAGTAATCAAAACATCAATCAATTCATAAACAGTAATGTATCGTATTTTTTTATTCAGCAATGTAATAATTGACGGAGAACTTAATATTAATACGGTATAAAATTACAAAATTGTTGTCTTTGGTATTCTATGTATATACTTGTATATATAAAAAAAAAAACATTTTTCTTAATAAATAAATTTATTGAATTATTATTTTATTTAAAAAAAAATAGATGGTGTTAAAGCCCTAATAAATCCTAAGAAGAAGAAGATTATTTTATTTGATACCGAAATTATTTTAATTAATATTTTGAAATTCAATAAATTTCAAACAAATTAAGTTGAATTAAATAGATTTTATTAGAAATATTTACACTTTCAAACATAAAATTTTATCGTAAATATATTTTATTTTCTGATTTATTAATCATAACATTGAAGTCACAAAGTATATTTAATTAACAATTATTAATATTTATTTGTTGCGTATGTCTTGCAAATAGATTCGGCGAAATGAAATGTTGACTTCCACATCATTGCGTGGTTTTCAGTAAACTAAAATAACTTTATTATAATTGATGTATTATAATTTCGTTGTAAAACAAACCTATTTGTCACAGAACTCTTTAAAGCACAAAGATGTTTGAGCCTTATTTTTTCTTCGAATCATAAATAGCGGTCATAATTTTTATAGAGTTCTGTAAACTTTTTGTGATTTCTATCGTTTGCAAATGAAATACATAATATTAATAAGAATAAATTTTTCGTTATTTGAAAGAAGACAGAAGCATTTTACAACATATATTTTATTAAAATTGTTGTTATTTGTTTTGGGTAATACTCGTTTGTTTACTAATTCTTTGATGAAATCATAGCGGCTTTCATCCAGAATTTTCGGAAAGTAAACAGAAGTTCTTTGCTTCATGTAGTTCATTTATACTTTTTGAAACATTTTTTTTTTAAATTGTATTCAATATTGGTATCAAATAGCTATAAAAATACAGTGTCATTAGAAAATGTGTTGTAATTGTATACATACGCATTCGTAATAACCGATGTCTATTATCCGTAAAAGAATAAATCAGTAATTTGTACCTGAAATGTTTGAGAATTGTACTTACATAATGCATTGAATTATTTATTTAGTGATTTTTATTATCATAAATATTATGTATAGGGTTTTGAATTAACAATATTAATAATACGCTTATAATATAATTTTATCGAGTAAATAAATATTTTATTAAAACAAAACTGACAAACACCTTATCAATAATACCTCATCATAATACTTATGCAATATAATTCTGGTCAACCTCCGAAATATGTTATTGATATTTTGTAACATTTTACATATTATATATGTATAATATATATATATATATATATATATTTAACTAGCTGACCCGACAAACGTTGTTGTGTCATATAAATTATTTCTAGATAATATTTTGCAAGAAAAAATAACTAATTTAATATAGGTGTGTACAGGGCCGGGTTTAGTGGGGGCACGGGGCCTAGGTTAGATATATCATAGATATAAATATATTCCTAAAAGATTTTAAAAGTATTTTCGCCCTGGGCCTCGCAAATCCTAAGGACGACCCTGTAGACAGGCCTTGATTTACACAAGTGCAGATGGAGCACTTGCACTTGGCCCCCAATTTCTGGGGCCCCCGGGTCTCCGTAAGTTGTAGAAAATTGTATTTTTAAATTAATTCTACAAACTTTTATTTTGTAAAATGTAATACCAACTGTCAATGTTCAGAGTTCAGTATATTTTTATCATTAAATTGTCAGTTGAATTTTGGTTATTTTTGTCCACTCCCCAGTTCTAATCAGTTACCATCACAAAATATTAAAATAATAATAATAGAAAATTGTTTGAACATCGGAAATATTTGATACCTAATTACTATTTATAGATTTATTTGAGCCCAGTATTTACAGATTAAAAGTTCGATGTCCAAGCCGTGGCTAGTCACAACGACAGTCGCGGCAACACTGTTTTTACGCAATTCCTATGGACTGGTATTCAATGAGCGATTACGGCTTTGCGACTATGATTGAGCCGCTGCGACACGCGGCTTTCCTCATTGGAGAACAGTGTATATCGACAGTTGCCAGCGGCTTTTGCTATTTTTTATATTTAACTAGCTGACCCGATAAACGTTGTTGTGTGATATAAATTATTTCTAGATAATATTTTGCTAGAAAAAAATAACTAATTTAATATTAGTGTGTAAGGATGTAGTAATAAGTGGAAGAGGTATGGAGTGCTGTGAACGGTGACGAAATATAAAAATGAAAAAACATCAAAGATTAATTTTTTTAATAATTTATAAAAATCGATCCTTTAAAATTATATATATCGCTAATTATGACAATATTAGTAAAAAACAATATCAATCCCTTAATACAACAGAGTGTACAATATTGTTTGTTATTCAATCTTTCGCCAATACAAACAAACCAGATGGTTCGAGAGCTTGCCACGTATAATTATCCGAGTGAAAAACATGATGTGATAAAATCTAAGCCACAAATAGACCTCGTTTGGCCTTGGGATTTATAGATAATCCAGTGGCGGCGGGAATAGTTATTTTATTAGGCGGCCGCTTCGTGCAAAAATGGGGTTGGGTATCTCAATGACTTCAGGACCTAGACGTCAAACTTATAATTTATACTCGTAAAGTCACATACTACCTACATACCTAGGTAAATATTAGGTACCTACTTTATGTTACATTATAGAAAAAATTTTTAAATATAGAATGAATGCATTGTATTGTGTCAGGAGTAACATAAATTAGATTGTTATAAACAGTATTCACTAATATTGGATACAATTTTCATAATGGTATCTATTAATTTAAAAATACTTATAAAATGTTATTGGTGAAAAATAACCAAGTTATGATATATTATGATTTATTTTCTGGTACCTGTCTAAAGATAGAAGGTGTAAAATGTTTCAGTTTGAGTGCATGGTTAAAATTAACAAAAACAAAATAAAACATTTTACGATTAGTATATTAAAATTTAAAATAAATTATAAATTCTAAAACTGAAACTGGTTACTTAAAAGCTGAAGCGTTTTAAATTAGAATAATTATTTTCTGAATTTATTTTAATCAAGCAAATTACACCAAATTGCAAATTTATAATTAAATATACATTACAAAAAATATACTTACTTTTATAAATTAGTGGTGCAGAAGTTAGCTAAACATAAGGCAACTCAAGGCACAATTTTTTTGCAAGTGGTAGAAATTATTTTTTTATTATCTTTGGATTGCTGTAATTTACCGTACATTTCAGAGGGTTGAACCTTGGTACATTTAAAATGTATGAAAAGTAAAATGTAAAGTGTAAATAAATTGGTGGCCGAGTACTTATTTAAAGTAGTTGCTTCGTAGGAAAAAAATAATTCACGCCGCCACTGTTGATAGTGATTACAAATGACAATCTAATTGGAAATTGAAGGCATTTAAATTGTACTGGCAAATCTTTAAGTATAATAGGGATTCGCGATAGTAATATATTTTCACCTCAGAATTTGCCATTTAAAATGATGTCTTCGATAAGATTTTTCATTCATTTTTTAATGACTAATCACGTGTCATTACACAACGTGGTGGGTTTAAATTACGAAGTAAAATAATTGGAGATCCAACCTTCAGTTGTAAATTATGCGGTGGCATGCCTAGTAAATCCAATGAGTTTAAAAATTCTGTTGGGTAATTTACAGTAGCTTCAGTAGCATCGCAAACTGTATCAATAGATTTGTATGACACTAAGTCTCCTGGTAACAAATGTTGTATCTTGTGATTTAATTCATTGACGTCCACTTTTTTTGCTGCTAAAATTGCTCTTCCTGGCATCCATTCATGATTTGTGTATTGTTTGTGTACATTGAGAAATATCTGATTAATGAGAATATATTGCGTATCAATGATTTTGCAGAAATAGGTCGGTAATTGTATGCATCCTGTTTCATCTGTAGTAACTTTCCCATCACCGATATCTAACAATTATTTTGAGAACCTTCCACACGCAGCTTTTTTTGATTAAATCGCAAGTGTCGTTATCGTTCGCTCTCTATATTTACATAAATGTCAACCATAAATTGTTGACAATGTTACGGACATACATAAATGTAGGTCCTTACGACTCATACGACATGGATGAAACCACGTAGATCATAAATAATAGAAATCGGGAAATGATTATTATTAATATAATATTCGTATTCGTATGAATAGAAAGGAATTTTAATTTAATTAGAGGGTAACACAAGCACATATTATATATGAATCGTATGGCTACATTTCAAAGTGTGACATTAAAAATAATTATTACAGAAAGATATCAGTATGATATATTACGGAAATGTAGGTCCTTACTAATTATATGGTAGAGAAGACAATTAGTACATAATAATTAAAATATTATAGAAAGGCACCAGTATGATATATGCAAAATGCGGGATTCACGAGGACAACTGTTATATATAGGTAATCTTGGGTGGAGCGCACGAAACACAAGTAACATCAATCTAAATGCCAAGGTGAATCACATAGCACGAGTGATTTAGCATTCACTAGGTCCGGGTCAACTATGAGAAGCGGGGTATATAAGGGAGTCCCGAATATACCAATATTCAGATGTGATTTACATGAATAGTCGTAAGCACCTTCACGCCAGATCATTCTTTAAATATTGTTTTGTACTAAGAAAAAATCTTAAATAAACAGTTAAATTATATTTGACTATTTTTCTTATTTGGAATATTTTCCTAAAAAACTTAACCATCGTTACGATTGGATGACGGCACGCAACAACAAAGCTCACGACATCGCAGAATAACGTTGTTCTGATCGCATCTAATTATCAACAGATATGCATAATGATTCTTCGAACTAACATTCTTATTTGTTTCGGCACCTATTTGATCTTGTTGTTTAATATTTATGCAATACCCGTCATTTAATACCATAAACAAAATTAATAGTTTTTAAATAGTTTTTAATAGTTTTTTTAGTAGTATCATTTAATAATTTATTTTCAATTGCATAGTTATCAACCGGGTCAAAAATTATTAAATTAAACTACAATTTATTAAAAAATAGCACTTAGGAGTATAAGAAATAGATAAAAACCTATTCGCAGACCTACCAAATGTATATACAAGATTTCATTAAAATTGGTAAAGCCGTTTTGGAATTGTATGGTCACAAATACTGTGACACGAAATTTTTATATATATAGATACATTGTATACATATATTGTACATTCATTAAAAAAACATACAATTTTGCGGCAATTAGGTTTCCGACTAAAACCAAACGTTTAATAATATTTTCGGTTGGTATATGTTATCAAAAATACTAAATATGTTCGTCAGTTTGAGATCGTTTGTTTGAAAACTTTTTGTTTACAATCAATTCAACTTTTGTCAATAACTTTAGAAATATGTTAATAAAAACGTGTAAACTTTTTACTCATATCATTAAGACATGATTGTGATGCACATATATAGGTACTATATGCACACATATAGACAATTCGATTCGCAGATACGACGCACAGGTATTCGTTTTTCTTCAATCCTAGTATTTTTGATACATTGTTTTTTAAATTAAAATCATCATCGAGTATACGACTAGGACAACATATTTTCATTGGAATCGAATAAACGGTTCTTTTTTATTAAATAATTATCTAGAAGTGTCTCCAGAATGACGTTCATTAGTACATAATATGTTGGGTGATTTTTTTTTTAAACGTTTAGACGTCAGGCTGTCATTGAGAAGATAAAATTAATTTTACTTTATTAAGGTGTTTTCGTAAACAATACAATAAAAAAAAAAAAAAATTAAATAGCAATAATTTGTGATATGGATTTCAAATTTTAAAATAAAGTACAACAGCTTAATTGTGGATATTAAATTTTAATATAAGACAAATAGCTTGTTAGTTATAATATTGTTGATTATAAAGTTTAAATATTAACTTTAGTTATTTATAGTAGGATTTTTTCTAGACATTTTTCTTATATTTTGGCATAGTAGTATAGAAATAGTTAAGGGAAGTTGAAGTTTTAAATGTTAAATCCTTTTTTTCGGGGTGCCTATAAATACTCGTAATGTAGGAGGAGCTAAAATTTTTAACTCCATTTATTTACACCTATGCTCAGTAGACAGCAGTATGAAGATATTTTTGAATTTGTTATCTTCGCTCTTAAGTAATGATATTAAAACTTACTACTCGAGATTTATGCTTATAAATAGAGGATTCAATATCAAAATCACATATGCTGGTGAAATATAAAAATGGAATCAAATTAAATACACGTAAACTAATATATTAATTTAAATCAAATATTGAGTACTGAGCACTGTACGTGAGAAAATTACATGGCTTCATAAATTTTCTTTTATATGACAGTTAATATAAATGTATTTATAAAAATAATAAAAAAAAAAAAAAAAAATTATTATTTTTCTCTCATAATAAACGAATGTTTGTCTAAAAAATGTTCATACAATAGCCAATTAATACTGACAAACAAGTGAACGTGATATTCCCAATGGAATTAATTAAAAATGACATCCAATGGAGAGCCAGATACTCTAGATTAATCGGATACATGGTGATAATATTAAAATAGTAGGAAGACTAATTTTAGTACGAAAATCCAATTTTACCATTGACCAACAATATAAAAAGCACTGATAGTTTAATTAAATAATATTAATTTTTTGAAAAACAAAAATAAAACCATATCGCACATGTACGCACACATAGCGTACATGTGTACGTAATGTTGTATGTTGTGTGTATATTTATACTTGTGTTTCACTTTATTGAAAAATATTATGTATTAAAAGAAATTGACATGAAGTGTATAAAAATAGTTGTTTTATTAATTCTGTTCGTTTGCCATAATATTTTTAATGAACATCTGTACTCTATTGATAGCCTTTTTTGTTTCGTTTCGTTAATTATTTTTATTATTATAATTAATTATACATATAGTTAACTACCATAAGAATATAATAATACGTGATTGGAAATATTTGTTTATTTTTATGATAATAAACAAATTGATTTTTTAGATTTTGAATTTTAGTGTATTCACGCAGCCGAAAAATAATTTGTTATTTAATGCGTCATACACACTCATGTGTAGTAATTTTTATTAAATGAGTTCTCGAGATAAACTGCAACAATAACAACTAAATAAAATCTTAAGTATAAGCCTAATGTGTTCTGAATAATTTTATCTCTTGTACTTATTAATTGTATTTCCCATCGTATTCTTATATTTATACGGTATATGGTACGAGTCGTATGTAATGTGTCATATGTCATAATAAATGGTAAATAACTAAAATTAAGCTAAAATTAACTATAAAAATATTTTATTATTTATTTTGTTTGTATAGATTATAAAATAATAAACTCAAGTGCTGCATCGACATAGATTGACCAAAATTAGTGCAACTAATACATTGTATCAAATATTATTGTGTATAATTAATACTACTGCCACGATAAATGACAAACAAACCCGTTGTTGTAACTAGTTTTTTTCATATAAATTACCGTAGTTTTACGAATTGGCTTATGGACAAAGACGAAATAGCTGGTGTATTTAGATGATAGAGAAAAATCGTGGCCGTTGAATTTTTAACATTTTTGCGCTCCAAATGGGAGAAAAAAATAATCGAAAAGCTAAGAATACTTGAATCAGTTTAGTAGACAAATGATAAGGGTTTGGATGCGTATTCACACTGGTGTTGCTACGTTAAACATGCACATCAGCTTGTTAGTTATTTTCACGATTTTATCAATATTATTATTCGGCGAAAAGCAACCATCTATAAAATTAAATTAAAAACAAAAAGCATGAAAAGAAACCCATTGGAAAAAGTTACATACCGCTACTTAGGGGAAACCAACACAAATCGTAATCGTAGAGAGGAATAACGAAACACAAATGGAATAAAATATGTGGCAACCAGTGGCGTAGCGATATGGGTAATCGAGAGGTGGCCGCCTCTCAGTTTTTTTTTTTTTTTGGGGGGGGGGGAAGGCCGTATCTAAAAGTTTTTTTCGGGAGGGGTCTAAAACATATACATTGTAATTTTATTGAATTAAGATTTTAACTTTTGATATTTGGTTAAAAATAAGACAGAAAAAGATTTAATCTTCTTTTAATAAAATTAATATCATATTTTAATATGATATTATGATTATAAAATTTAAAGCAGTCAATGATTAATTGGAGCTTAAGTACTTTTTGACTGAAAATATTTATGTTGGTATTAAAAATAATTTAGTATTTTAAACATTCGTAAAATATTGAAGAAATTTCGGAGGGGTCCAGGGTATCTGGACCCCCCCCCCAGATACGGCCTTGTGGGTGGGTGTCGATAAAATGTACTTGCCTCTGAAAATTGTTGAGTTCACCACGCCACTAGATGCAACTAGGGTGATGTGCAACGGGTGCGTGACATCAGCGCTCTTCGTAGATGTAACTTGAAAAAGAAATATTATCGTAAACCGAGTGGTTAACGGATCTATGTATTATGAAGCCACCGAGATAATCAAATGTTATTCGAGCTGACGAGAACTTGAAATGATCGTAATTAAATTGTTAAATACATGTAGTAGATGTTTACGAGTGTAGGTACGTTTTGTTCTCGATGCGTTTATATGATAAAAAGTGTAACAATTTTTTTTTTGTGTTTTTCGTTCTCACAAGCACATGATTTAATACCACTGAATTCCCTCACCCCATGTGAGAGTTGTATCTTTTTAGGAACGTGTCACTTTGCATATGTCCCATAAACGTTTTATTATTATTAATAATAATATTTTTGTAACTTTTTATGTATTTTTTTTTTCAAAGTTGTTTTCTCTATTCCAACTGTTAATTTCTATGCGTTTGGCATAGCTTTTGACATATGTTATTTATTACTCGTATTATGTCTTGGCACGGGGAAGGCCAAGTATTATAGTGGTTTGTTTGGATACTGCTTTTAAGATAGCATAATCGGCTTATACGCGTCTCTTGATTCACCTGTGTATAAGAAGAATCACTTGAAATATATGTATATAATATCTCATTATTATAATTAGAAGAAACAAAATAATTTTATTTTTATTTTTGTTAGATCGCTGAATTGTACAATTAGCATACTTCCTTATTTTTAAGTCATTTATGCTCTTCATAATACTCCGACGAGAAAATGTGTTCTGTTTTTCCCTATTTTTATTTTTTTATTTTTTTTTTATATATTATTATATAACGGGCACAGACTCAAAAGTGCAAATAAATTTTACATTTATTAAATGAACCAATGTATGACAACGGAAAATAATAAAAACGTTAGTTGATACTACTTAAATAATACAACATTATGATGACATACAGTAATTGATAATTAACAAAATATATATTAAATATAATGTTATAGACTAAATATGGTAGGGTGCTCATTGGTCAAACGCATTATTTGATCAATTGGATTGTTCTTACCATAGTTTATATGATAGAAAGGAATTACAAAAGGATAAAATAATCTAGAAAACCGAGGTGGAACTCTAAAGTTAATTTGGGAGAGTAAGAGGGGAGCATCGATATAACCATTACCATAATTAGCTTACTAAAAAACACTAGATTCGTTGTCATATGTCATACTTAGTCCAAGCGTATTAGATACAGGAAGGTAATCATATTTAATATGATCTATCCCTAAAATATTGGCGATAGATGATAAGAAACGCCTCTGGACTTGCTCTATATGTAAGGAGTCAGTTGTCGTGTACGGATCCGAAAGAACTGATGCATATTCTAGTAAGGATTGTACCAGGAAACAATACAGCGTTTTGAGTGAGGAGGTCAGCTTAAAATTCTTTGATGTTCGAAAAAACAAAACCTAGAGTCTTGAATGCTCTACAGTAGGCTGACTCAATATGAGTGTGGAAATTGAGGTCAGAACATTAAAATACTGTTACAAATACTAGTTTTAAAGTATTAAAAGAATGTGAAGTATAAGTTTATTTTTGTTTTCCTTCAACACCAGTGGTATGTTTATAGAATGACGAAACACCACCACCATAGAAGAACTTTCAGAACCTAATATTTGTTTTTTTATGAAAATTATTAATAAAAAAATAAAAACTATCAATAGATCTATTAGATAGCATATACTGACAAGTTAATTATTAACTGTATTTGTTTATAATTCTAAAGAAGCAATAAATCGCTGATCCAATCATTGGAAACTGGACCAGGTAACTATCACTATAAATATCATGAGATAGGGGACTATCCACTTCTGCATTACTGTTCAACACAATAAATTATTTATATTAAAAGATAGATTTAAAATTGTGAACGGAAAATGATACTATTTTAAGCTAGTTTAATATATACGAATACACACGAAATAAATAAATCGTTCAATCATAAAACATATATTTAAACTTATATTTGGGTCTTTTGTAAATGGATTATATTACGAAAAATGTGCAAGTCTTGCTTGAAATTATTAGCTATTTAACTAAACCAGGATGTAATACTGACGCGTTTAAAAATAGGATATACAGGTACACACACAAAAACTTGATGGAAAAAAAGATAATTGAAACCATGAATTTACTTGTGATTCCGAAGTCTTAATCAAACACCTACTACTAAAATGTCGTCAATTCAATAAAGAAAGAAAAAATATGGCATTTCAAATATGCTTTCCAAATGGCTCAACAACGAACCTTCGAATATATACAACATACTAAAATTTATTAAATACACTAATTTATTCAAAACCATATAACTGTATGTAACGAGATGTACACATCTTCTATTTTTTCCTTTTTTTTGGCTTTCTATTTATTCAAATTATGTTTATTTATTTTTTTTGTACTATCAGCAATTCACATTTTTCTTTGATGTATTTTAAGAAAAAAAAATAAAAATATTTTACCCTGGTATTTTAAAAATCAATTTTTAACTACGATTGCGGCCAATATTGTCAAGGCTTTTATTAAAAATAAAAATAAATTATTTATTTCTATTTAGCTTATTAATGGTGAAATTTAAGTTTTAAATTATATTTCATGGAATAATAATGAAATTGTTTTATTTTTCCATTACAAAATGTTACCAAGTACAATGATAAGGTTGTTGTTGTTGTTATCTCAGTACCCAGATTTAGTTAATAAAAATCTTAACATTACTCATAATATTTCTGTATTATAACTATTTTTTAATCGATTAAAATCGAAATTAAAACATTTTTTTAAATTAAACTTAAATATCTGAACTAAGTTTCGCAACTTCTAAAATGTACAAAATAAATATAAAACTAATTCATAGCATTTATGCGTGTATGTGTGTTGTATGCAAGTATGTTTTACCGGTACACACCCGTGGAGTAAGATAATACGTATGTTATATTGTTCTTCGTGAATGATTTAAATACAAATAAAATTAATCAACAATAATAACAAAAACAATAACAAATTTAACTGCATTAATTGCATTAATATTTTACATAGAATATAATATTATCAAAGTTTATTATTTAAATAAATAATAGTATTTACATATTAAATATATTTATCTTTCAATTTAAAAATGTCTGGTTTTACTTAGCTAATATACGTAAATAACAGTTTTTGTATATTTGGACTGAAACAGTAATGCGTATCGAACAAAAATAAATATGATGACAAATACACATTAATATTGTAAAAGCTGATATGATAATGAGAAACACAAAATTTATAATTTTTGAAAAAGTTTAATTTAAATTGTTAAATGGGTCAAACATTAAAAATGTTTATTCAGCTAAACTAAACAAATTATGTGTGATAAAAAAAATGAATAACTTTGAAGTTTGTCATAATAAAATACAATATGAGTACAGTAACTTCCGCTTATTGTGGACACCCGTTCATATGGGCATTCATGTAATATGGACAAAATGGCCTGTCCCAAATCCAAACATATACAAACAAGGTTAAAAAAATACGGCATAATATTGGGCACATGGTTCGATTTATGTGGGCAATATTTATTTAATCATAAATAAATATGTATTTAAAAACGACTGGTATAATCAAGTCTTGTCGTGTCTATGAGATTGCATTTATCGAAAGTAGTAAAAAGTATAACAATTTAATTTTTAATGGGATTTTGTTAATATAAAAGAAGTGATATATATATATATATAATAACGATAGATAGCACACGTTCTGTAATTCGATAACAATCATTTCAGTTTTAACGTGAATTTCAATGTGACACTATGTCTTGTAAATATCTCTCTTTAAAAGAAAAAAAATCGCCATTTTTGACAAAGTGAAGTCACTTTTCCAGGCACTTCACAACGTACAAACGCAGAAAAAATTATGCATTCTGAAATCAGCGTTGGCAAAATTGTTAAAATGTCATTTTATGTGAAAACTTCAATTTAAATTAAACTGGCGATAAAAATCGTAAACGGGAAGGGAATGATCCCGAAGTTATCGATATCTTAAGTGAGTAGTTTTTAATAATAATTACCCGTGATGTTCGCGTTTCTGTACTAATGTTAAAACATAAAAATGAAGATATCTTAGAAAATTGGTAACAATTAGTTTATTGCTACTTATGGTTGGTTAAGTAGGTGGAAAAATAGAAGTAAAATCAAATTTAAAAGTTTGCATGGTAAAAAATCAAGTGCAGATGTATTCGCTTCTAATAACTAAAAAGTTGACAGGCTACAAACAATTTTGAACGACTTGAGCTCAGATAATGTAATAATGCATATCATAATGCAGATGAAACTGGACTGTATTATCGAACGAAACCTGACGGTTCTTTATATTTGAAAAAGGAAGTGCTACCTTAGAAGGTTTAAAAAAAGCAATAGAGAGGATAACAGTTTTAGTATGTGTCAATATGACTGGGAGTGATAAGAGAAAGCTGTTAGTAGTAAGGAAATACTTAAATTCCAGATGTTTTAATAAATTGTCCATAAATAAAATACCAGTATATTATCATGCGAATAAAAACTATTCATGTTCAATTCAAACTTCAACCATATTTTCTAACTGGCTGTGTGAATGGGATAAAGAACTGCAAGAAAAATTCAGGTCCATATTTTCTTCTCATTGATAACTGTGCTGCACATCCAAAACACGTTGAGCTCAAAAACATTACTTTCAAATTCTTGTTACTAAATACGACATCCTAAATTCAACTCTTAGATATGGGTATTATAAAAAACCTCAAGGTGAGGTATAGAATGAAGAAATGAATTTTATCCTTGAAAAGATTGAGGGAAAACGGTTTGATTCGTCTGCAACTGCTAACCAAATAAGTGGCAAAATGAATATATTGCAAGCCATACAATTTGTATCTGAGAGCTGACGAGAAGTTAGCTGCATAACTGTTATGAATTGTTTTGCTCATTGTGAATTTTCTAATTTTGTTGGTTCACAGCCTGAGTTGATTGAATTTAATAAACAACTTTTAATTATTCAAAATCATAAAGAGTTAATAAAGAAAATATTGATGAAAATACTCCTTGCTTTGATAATAATAAAGACATTTGTGATGCTGTAGTTCAAAATGTTTTTAAAAAAAGGAAATTGGAAGAAAATGAAGAGAAATTATATGAATATTTAATATTTTCTTTTCAATTATGTCGTTTACGTTTTTAAAATGTAAACTTTTTTTTGATATAAATTTTTATATTTTGAACTAATTTCAGTTATTATGAGCTGTGTTATTATAAGCGATTAATGTGGGCATAAAGCTCGTTCCAACGTGTCTACATTAAGCGGAATCCACTGTATTATATAGTACCTATATAAAAACAAAATATTATGTAGCGTATAAAAATATGCAAATATAATTAACACGAATTGTAGTTCTTCGCTATTTTATGGATTTATCATTGTTCAAAGAATTTTCCCAAATATTTTTTTTTTATTACAACATTTGAATTGATAATTATTAAACGTTCGCACTTCAAAACATTTTTCGATGAACGAGAATAACTTTTGAAGGGAGAGATTAGGGAAATTATAAACCTAGGAAGTTATTTTTCAGTATCATGATTGTTTAAAATCTTTATTAATCGAGTCACCATGAGAATAATATTTTTAATTTTTTATATTGTTTCTCATGGAAAAATTTTAATATATAAAAATAGTGTTTCGTAATGAAATTTACAGGCTTCTAAATCTATTAGCAGTTACTATAACGATCATTCCATCTTTTGAAAATTCAAACTTTCCATAAATTGTAATCATTTTTTTACAGTAAGAGTTAGTACCATTCGAAAGATGTTCTTAACAAAATAATCTTCAAAATATATAACATCTTAATTTTATTAGTTTTTTGATTTCTCTACTCGTTTACAAATATAAAATTGAATGTATATTATTGAATAAATTCAAATATAACATTTGTACAGATAATGTATCTACATATTTTCGTTCCCGTCTTCTTTTGTTTTAAATGGAATTTTTACAGTGAATGTTGTGTGTAAATAATAACATTTATATATATTATTTTTTTTTTAACTATCGACTTACTTTTTTGCTAAACATAGCAACACAAGCTGGGAAAATAGAAAATTAAATCACAACAAATTGTTGAAATTCCTAAGTGATCTTTAGTTTTGTAAAGTTTAGTTCGGTTTTATTCTTTCAGAGTTTGAATGAATGGGAAAGTTGTGAAATCCAACCTATTGCGTCAGTTTATTTTATTTTTATTTACTCTCTACATAAAATATCGTTTCTATTACTTCTTCAGTACGCGCTTATTCCTATTAAAAGTATAATTTTTTTAATAATTATTTCAAATTGTTTTCTTAGTTTTCAATAATACGAATAAAAAATTAATGAAATGGATGTTGGTCCGTGCGTAAAAATCATTCAAGGAAGGGATTCAAAATTATATTTGTTATTTTAGGTTAAAAGTAATTAAAAAAAAATACACATTGGATGATCAAAAATATCAGAATCGAAAATCAATAAATGTCAACAAATGTCTAAATAGCTTAAATACTGATTTTTCAGTGAAAATATGTCCTATCGATAGCTGTATTTCCAAGGATAATTAACAATAGATTGAAAATGTCCGAAAATTAAATAGAAACAGGCGTAAAATCTAGGAAATTGGCACTGTTAAAATAATAATACACAACTATTCATGCATTTTCAAGTAAGTTTAATTTTTATAGAATGAATATTAGGTTTTTTTCTTAGTAAAAATGTATGTAAAAAGGTCCTCAATAGGCTCGGTTAGAACCTCAAAACCCCTCTTTGATCGGGCATGGCCGTTTTCGACCAAACGTGCACCCTTCTCTTTTCGGCCGATTCACTTTTTGACCAAACTTAAAATAGGCCGATTCCCTTTTCAACCAAAACAAACATTTATATAATAAATTTAAAATAATAAAATAATGATGTACAATTTTTGTCAATAATTATTAAAATATTAATATAAAAGAGAATGATATTTTGTATCTAGTTTTGATCTCTTATTGTAATGAAAATTGTTTGAATTTTTTTTCTCGAAAAAATGTTAGGGCTTCGTCCCAAGGGAATTATAGTCTAAGCTTAACCTAGTTTTTGTAAAACCTTGATACTGTTGCAAATAGAATTATGCTCTGTATGTGAATCTAAAACCTTGCTAAGCGAGTACAATCCTGAATCGTCAATATATTATAATAGTTTCCATCATAATCAAACATTGTATATCGTTATTTTATTATTTTAAATTTATTATATACATTTTTGTTTTGGTCGAAAAGGGAATTGGTCTATTTTAAATTTTGTCGGAAAGTGAATCGGCCGAAAAGGGAAGGGTACGGTTTTGGTCGAAAACGGACTCACCACTTTGCTCATAGACTTGAATGGATGAATACGTTAAATTTTAAAAGTTCTTTTGAAATATGTAAAATGTAAACATTTTTGTCTGTGGTGTTTCTAAGGCAGGGATTTCCAACCTTCTTTACTTAACTGCACACTTGATCATTTTAAAAATTTCCATGGCACACTTAAATAATTAATGATGAATATGCAAAATGTCATAATTATATATAATATATTATAATATAATATATATAATAAAAATTTAATGTGACATTTGAGACTGGTGTATTTTACATAATTCCTCTATTAGGGATGAAACAGTGGAAATGATACAAACCGTTAAAGGACAATCAATATCACCATTCCACGTAAATTCAAAACATTAATAATTATCAACATATTTACGTTTAACTTTTAAATTTAAACATTTATCACTTATTAAAGTTGATTATTTAATATTAATTTCAATATTTAAATTGTTGTAATTTGCACTAACATCACTGCCATACGTTAATTTACGCTTTTTTTTAAAAATCTATCCATTTTGAAATCTAACTTACAATATTTCTTGATCAAAATACCTATACAGTATAATGCGTAACAATTACACTTGCTCTATTTTCATTATAATGAACACCGGCTAGTTTTTCATATAGTCATTATAGTATGTGGTAAAAATCAACACAACTGCTAGTAATACCCGTATGGGATAGTATCGAATCCTATATAATTTTATACCCAGCTGTTTTATCAAGACAGTTTATCAATTTTTATTTTCAAGGGAATTTCGAACTCAATGCTATCATAAATATAAATTATAATTTTTATTATTATATTTAGTTATGCTTAAAAATTATAAAATTACAAAAATTATACGGCACACCTGAATAATTTCGTGGAACACTTGTGTGCTGAGGCACAGTGGTTGGGAATCCCTGTTCTAAGGGATAAAAATGATGCAAATAAATTTATTTTTTATTTATTTAAACTTACAATGTGTTAACATATTACATGCTATTACAAGGTATTATTTATATAATAATGATACGGTTAAAAGAAAATAATAATGATGTTGTGGAATGAAAATAATGGATAACTAATTTTAGAGAGAATATAAATTTATTAAATATTTTAAATTTATTTTACTTATTTTATTTTTTTTTTTTTTAATAAAACTGCAATTAGAAAAGGTATAATTTAAAAATTCAAGCTTTTTGTCGATGAATGAATGTACTCGTAAATTTTACTTTGTGTGATACTGAAAACGGTTTATTATAAAAAAAAAATAAAATTAAAATGTTATACGTTTTTTTGTTTGATATCATTTATTATTAAAAATACATTAAATTAATTAGTTTTAATATTGTAACATATTGTTATGACAAATAATACCTAAACTTAAGTTTTTATATATTTTTTTTTATGTCATCGTGTTTCTGATTAAAGTAATTTAGTAATTTCTGTCTTTCGCATTTATAAAGTCTAACTTTAAATATTTTAAGGTTATTAATGATTTATGAAAAATTCATTATACCTCATGTATATTTATCAAAATTATGTTTTTCATCTTTTATAATAATTCTAAATACTATTTGACAAAAATTACTAGAATGTATGATTACCACGGTGTACCTTTGCATTTACATACGATATGAATTAATGAACAACAAAACTGTGAGTAATTATTGTTTATATTATTTATGTTACCTTCAAAATTTAATTTTTTAAATTGTAATATTAATCAAAACTGCTCAGTTCTTATATGCTACGTGTGCGCGAATTTGATAAGCTGCGTGTTGAAAACGTTAAGAAGTGTTTTGTGTGAAACGATTAATCCACGGTAGTAGTTTTGACAATTTTCAGTTTTGAATAGTCGTTTTCTAAAAAATGTTCTTCTTGTGTAAATCGGAAAAGTTCTATCAGTGTGTAATGAATGGGCATCGAACCAAAAAGCAAATTAAGTGGGCGATACTAAAGGTTAGGTTTCTCTTCTTGTATTTCACATTACAGCGCACACAGAATATCTATAGAAATTTTAAATTCTGCTCATAGGAATTATTAACTATTAAGAAATGGAGGAGGAGAAAAGTGTGATAGGCTCCGAAATTTACGGATTATTCAACAAATATGGGCGTTTAATATAAGGTTATTGAGAATGTGAGTACACAATAATAATTTTAAATTAGATCTTCAACATTTGTTAAAATAATTAATAATGAAACGTAATTAAATTTAATAGTGCATGCCGATCACAAAAGTGTATAGTGATCAATTTTATTATATTGTTTAGATGTACGTTTCGTTTTCAATGAGAACGAGAAAATTATATAGGTATGTTATATATATAAAAAAAAAAAAAAACAGTAAAATTAATTACGAGTCTTATTGCTTTTTCTACATGTTCAAAAAAGCGTCTTAGTTAATTTTACTAATGTAATAAACTTATAAACTCATGAGTTATAAAAACAAATTTAGCTAATTTAAAATTTCACAATTCATTAATAAAATAAAATAATTAAATTAAACACTGTATTGTGGATATGTGTTATAATTAAAATAATAAAAAATAGTATAGTATTAAATATGTATTCGCTGAAAAAGATTAAAAATAAATGAAAAAAAAATTGTTAGATTAGGTAGTTATTTTTTAGTAATATACTCGTAAGTGCTGTCATATTATACATTCGGAAACTTATGATATTTATGTAATCTTAATTTAAATAAATGCGAAATTATAGTTAAAAATATTCATGGATTAATTTATTATTTTTATTATTCTTCTTATAACTCAATTACCATTATTAAGTTAAATCGAACATGCAACAAGAGCTCTAATCGAAAAAGCGTTGTACTAAACTTTATTATTCAGAAAAGTTAAAAATATAATACATGAGCAAAAAGCTTACTATTCTAAATATTGAATGATACTGTTTTATTAATTTGTATTTTATGATGTAACATTTTAATGAACAGATATAAAAATATAAAAGGATGAAAAAAATTATAATTATAATATTATATAGCACTTGTTTGAATTGGTTCATTATGGTATAACAGTTCTTTAAAACATGCGAAAATCCGACAAAATTATAAGATTGATTAATTAGTTGAAAAATATAATCTAAAAAAATTGTAAATTGTATTCAGAATAATAATATATAATATTGATAAAACTATTGAAGATAATTTAAACATGGTTTAAACACCTTTTATATAATTTAAAAAATTCATTCATGATATTTAATAAAGTACTTCATTAAATGTTTTGTGTAAATTTACCACTAGAATATTTAATCGAAAAGAATTATGGTGGTACTATGGTCCATGAAAAAAATCAATTTCATCTTACTTTACATTTTTAAAACCTTTATAAAATGTTAACTATATTAGTTCAATATTTTAATTCTATAAGTAAATAATAGTTTAATTATTAGCTGAAGGATAAATTTGGATTAAACTCTTTTGGAAGTGTAAAATAGATAAATATATTTAATAGATAAATATATATAATAAATTGATAAAAAACTTTCAAAGTTAGAACTCAGTGATATTATTATAAGTATTTGAGAGAATAAAAATGGGGATACTACAAACTGGAAAATATTAAAAATATGCCAACTATAATAATATTAAAATTATCATTGTAATTATATACATACTGTATTCGGAGAAAAATAATATTACTCTTTCAGCTGGGACTTGGTAATAAAATTAACACTGAAATACTATAAATGTGTAATAAATATCCTACCAGGAAATTCGTATAGAAAAGGTATTATAGTATGAAGGTAATCAAGAACTTTCGTGTAATATTTGTACAGTAGGAATTTATAAACTCTACGAAGTATCGCGATGTGGCATGCATAATTTTACCCAGATATTGGATATTTTTTATGTTATTTTTGTTAATAACTATAATGTAAATAATTTAAATCGTGGAAGAACTAAAAATATAATGTAATTACAATCACAAAATCTTTGGCTACTTCCAATCTTTGAACGTAAGATTAGGTATCTATTTTCTACTAGAAGATTAATTTATTAGTGCACGAGCAAACAAAAAAGACACACCAGTCACCAATTTCGAGAAAAATACAGATAAATAAATAATTATTATATGTGTGTTCCATACAAATTATTATCCATTATCGTTATAATATTATCATCGGACGACGCAACAATGCATGGCTCGAAAATCGCACAGGGTAAATCTAAAATTAATACGATGTTTATCTATAAATAAACATGTTTGTGTTAAAAATAAGTAGTTTTATGTATGTTAGTACAATAATTGTCAATACACAATAGACTGCTAATATTTAAAGCTTGATGAATTTTAGGAAAAATTATAATAACATTTAAAACCAGAATTTATTAATTTTAGATAAACGCACCACGGAAACGAATCTAAAAACGGTTTTCAAAATTTCCGAAAGATCGTCCGACATTTTCGTCCGGAATTTTGTGGTGGTTTCGACGAGAATTGGTGACGGTTCATGGGGGAGGGATAGTGGTTGCAAAATCCGTGTGCGCTCGGTTGTGCCGCGGAACAATCCGGATCCCGCAGCCGAGTCTTCGTGTACACACGTTGTGTTCGGAAACGTTCGGAACAATTGAGAGACCATACCGGTCTCGTTCCAGAGACCGGCCGAGTGCTATCCGCGGGGCACCGCAAGGGTTGGATGGTCAGTGCGGGTTTGTTCGCCGTATTTATTTTTTTTTCAAAACTCCCACGACCACCCGGCTCGTTTTCCCGTGCGCGAAACACCTGGCCCGCGGATGGCGACGAACGCAACAGGACGGTTCGGCCGTGGGCATCGAAAGACGATGTCGACCCGACGACGGCCGGCGGCGGTTGCGGCCGAATGCGATTCGCGATCGCGTCATGGGTCGGCGGGGAGGAAATGGGCGGCCGCGGAAAACGTTGACGGCGGCGGCCCTCTCGCGCGCGCGACGACAGGCCACCGGGGACCCGATGTGTACCACGCACGCCGCATTCCTTAATCCGGCTCCCGGAGATACGCACCGCAGCCGCTACCGCCGTCGTCGCCGCACAAACACGTTGTCACGTCGTCACGCGCGTTTCCGAACACCACCGGGGCCCACGTACACGTCACGTCGCTACGTACTCACCGAATTACGAAGTAAGTAAAACATTCGTCGTCATCGTGTTAAATATCGTGTCCGAGCAGTCGTCACGTGGTCGTATAACTCAAATGTCAATGCAGTATCCTTGTACATGTGATTAGAGTCTGTCTTCCTCTCGATATTTCTCTCTTTCCTCCTCATATTCATCCATTAATCCGTAATAATCCCGAGGTGGGATGAGAAGAAACCATATGCTATTCGTATGGATTCTTGGTGATTTCCAGTATTCTGCGACGAACGCGCGTTATCGATCCGAAACCTTAAAATCACGTTCGAGAAACGCAATACTGTTGATCTCGCATAGTTTTTGTGTCCATGTGCTTGGATACGATTGAAAATTAAAGCAAATAATGCCTTTAGAAGTTAAGAATAAATATAGATTTCTTATTCCATTCGGAATCTAAACGCAGTTATATATAACGTATTTCTGTTAGATATTCGTAGTTTTTACATGCTCAACAACAAAAAGTCCATAAGAATTATACTTTTCCCAGATCATTATGCCCATATAAATTTTTTTTATTTAAACTTTTTTACAACACTTTTCTTTTAAGCTAAAATTTGATTTCGATAAGGGACATTCGTATTTACATAACGTGCACATATTTTAATAATCATCTACTAGTTAAAACTTAATCTATCCCATTCAGGTATTTTTTGCGTAATTTTACTAAACACGATCATTTTAATTCTTTAATTAATATTAGACTTCATAAATATATTTAATATTGATAAAAAATTGTTTAAATTCTATACGTATTCAAAAATTTCGATTTTTACATGTTATACAATTATGAAAAATGTCCTTCCACAATTATTAAGAATCGTTAACATATCATAAGACTTGTAACTTCCCATGACTCAATCATGATCATTCAAATTTATTTGACGTTAATTTTATTTTATTATTATAAATAAATATTAATTAAATTATATTAAATTATATGGCTATAAAAAATAATAATGTTAATAAATCACCATTTATATCAACTATAGGATAAATCTGATTTTGCATATAAATGCTCGATGACAAAGAGAATGATAGTTTTATATAAATATATTCTTGCATTTTTTTTTAATTTTTAAAGAATATTTAAGGATTTTTATTTTTAGCACTCATAAATATTGCATTTTGGATATTTTTTTAGAAATAAATATAAGTATATATATAACTATATTTATAAAACTATATTGGTTTGTAAGTATAATTTGATTCAGTGCTATTTCATTTTACTGCATACGATTAGTGTATATGATATTTTTGTGATAAAAATAATCATTCGTTCAATTATGATCAAACGTTTTTTTCTGGAAATCATAATTTACATCATCCACGTCATCATTAATACTAGTATTGTATGAATAATTATAAAATAAAATGTAGTTTATTATATAAAGATTATTATATTTTATTCATGGTAAGGTTATCATATAATATTTTAAGGTTCAGAAATAAAACGAACTTCGATTTGGCGCTGTGTTTAAAAGTTTAATTTCTTCATTTATTTGATTTTCATAATATTATTATTGTATTAAAAATCGATTGAAAATTACTACATTCATTTCTTTTTTTAAACACTATTAAATAATGAAATGGAATTAAGATGAAAATCAAGGTTTCTTTGAACTCTATCACTAAGTAATAAGAGCAAAACAAAAAAATAAATAAATAATAATAAAATAAAATAAAGAAAAAAATGATTTATGTTTCAAGTAATTTAATTAATTTTTTTTTAATTCGTTGAAAATATTTAATTGTTGAATTTCATACAAAATATACTATGAATAAAATAAAAATAATTATTAAATTTCAGTACAAAATCTTAACACAATAATAATTTCGTCTTAAACATTTACAAAAATATTGAAGTGTTTAAGACAATGTACAATGGATAATGCGTTTTAAATATGTAATTCCATTAGTACACTTTTAAAAATGAAATTTTTAAAATGTGTAACAATGATTTTTTTTTTTAATAGTATAGAAGAAAACTTATTTAATAATATTAGTAGGAATCAAGTTTATAAAGAAATTTTATGAAAATAATTAGGAAGTAAATATTAATATTTTTACAATTTTCATCATACATTATTCTTCTTAACTATAGGAAAATATTAGACTAATTTTAGTATTTAAACGTACATTTTTTAAATTTTTTTTTATATTTATATAAATTTAAATTTAAATATTTATTTTTATATTTATTTATTGCAGTAGATTGATATATATATATTTATATACAGGTTTTCTTTAAGGTATTTTAGGGCGATCGTATTCGTATATTAATGTGATGATTGATGGGGCCCTCAAATTAATTTTCCTCAGTCCTTAAGAATTCTTCAGACGGAAGTGGTCAAGGTCATATAAGAAATGTATGAATAACGAATAAATAAGCTTCGTAATAATCTAGCCTAAATACTATGAATAATACCTGTGGATTCAAAATTCATAAATTGTTTATGAAAATTGTAAAAATTTTATTATGAGTAGACATTTTTATTTTTTATATTATCTGTACACACACCGTTATCTTTTTGATGGAACATTGTTGTAGTTTAGAAATTTTAATTAGTATATAAAAAAAAAAAAAAAAAAAAAAATAGATAAGAATTAGTTTTGCGAAAAATCATTAGAAATCCCGTTGGATCCATTAGAATAGATGGAGGCATCTGATGGATCCATACATTTTATCTGCTGTGAAAATTCATAGAAGTACACAATGGAAAGCAGCCTGTAATAAAAGGTTCACTTCATTTGGGTGTTACAATTTGAAAATCGAAGAAAATAATTAGTATTATATATATACGGAAAAGGTTTTCGAAGAATAATTTATTGCACTTTAAAAAAACCATCATCACTAATACCGAATTAACCTTATTAATGTAATTTTCTTTAAGTTTTTCGAACAAATTAAGGGATTATAATATCAAAAAAATATTCATGTAGAATATTTTTTTAATTATAATAATTAATATGATTCATGATAATTTGATCATGTTTAGGTAACTATCTATTCAATGTATTTTTCGTTGAGGTACTTATTATAATTTGTAACAATTAGATGGACTTTTTTTGTAACTGTTGATGTTTTAGATTAATTTTATTATCCATATAATCATTTAATACATTATAATCTATTGTCCAAATGGTCTTGGTATTAATTTATCTACGGAAAATAAATTTATTTTTCAACACTAAGTTCACATTATGCTTTTAGCCTTAAATTTAATCATAATATATGTTCGAAGCTGCGCACTATTTTTCAATCAAAGAAAAATTCTCAGCTCATTTTTATAATATATTTGATATACCTATGACAATTAGAATGGTATTCTATAGGACGCAGATGCTGTTGCTTTTGCAAATTTTTTACTACCATACAAATTGACGGCTACAGATTAAAAGTTAAGTAAGTTTTAATTGTGTTGCATGTCAATTCGAATAAAAATTTAAAATGTTGAAGTACAAATTTTGTAACTTTTGAAATTTTTTCTTTTTTTAATTGAAATTTTATTGACCCCATTAATTTTTAAAATTATTTTAACTATTTTACATAAAATTATCAAATGGTTTTAAGGTTGAAGTATATGATTAAATCAATACATTTATTGTGTATTGACAATTTTGTATGTTTAGTTGTTATGAGACTTTTA
Source organism: Sipha flava (assembly GCF_003268045.1). Classification (NCBI taxonomy): domain Eukaryota; kingdom Metazoa; phylum Arthropoda; class Insecta; order Hemiptera; family Aphididae; genus Sipha; species Sipha flava. Next base: position 1,441,882 of record NW_020273627.1, on the reverse strand, counting down.
TTGAGACTTTTATAAGAAGTTTGATTATTTTTAAAATCGTATTGGTCATGTCCTACTGGGGTTATTTGATTTGTTATATTTTTAATCCATTTATATAAGATTATATTTAATATGTTTAAGATCATTTTTAACAATTTAGACATAGTATATTTGATAACGGTTTTTCAGTCAGTCTATGAATTTTGTGTGATATTGGTTTTTTAATGTTTTTGTAAATATTCCGAAAATTAAGCAGATTCATTCCACTATTTTAAAATATTTATTTATAGTTAAATATAATACATTTTTTTTTTTAAGTAAAATATTTTTTAATATTTTTTAGAGATCAGAGATTTTGTAAAATGTTTTAAATGTTTTAAAAAAATTAATGAAATCTTATAAATTATAACGAAACGTTATTTTTTGTTAAAATTTTACATTTTTAAGCGAGATTTTCGGTATTTTTTGTGCGATACTGCAATCAATTTTATTACTTTTTGATTATTATGAATTTCATGATCTAGTGATATTACTACTAAAATAAACTAAATGGACATTAACAGAGAATTTTGTTTTGTTTATTATTTGGAAAATTAGATGGTTATTATATACTATTTTTTCATAGATTGTGAGTGAATTATTGTATCATTTTCTTCTCCATGTTTTTGTCTGATAAAATTCTACCAACTCGCCATAATTGTTGCTTCGTATGAATGCAGGGCTACTTCTATCATCTGACTTACTGTACTTTTCTCTTCATCATTTAGTTTTGCTCATCAAACTATTTATCCAATTTCCCATGATCCTGTCCCACGTATATTATACATAAGAAAAGAAATATATCCGTAAGAACTAATTATATATTTTTTAAATACGTATTATTTCAAAAGTATTATAAAAGAAAAATAATATAGAACTTATCAATAATAACACTTTTAATTATGATAATAGAAAAATATAACATTTTTATTATTTATTGATTTTTGGTTGAATTATTTTTCGCACGGATATTACACGGTTCATATAATATGACATTATTTTTAAAAATGTTTGGTTTGAAGATGATTGAGATAAAGTTCTAAAATCATAAACAAATCAAAAAACAACGTACATTAAACCACATTTCAAATTTGCATTTAAACATTAAATATTTATATCAATTATAAATACAATAAATAAAGGGAAAAATATTTGAATTATAATTTTGATTTTCTTTTGAAAAATCATGAAGGAATAACACTATCAGAACTCAGGAAATTATAGAAACAAACACTGTATTAAAATGTATTAATGAGCTTTTTCTGGAAGTGACGGCAGTTGTTAGTTTTGTAAACTATAAAGTTGTATCGGAGATAGTGTTAATGGATGTTATATAGGTAATTAAAAAATAATTGTAAAATTATGTGTATGTTTCGCTTATAATTGTTGGTAGAAATATAATAAAATTATCGTTAGTTTTAAGTGAGATAAAAAAAAAATTATCACATTATTGGGAAAATCATACGTATATGCACAGGTTTTACAATAGTAACTGTAACGTTATGAGGACACGATATAACCTCGTCCGTTTTAGCGATATCGATATTATTATGTAACGTTAATACTTGTACAATTTTACGGAATTGACATAGTCCAAATGCAGATTTGTATCACTAATTATCGCAAATAATTCCGATAAAGTCGTTTTACACCAAACCGATCGTATTAACGTGTCATACGATCGTCGGACAGTCAGACTGTGTAATATATTGTAATATAATAATAATAAGAATACAATAGTTGTGATACGATAAAATAATAATATTTATACTTTTTTGAATTTTTAAGCTAATTGTATATGATGTAAATCTATTTAGTTAGTTTAAAATAAATAATATCCGATCGGATATTTTGAAATATGATTATGAAATATGAATTGTAGTAGAATTAAATTTCTTAATTAGATAGGTTATTACTTTTGATCTTCTAACTTTTGTAATAAGAAAAAAAAAATTCAAGTGTTTATAAATATCACAAACTCCATTAAAATAATTTAAAACTATGAAGTGGATTTAACAAAATAATAGTATCGTTAGTATAGAAATTCGTTGAAGTATACTATTTCGTCGACCATTTTATTTTGCAACATTAAAAATTATTTTTGTGACTTTTCAGTAGTATTCATTTTTTTGGTTTCAAAGAAGATCATATAAAAATCTTTTATGCAATTTTCATGATAAGTAGTATTCAGGTATAAAATGTAACGGATTATTGTGATTTTTATTGTTTGTCAAATGTAATATTTAAACGCATTTTTTTTTTCAAAATTTTTTATCAAACCAAAAATATTTTACTAACATTTTGAAACAAAGCTATGAAAGCATAAATATTTTAATTTTCTACAAATAATTCAAACAATTTTTTTAAATATTGTAAAATCCCTGGAAAATGATGATATAAAGATTCAATGATAATTTCATGTTTTCAAAGGGTTAAGTTAATTATAATTTGAGTTATACAAAAACTATTTTTGTCGTATTCTTATAAATTTTATAAGATTTTCATAACTTTTAAGAAAACTGTTGAGAAATTCAAAAAATTACGTCCCAAAAGTATCAAATATGCCTATCATTTATTTTTTTATTTGGTGATTATTGAAACATTCCCGGTTAAATTAGCATACACAATATAAAAAAACAAAACAATCATGGTATTACCAATACATTTCTCGTTTCATTACTTAGAATCTAAAATTATCATTATTATTGTTTGTTGATTTTGCGGTCAACGCATGTGTCGACAACACCGGTTATTAAACATTCAACACTGATTTATATCTGATTATATCTGATTTGATATTTGATCGTAGAAGAAGAGTTTTTAAAAAACTTACCAAAGTTGTGCAAAAGCGTATTTCTACAACTCGGTATTATATTATAATAAAACGGAAAATGGATGGAACAAATAGCTTTTGAAAACATCACGAATAGACGTTGAAAACGTAAACTGAACTATTATTATACGTAAGTGATCAACTGCATACATACATACGGAATGAATATATTAAGCATTTTATTGTTTTAGAAAGAAAAAATAATTAAATACAAAATTAATAAATAAATAAACTATTTGTTTATTTATATATGTTATTGATGTAGGAGTTGTAAGACTTCGGCCTTATTCAGGGCTTACTTATCACCCACAAATCAAGGGGAACACTAAATTTGTGACCCACAAGCCGTACTACGTGATGCCCCATAAAGACAAGTCGGTAGATCTTTTGGGGATTATACATGCATAGATCAATGAAGATCTAAGATTTAATAAAATAATTTAAAAGGGAAAAAAGTTACAATTTAAGTTAAATAATAATAAGAGTAAGGAGTTTGGGGTAATTAGGTGTTCTATTCTACAAGTAAATAAGAAGAAGTTTAAATAATAATAATATAGGTTCAATAGAAATTTAAACAATAATAATTTGGGGGAATATTATGCGTTACAAAAGCACAACGATGACCACTGATGATTTGAGCTGTTAAATCGGTGGCTTCACCCGCTACGGGGTCCATGTCGAGACGTCTAGCCCATCATGATGATACATGGACAACAATTGCAAATATTGGAAATCAAGTCTAGTATACGAGTGAACCGATAGTAGAGACCACGAGGTTATGATATGCTGTTGCCTTACAAAGTCTGACCAATGTGACCGTCGCAAAACATTAGCATCAGCCAGCGGTTACTTGAAGAAAAAAAAAGAAAACTTCGTCAGGGGCGTTGGTCTACTGGTTGTTGAAAAGAGATTTGTACGTAGTAGGGCAGGTCATTGCCGGTATGTGATAAACTTTTATATAATATTACAATAGAGAGTACAGCTTGTACTGCGGTATGACAGCCTTGACGACAATCGACGAAATGGCGACGTTCGCCCTTGAACCAAGATTTGAGTGATCGAGCACAGCCGGATAAAGGGGGTGTATTATTACATTATATTGTCGTTGTTTATCATATTGATACTTGTACCACGCGTTAGTATCATAATAAGACAAATAATATTTTTGATAAATAAGCCTAAAGTTCTGTGACGTTACAGAGTATTAATAGATTACTAATTTTTAATTTTTTATTAACTTTTTTATTAACTAAATATTAACCATTATGGAGTACATCATCGTGGCTATAAATATTGAAGAAACTTCGGGCAAAATTCGATCGTGAAACATAACTCTCTACATATTATATTATATAGTCGTGGGTGCGGTAGATTTGTACAAGCGACTTACTTGAAAAAAAAACAAAAACCCCAAGCGCATGCAGTATTTTATCAATCGGATGGAAATACGTCAAGAGAAACACGTACAAAGCATATCTATTTCTATACAGACGCGCTTGTATATAATAAACGCGCGGGCGCTTTCGAGAACGTATGTGTATGTGTGTGTGTGTGTGTGTGTGTGTGTGTATTCATATTTTATTTTGATAAAGCAAGTTGTAGAACAATCGTCCATAACCCGTTCAGTAGGATTTTTCCTCTTCTCGTAAACCAATGTGTACCCTTTGAGATAACAAGATTGGTCCTTTGCTACGCTTTCCTGTAACGAGAACATTCCCTGGAGAACGTTTTACCAGCGTATTACATGTATTTCGACGAATATCTCGCGCACAGAGCCGTAATGTTCTATTATCAATCAACATTTGTATGTTATTGCTATTCGGAACAAAGTCCGTGGAAAATTGTCCGCGATCAAACGATGTTCAAATATCATTCGAACCGTTTTATGATGCGAACGATGTACGATATCGTACGCAACGCATACAGTTTACGGAAAATTATTACGGTAATTATGTTTCCAAAAGTAATAACAATCAATGCAATAAACTGCAGTATAGATTTGTTTAAAAATGAATAATAACGCGCTGTGGATCAAACAAAAAAAATTTAAAAAATTAATAAATAAAATAAAAATATAATAATAATAACAATAATAATAATAATAATAATAATAATAATAGTAATAATAATAATAATAATAATAATAATAATAATAATAATAATAATAATAATAATAATAATAAATATAACAATTATAATAATATAATAAATCGATACACAATAACTTTTATATCCGTTGAAAAACGTACGCCAAAAGTTATTATTAAATGAATGGGTTATAAATTTTGATTAAACACTGTCCACGTTAATCTATTAATATTATTTTTTCTTTTGGCTTTATTTGCCGTTCCGTTTTAAATCACAAGTCATGTGTGCATTAGAGAGGAATACGCATATTTAAATCGCTCAAATATATTGGATTCGATTGTTTTATACGAATATTCACTATTTGAATACATTTCCAACGAAAAACGCAAATACCGACGAGCCTAATGATTCACCCGCTACTGCCCATTATTATAATGTTATATTAATCCGATAAACGTGTTGTTGAATTATATCGGTGTTTTCAAAAATGTACAAATAATTTGGTGAATGTTGTGGATGTATATTGATAAACAATACTACATGTTAACATAAAATAACATATTTTACAAAGGGACAATAGAATGTGAGTTCTATGGTTAACGTTATACTTAAAACGTTAAAACCTAAAAACAATGCAGAGGAATGGAAAAAAAACAAGAAGGTATCTTCCGACCCAAGAAAATGTGTTTCATGGAACATTCAGTACATATTTACTGGTTGGTACTCACAAGTTTGATCATTGAAAAATAACTTTTTTTTGTAAAATCGATACATTCCGATTTTTCTCTCGGAGTTTAAAATAATTTTAACATGACGGTAAACGAATATTGAAATATTTATCAAGTTCACGGCTTAAATTATACTGCACTGGTGGCGTATTTTGTATGGTCGTATCCAGTGCTCAAAGTGGGGGGGGGTACGGAGGGATGGAATCCATCTACTTTTTTGTATTTACAGTTTTCATCCCCCTACTTATTTTGTCTAGAATAACCCATTCCTCCTAAGAATTGTATTTTAAAATGATATACTTATCATGTTTATATTTATATAAGACATTTTTTTTTTTTTTAGTGAAAATAATTGTTTTTAACATTCAGGCCCAAGCGCCCGGCTTATTATGTTGTTTAGTATAAGCCCTTTTGCAACTCGTATTATATCCGTGTTTAGAGCCACGGACTAAGATAATATACTTTATATAAACTAAAAAAAAAAAAATATATTTTAGGTACATAAGGTGTGAAGAATGTTATGATGATATCAGGAAATCTGAATTATAAGACATCCCTCCACTTAACTTGAGCCATTTCGACCATTGGTCGTATCAAATACAAATGATTACAAAAGGTTGTATATAAAGAAACACAAGTTTTTGATTAAATGTATATTTTTTAGTAATTTTCAATAAACATCGGTATACTACAACATTTTTTTTTTTTTTTTTTTTTTTATCTCGATAGGAAGGAATGTATTGATTTTACAATGTCTATATTATTTTTTATTTTTATTTCTTTATAAATTATTTGTTTAATATTTACTACTCTATGGATTCGTTTATTTTAAGTGATAACTGGATTTGCATATAACATTTGTATATTTTATATTCTACTAGAATATGGCCATAGCGTAGTATAGTTTTTGTATACTTCAAGAATACAGTATATATTTTCTATTCTTGTGGTTATTTTTTTATATTATGAGCATAATTATTTATCTTAACCAAATCAAATTGTTATTAGCAATGATGCGGTCGTATTTCATCCGATCGTTTGATTATTGCCTTACCACATACTCATACTTCAAGGCGTTCAAGACGTCAAACTATTTCCATTGATTTTTATGTGATTTTATTGATATACATAATTGATTATTTTACAAGTAATTTAAATACTTCATAAAACATTCAAAAAACTAAAAAAATTTGATTATTTCAAAAAATGCTTAAATTTATAAATATTAATTCAATGTATTATTTAAAAAAAAAAAAAAATGTTTATTCATTTGTTTACAAACATTTAATTTTTTATATTGTACATATTATAAAAGTTTTATTGTAAATTTGAGGGCATATTTCTGTATTTTGTACCAGACTGATTACGTATTTTATTCCAGAATTGATCACTATGATTAGATATATTTATGATATTGTTACGAAAAAAAAAAAAGTCTATTTCCAATAATAATAATTTTATTTCAGATTGACTGTAATAATAAATGTAAGCTCCATATTTCCAATACCAAATTAGTTGGGTAGTTAACATTGTTCCGTCAAATATTATTTGATTAGCAAATAAACATCATATTTGCCACGCTAATCACGTTACTATGAGTGATATGATTTTATATATTATTTATGAACTTTTTATCGAATTGAAAATCGTCAGTTGCTTCGGCTTGTGTGCCAAACGATTGAAACCCATACTCGCGTTGCTGAGTATGACGTTTGACAATATTTCAATACGAACAAAATCTAAACTTGTCCCTTTTAATTAATTTATCCTACCCAAACTTATTGCCCGACCCTTATGTTACGAAAACACCACCTATATGTTAAAAGCCTGTGTTGTCCATACTCGCTGCGCACCGGTTTCGTTCACGTCTCTATCGAAAATACCGCATTTTCATAAAAATACATTTATTTTTTATTTACATACATTTAATGCATTACACATACATATAATATTTCATACTGTTTATATTGTCCACTTAAACATGATGTATTATATCCATGTACATACGTATGTGATTGTGTACATTTATAATTGTGTTTCGACTGTGAGTGGTAACAGAATCGTATTTGTCTGTTTACATGTTTCAATGAAAAATTCCCGCCGCTGTTTTGTTATATTCTTGTTTTTATTGGCATTTTCTCGATAACATTGCATTTTATAAGTCTAGATTGCGGCCATAAAACCATAGGATATGTGTTTAATGTTCATGGCGAGAACGTGTTGAGTTTATTTGTACAGATTAAACGAATATTGTCGTTTGCAATAAAATCGTTTTAAAACATGTTTGATGAATTTTAGTGCATTTCTCTAAATGCTAAATTTATCGGGTGCGAAAAAAGTCCTTAGGGTCTACCACCAATAGATTATTGGCTTAATGGGACCCTCTGAACATTTTTTTTCTTCATCCGCTTAGTGTTTATATTTTGTAAGTGCAATATAATAATTTAAGTAGAATACCACGTAATAAAATCAACTTAGCCTAAAGATTTTGATATTTTGTTTTTCATCAAAAGTAATTCAATTCTGTAACCTATTACATATAATTTGATTTTAAATATATTGATGAAATTTTTCTTACTACTAACGCTCAGACAATTTTCAAATGTTAATATTGAAAATTTCCCCAGGGGAAACACATTCACTGTGTTGCGGGTTTAGCGAACCCGGGGTCTCGAGCTCCTCCTCTTCAATGTATGGAAAGTTGATTGTAGAGCTAACAACTCTACACTGTAAAAAAATTGTTGTTAAGAAACTATCAATAAAGCCTCGGACTAGAGAAACGGATAACCAAAATGGAAAAAGAAAACGGAAAAACAAGAAGATTAAGATCGTGACTTGGAACACCTTAAGCTTATATCGTGCCAATGCATGTCAGAATCTAACAGAAATGTTGAGTCAGTATACAGTATCAATTACGGCACTTGATGGACAGGCGAAGGACAGATAAAGATTAACAATTATATTATTTACTACAAAGGAATGAATAATATAGATCATTTCGGAACGGGTTTTGAAGTTCATAAAAACTATGAATCTTGTGTACGTGAGTTGAACCCAATATCCGAACAAATTTGAACAATATGAGTAAGAACTAAGCCTAAAAAGATATGCTTAATTAATATACATGCACTAGTGGAAATTAGTGATGAAGTAGATAAAGATTAAAAATGAAGCTCGCCAAAAATCTCTTCAATTTAAAATACCGTTTAGCGAAGAAAATTATGAAGCAGAACGGAAAGCATGTAAACGGAGAAAGAAACACGGAGAAAGAAAAAAGAAACTACATGAATGAACTTTTACGTGAGACAGAACAAGACCACACACAAAACTATAATAATACATTTAAACAATGCTTGGTCATTTATTTAAAATCACTACTTTTCTCTCTGTTCGTTTAAATGTAATTTTGATAAGTTCTATGAAAATTAATAATTTTTAAGATTGATATCTCGTGATGGATAAAATTTGTACACCTGTTTGGATTTGACAAGTGGTAGGGTCGTAAACAATATGAGTACCTACTTTAAATGAGACTCAAGTAGGAATGGGGATGGAGCCCAATAAGTGACATCACTAGAATTCTGTACATCCACCACTTGTGATAGGATTTATGTATAAACATATTTTGTACGAGTATATTACGGAATATTCAAAGGTACGATTATAATTCACGCTGGATAATTTCAAAATATTTGTTTTTAACAAAAATCTAACTGAATTCGACACAAAATTTGGTACCGTAAATAATACAATTGTATTCAATACAATTTAATAAATTATTACTATAAATATTGAAGTTATACTAATACAAACATAGTTATACACATTTTTAAAAATAAACTAGGGCATATATTTTCGGGTCGTAAATGCTGAAAAAAAAATTAATTTATAATTAATTTCATAGGAAATGTTATTTGTTAATGGTATTAAAGTTGTCAAAAAATATTATTATATTATATTATATAATATTATTATATTATTAAACTATTGATTATCATGCGAGTATGAAACATTTTTTTTTTTATATATAGTTTTTTTTCCAATACGAGTAAATAAGTTTGAAGAAGCTTGGCTACTATAATACCATGATTAATGTTGTACAATACAATTTGTACAAATAATAGTTATGAAATGATAAATAAAGAAATAAAAAATGCATCAATGATGATAATGTCCACACATGCAGCCGGAGAAGGGACATTATCGAAAGTTAGTCAAGTGTTTACAGTCGGTACTGTCATTTTCATAGCGGTTTAATTTACCGGTTAACCTGAACGAGGCACTAGAAGTGCCGTATAACAAGTGCACTTGGTATGCGTTTTACAGAATATATAATTCGGTTAAGTACCTCCCCGGTCGCCAGCGTCCTGTCAAGGACAGCCCCCTATTCCGGAAACACAAAAGTTTGAAAAATGTCCCGAGAGTGAAGAAAAAAAGAAAAAAAAAGGTCGACCCCTTTGATTAGGTATTTATATGGCACTTATTGTCCTATACATTTGACCCGAAAAGAGTGCTTAATTGTTTCACCGTCGTCGTGGGTATATTTTTGATTTTGGGAAATCCATTCATCCACGACAAAGTAATTGTTTCGCCAATACCAAAAAGTCGACATGGTAGCGACGGAAGTGGCAGAAACATTAACAGAAATGGTTTTTTATTTGTTTACATTTTTTATTTTAGCACTTTTTTTCTTCCATTATTTCCATCATTAACATTAGACATGGACACTAATAATATCCGACTCAGACTGTCACGACTCTGTAAATAACAAACGTCTGAATGCTCAAAAGCGTTGACGGTTTTTTAAAAATATTTCTCTAGTACCGTGTCTGTTAAAATAATGTAGCATATTAAGTTATGACATTTCAATACGAGCAAACTATACACATACATGGTATTTTTGAAATTCCAATGAAATAAATCAAAAAATAAGAAGACAAGTATATATCTGATAAAGTTACCAGTGACCATTTAATAATTAAAATATCAAAATGAACCCAAGAAATAGTTTACATTCAGTTCTCCTAACATTTCTAAGTCATCCAAGCAATGCATTCGTTTCTTATAATGCTTCACCGTTCCATTGGTACTACAATTATACGTATACCGTTGACTTAAATCGATTTAAAGCGTGAGACCAACGAAAATAAATCGTAAAAAACCGAATTTTTTTAGGTATGAGTACATTTTTTTAGATTATAATTTTTTGGTTCTTTTGATTATATGATTCATTTCATGCATCAAAACTTTAAAATTACAGTACTAAAGCATATTTTATGTACCATAATTATAACATCTAAAGTATTCGATTTTTGGAAGTATATTTTTTTTGGAGATTTCAGTTTATTATATGATTATATAAACATTAAAAATAATGCTATGTATATTACACTGAAATAAAACGTGCTTGATTCAGAGAAACATTGAATTTTTGATACGCGATATCATTTCTAAGACTATTTTAAAAAAACCGACTTCTGAATACCGCTTGACGGGTTTTTCATTATTTAACTGAATGGGTTTTATTTTCTTTGACGTCTTGCAGATAAATTCACAGCTAAAACTCCAATTATCCAAGTGTTATTATCATCGTATTAACCGTGGGCGTAACCTGTTTTACACCATTACCAATAACCATAACGTACGAGTAATAGACCATATAACGTACTTATGTGTCGCCATAATTTATATATTGTATTATCCCAATATATGTTATTTGTGTACTATATAGTGTTTTAGTCGGTTAACGCGTTATACGAAGGAGATTACGTAGCAGTGGTTTTTCTTCATCCGTCGGCGCGCAATCGTTTACCGAACATAGTTTTATGATCGAATTATGTGGATTTTTTTTTTTTTTTTTGATGTTCGAGATCATTGCCGAAATAATGTATTTTATGCAGAATATATCGTGTTTTATTTTATTTTTTACCTTAAATTTATTTATACGCATGCGATGTTTATGTTTCTATAGTCTTATAAATGCGTACGTTCTACGTATATATATATATATATATATATATATATATATATATATCGACGTTCTCGTATTGTGACTGTTGACACTTATATTTACCTTTTCCCATACCGTTATAGTATAATGTTTACGATAAAAAGTTTTGGCACTTCAGATGATCTTTAAAAAAATAACATATGTATATATGTCGTTATTGTCCCGTTTCATTTGCCAAGGATTTCCAAGAAAATGTACAAGCCACATATTTTTGTATGCTAAATGTCACTTAATAATATTATAAGTATTTATAACCATTTCCGACTGTTGAGGTATAAAACGACCGTAAGAATGATAATAATTCCTAATACGTATACAAAAGTGGTCGTTAACTGCAAATATAATAGGTCTGCAATAGCAGTAGTATATACGCGTACAGAAAATCTTCTCTTTTCGGCAATTATTTATATTTTCACGATTCACTTGTGCGGTGTAAATCTGGATTTTCAGTTTGAAACATGTTTTGATGTGATTATAAAATACGGTACGTAATCAAATACACTCCGTTTGGACTTGGTATTATTGATCATCATGTTTTACAGCAAAATATGGGTTTTGACTATGCGGAAAAATTAATTATAATGGATTTCAGTATAAAAATGTTAAGAAACAATAATAAGAATATAAAATAGAATAAAGTAAAACACGAGAGGATTAATATAAATACACATAATTATTCGTGTTGAAAATCGATAGTGTTTAAAGTTGAAAAAACACAAAAAGTATATTTCAGCATGTTAATGAGTTATTCGAGTTTAACGAAAGAGTTCTCAACACAGATTCGAGTTACTAAATACAATATTAAATTTAAACGATCGCGTATAAAGTATTATAATACTATTGAAACTTGACTAGTCAATTGACATTTTCAATAAATCGAGGGAAAATGTATCGAAAGCAATGTCTTACACACGCGATTCATTTGATAATTCGAATCACTCACCCTCACCGCCGACCCCTTCGACTTCGGACTATCAAGATTCTACTCGATGAAATGTGTTATATCGTCCTTTATCAACGAATACGTTCTGAACACGCCACCGACCAAGGTATAATCAGTCGCGTAATATCAGCAGTTCTTCAGCTTAGCTCCGCGAGAGTAATCTAGAGGCTGCTCTGTAGACATCTAAATTAAATCAAGTTCAAATATTATCATTAGAAAAATTGTTTCATTTATATAGATTATATATAATAATACAGAAAAAGACATGTGGATTCTACTTTTTTCAATATTATAGTTCACAATAAAATTTATATGAAATAGTCTAATGTTAATGGTAAATTTATTTTTTCCTAAATTAAATATTTTGTATACACATATTATACATGAATGAATTAAAATGGGAATTATTGGTACATCATGTTATAGCAGTTCTGATTAGAAATATCTGGTTTACGGGGTTCCGTGGGTTATTTTTTTAGTATTTTAAGGGCTTCACAAACAAAAAAAGTTTGAGAACCAATGGATTATATCTATGTTTGCGTCGTCTTATAATTTGTGTTATTTACATAACGTAGTTGTTAGGGGATGGGGTAAACTTGGGTAAATACGTGGTAGCGGACAGTAGAAGAAGTAGTAGTTGTAATGACAACTGCGGTGAAGGTGGCAGTAGGCGTTTTAATACTAAATTGTATATAGTCAATGTTGTAATAATTAATGATGTCGATAGGTGCGAGCATTAAAGACGTCTAGCGGTGATATTATAATAATATTGTTGTATGGCATCAGCTGTTAATTATTCAAGGATAACGCCGTGGTCTATTCATACGTTTGTGTGAACAACAGTGATTCAATAATGATATATTCGTTATCGGGATCGAAACGTTTTAACGTGACCTACATACATATTGGGGGACTTGTGTATTAGTCGTTAAATACATAATATAATATGATATTATTCGTCACGGACGATTGCGGATTATAATAATAATAAAAAATAAAAAAACAAGGAAAACCGATAGTACGTGACTTAAAAACATAATGATCGCAGAAAACAATTGATTAGTAATATAAAAATCGTTATGAAATGTTACATTTTTCAATAATAATAATAATTGTGCATTAATCTGTTTATTTATTTTTGCATTTTTTCACTCCTCTTCCAGGAGACAAGATAAAATTAAAAACCATAGTAGTGCACGCACACGCGCGCTTTATTTATCATGCATTTATAACGTTTTTCAGCATGACATGAATTATATGCCTGTAAATATTATAATATCGTGTACGCATAGTCGATGACCGAAAATGTCGAACTTCCGTCTGATCGTCGACATCAGTTAAACAGTCGTTATATAATATGGTCGACAAAAACTCTGGTCGATTCCAGCCTTCCAATGTTCTACACTCGTTGAACGTGAATCACATCGATATTGTTATACATATATACAATGTATACATGAAAAGGCCTTTCTTCATCGATAACTTATAGTTTCTGTTGCCCAACTCCCATTCCGTGTGACTCTCTCCTACCTCCCAACGGTATCGTACAACATACTCGTACGATTTCATTCTCTTCATGTATTATTTTTAATTTATTTTTGAATAATGCTGCTAATTTACGTGACCCGGAAATATGCGTACGTTATGCGAGTGGAATAACGCGTGTATACAAATATTTAAAATATTTATATTTCTTATGTCGTATTGCTAATGAACATGCACAGTTGGGACTTAGCATACTTAAACGAGTCACACGTATATCATTATATCGATTTTAAAATAATTAAGATCAATAAATATGTTTGTATATTATTTTTCTTTTAATGCGATCGTCAGAAAAAATTGAAAACAAATTGGTAAAAATCTAACCGGATCAAGAGTGGTGAATTATTGGCGACAATTGTTAGTGACGAGAATAAACAAAATTTAAATTAATAACGTTGACATCAAAGCCTTTTGGCTTTTGGATTCACCTAAAATGCGCTTTTCCGTACGCTTAAAACATTTAACTTTAACAATAATCAAAATTTACTAAACCTAAGAACTCTAAATCTACAAAACTTTTATAATGGTATTGTAGAACTATAATCTCTAATTTGAGTGTAATACAAAAATATTAATTTAGACTAAATTCAATCATAAGCCTACGTAAAATCTCTAACGTCCCATCTTATAATTCTACTTTAACTTTCCATTCAGATTAAACAATGAAAACCATTTACAAATAATCTATTACCTATTAAAAATTATACTACTCAAAACTATTTTTCCATTCTAATTCTATTACATCGAACCTAGACACATTAAAAATTTCTGTAAATCCACTAAAACGACTAAAAAAAAAAACCGGCATAGACATTTTTTTAATTCAATTGAAATGTAAATTATAAAAAAAACGAAACAATAGGTAATGTCACCATAGTGATGTGGTTTTTCCTATTACGTTGTTATATGTTCTTTCTTTCTATTAACACATACTTTTATTATACCCTAGGTCACAGATCGTAAGGACCATATGAAAATAAATTGAAATAAAAATATATTTTCGTTGAAAAACAGTATCAATTCGCTTAACGCTAATATCCTCGTATTTTAACGGTTAACGCATACAGTGTGATTTTCTTGTGAGTTCTTACACCGATTTATGTCCGTTTTCTAGGAGTGCGTTTTTTAAAGGATGAAATCATTCGATTTATTCCCGAAAATGTCTTCATACTTCAACTCAACTATTTATGATTTGAACTATCAGAAAACTTATTCGTCCATGCTCATTGATGGCGGATGACCTGAATACGGCTTTTCCTTTATAGCTTGACGTTAAATTTCGGAAAACTGACTCGTATGGTTTACTATCACATACCTGTACTTCGACGACCGTAACAGGCCGCGCTTAAGTATTTCTAAAGCAATCAAGACTGAACAATGTGTGTTTAATTCCATACACAAACGCATAGTTGTCGCATTTAGAAGTTGAATCCCGAATTTCTTTCGGTGCACACAGCGGGGATGAAAACCGACAAAGCATTTCCTAGATGCGCGTACATTTCCCGTACAAGACGTACATAGTTTTTAGGTTACACGTGCACATAGCACTGTGTGCTTGCATTTTTCGCACAACAACGTTACGACGGGTGTACAGAGACTATTCGGCATCCGCGACGATCGTTTCAGTAGGTAAAACGATGAGAACAAAGTTGATTGAAGAATGTAGTGCAATGCACATTGTAGTTATCATCGGCGGAGTACGCTCAAAAGAACCGGCAAAGACGTGCTGTTTCTACTACAACACAACTTTACTACGTACACCACTCTATCGCTATCGCAGCCGTTTTATCAACCTGTCTCTTTGTGCTCGAGCCCAACCGCTGTTTTGTCATGTGCGGGTTCACGAGTGAGCTTGTGCGTGCGGGTGTGTTTACGTGTAGTATGTGTATATGTGTAGGTATTCGTATGTGTACGTATGTGCGCGCGCGCGTGTGTGTGTGTGTGTGTGTGTATGTGTGTGTGTGTGTGTGTGTGTGTGTATGTGTGTGTGTGTGTGTATGTGCACATGCGCCCGCGCACGTGTGCGTTTACCTTTTTCGACTGTGGCGGCGAGGGCTCGCATACCATTCGTCCTACACCGCCTGCATGTTGCTGTAGTATAGCCGTCATCTGAAGAATTCGCGCTCATTACTCTCTCGAGAATTATGTATTTCGGGCTTTAAACAACGATGAAACTCAGACGGAATGCGAAATGACCGGCTTTGGAGGATTTTGAATAATTTACACATACGCAAAGAAACACATACACTCAACCATTGACGCTCACACGTGTTTTTACCTGGAAATGACGTAATAATAATAATAATAATAATAATAATAATAATAATAGTAATATAAGGTATACTAAAAAGTATAAAGTATAAAGGTATACTTAGTATACTAAGGTGAAGGTATACACTACATTATTTTTTTATTGTACAAACCCTGCACGCGCTACCTTTCGTACTCACACACCATTGTATAATCTTGTGCTACAAGTGTGGTAAATCGCAGCGTATACGTCCAGTCGTAGCGTTCTCTCACCGTCGATATCGAATTTTGGAATCAAATCAAAACAATCATATTATCGACCGAACGACGAATGCTTCGATTTTACCGGACATGATAACACTTCACATAGCACGTACACATTATATTCTTAACAATACGGTAAAAACGGTCATTTTACTATACAATGACGAACGATATGCTTTTATTGGGGGTGCTAAAATTTATATTCGCATAATATATGGTTGTTACAACGATCTATTGTACACAATCGTTGAATATTATAATAGTCAATATCAGTGTAAAAATAATCAATAATATATTCATTCAATTTTAAAACTGTGATGATTTTTTTTTTGTGGAGAATCTCATCTCTATTCACGTTTACGGTAAATGTCTTAATTTTTATAGGAAATATCGTACGTATGTTTAAACACTATTTGTATAACAATGGTGAAAACTACGAATTGATAATAGTCGAAATGTTAATATACTGTACCGTCTGATTTGACATGTATCACCGATGTCACCGATAAATACGTTTCGGTTAACGTATCGGCCACCTCGGGCAGGACTATTTTTTGGTAAACATAAGGCCATTGCCAGGAAAAAGTTTTTTTTTTTTTGGGGGGATCGAAGTTAAGGACATGAACATAATTATTAGGTACCTATTTATTTAAAAACACATATTAAACTTCAGGAAATAGTACTTTATAAATAACATTAAATCATATTAATCTACATTGTTATTAGTAATTATAATTTATATAATATAATATAATAAAAATAATATAATGACAATATAATTATGTTTCAAATGTAATTTTATATTGTACGCCTGGGCGTGTGTAAATTGTGTCAGATTGTGGGCACTTTCGGTATGATTTTTCAAGTCAAACAGATTTAACAGGCATTCGTACAATTGTATAAAAGTCACCATCGTTTATCGTACTCAGATATTTTTAAACATTCAAAATCTGAAGCTTTCAAAAATCCAGCATTTATTATCTGGTCATGAGTGTAACAGTAAATATGAAACTTTTGGATGGGATCCGAACTCCGTCGCCGTTTTGGCTACGGCCTTGGGTATGTGCCGTAAACACTGCACGGTGGGTCACATGAACAACGAGTTGAATGGAATCGCGACATCGGAACGCCAACCTTAGACCGAATCGGACGATTAGATTTGCAAGCGAAGGACGTAAGGCGTAGGAATAAATCTCGATGACCACCGTGTGTTGTACGTGCGCATGATAACAGATTTATTGACGTTCGCCATTTCGGAATAAACTCGGGCATCGGTTAGCGTGTACTGTGTGTACACCCAAGTACGACTCCCGAGTGTATAACGAGTCTACACGATAAGTACGGATCTGAAAACACTGTTTTATTGATAAAACATTTAACACCGAGACGATGGTGGCACCCCGGGGAATACCCGTTATTCCTGTTATTCAGAATAAATTCATATAAATAAACACATTATGTGACTGCAATATGTGTAATAGTAGTTACCGTAAAGTACCGCTTTTAATTTGAGGGGAAAAAAGAGCAGTAAAATATCGACACTTAAAACCAATCTGTCCGGGTGGTAACAGTGTGGTGTGGTGGAAGCGTCGCCGTCTTGAGTTTGGGTTTAACTCAACTAGTCTACCTCTTTCCTACTCCTTCCCATTCGAGAATGTCCCTTAGAAAGTTTCACCGGCAGCTTCACGAAACTTCCGAAAGAAATCGAATTGACGTCACGTTTCGTTTCAATTACCTTAGTGGTATGCCAGCATCACCGAAGTTATATTCAATGCACCGCATCCTCTTCACGCAAACCCCGATCCATCGATTTGACATTATTATATAGTTATACTGTTATCAATATCATTATTATTGTTGGACTATATTGAAGTGTTGGGCTAAGTTTTATTTCGGCAGACGATTAATTTTTATTTTATTAAATCTTAATCATCCCTGGTTGGCATTATTTCTGGTATTTAATCAGTGTAAATGGCGCCCAAGACATATTTTTTAAATGTAGCAAAATATTGTTACATCCATCTTCATCCCAATAATTTTATTATTTTATTTTTTATTATAGTTATCACATGAATAATGTCACAGAAACAATATGAAGGAAGAATAATGCAATATTATCGTTATTAATATTGACAGTAACAATAGTTAATATGTTTCAAGTTTATTTTTTTTCGTTAACATGTTATAGTACTCACCCACCCCTTATTTTCTAGGTGTAGTGGCAGCTGTAGCTGGTATGTGGTTCAGTGTTGCATTGCATTTACATATTACATTGCACTGTATTTTTTATATTGTAGCATTTCTCTAAGTTATAAAGTTGGCATTTTTGTTTTAATAAATATGAGTACGAAATCGTAGTATTGGTATTTAACAATAATTAGTTATTTTCTAAAATTAATTCACACAATTCAATTTCATTAAATAACAAAATTAATTTAAATCAATTCGTTGAAAAGTGGAAAAATAATTAACATTTTAAAATACTTGATCTCATATAAACGAAATATCAGTTTAAAACTTAGGCCATATTCTAACTTCGTCGATTAATTCGTCAATTATTAATTATTATTTCTAGACTACCATAAACCAATCAATACCGTGTTGAAATTTTCCCAAGAAATTAAACCAATAACGTCACAGAACAACAAAATAAGGTCGTAAAGCGTTTATTTTGTAGCGGCAATTACAAATAATGACAACGTATGAAACGATTAAAGTCAACGATAATCAATAAGCCCAAACAATTAAATTTAAATTGGCTGGATTTTAAGCGAGTGGACGTTATTTTAATTCGTGAACTCAATTTGGGTCTAAGCGAATCATCATTGATGCTCGGGAGTATATAAAATGTGCCCCATCGGCTATCGTATAAAAAAAAAAACAGTTAATCTCTCATTTTTTATGTTTTATTTTAATTTTGGTAACCAATTAGATACAGCCCTATTCGCACCATTTGTTACGAGTTGTACAAACTTAAAACTGTTGAGCATCTATGCGTCTAAAAATATTAATTTATTGCTCAATTAATATTGTCGACCTGCACGATCCGGTTTTCATTGGGAACATGCGTTTTTTCTAACTTTTTCGGGCACTATAGTCTCACGTTTTTGTATCATCATGATGAGTTATGAGTTTATTAGAATATATTTTTCGTAGTGTTGCTTGGGTAATCGATTATGTTTCGCGTTTTGTTTTATTTAGTTCTTCTGTGTGCTTCCGCGAATCCGCTCGACGAATTTTCACAGACTTGTACGGGTCACCCTTCGGCCGTAGGGTTGTGCTCATCTCGTGTCCACCGACGCAGATTAAACGCGCGCGGAAACGGATCGGTACTGTGCGCCGTTTGCATGTGTGCGTAAGAAAATACGTAGGTAAACGCATGTGTTGTGCGCGCGTTTATCCCGGACGTCACGTCAATTGACAGGTATAAATCCGTAAAAGATATGATGGTTGATTAAGCAAATCAGACAAATCGGATGGGACGCGGCAGAACGCTGCCGTCCGCGTGCACTAAACCATCGGATGGACTTAATGAGCGTGTGCGCCCGCATTAACCCGTCGCACATTTATTACCGCTGCTGCCGCACGGCCAACAAACGCCGAATCGCGCTCGCGACTTTAACGCCCTCTCCTCGCCCGTGGTACTTTGCTTACCCGTCCATCCCCCGTCGGTCACCAATCGCACTGTTGGTCTACCATATGTACTGCTCTATTTTCCCCTCATCACCATCACCTATCACTTCCAGCTCCGCCAACAACCTTTGGGCCCGAACAATCGGTGTACA